>NW_004955451.1:17399355-17434158 GCF_000276665.1 Chinchilla lanigera | reverse complement strand
CTCCACTTCAGAGGGCAGACTGATCTCCAGTGGTCTCCTTTGCATTCAGAACGTGGCCTAGGGGGCCTCTTAGGGCAGTTCCTCTTGAGGTGGCCTGGCTTTTAACAGTTGTAGCAGATGAATGCAGTTGTTGAGTTCTTCTTGGGGCCCCAAGAATCAGACTTAGTGTCTGTTTCTCTTTAGTGCTGCAGCAAAAGCAGCTGCTTTTTCTCAGTCTCTTTGTTTTATCTCCTTGGCCTCCTCCTCATCATGGCTATAAAATACTGAGGATGCAATTCTTACTCACATCTCAAGTGAGCCATCTGGGGTGAAAGCCATTTTTTGTAGCTTTTTCTCTCCAGCCTCCCAGCACACTGGAACCCCCAACCACTTAGTGTTCTCTCCCCAGCTGTCAGCACAGGCAGCAGGAATCTCGGTGCAGACCTCTCCAGAGCTCCACATGCTCCTCCACCACAGCCTGTACTGTCAGGAAGAATGGCTTCCAGGGGATTTCCCCAGGTATTGTGCAAGGTCCTCCTGGTTTCCAGCTTCTGAATGGCTCTCGTGACCCTTGTCAACTAGACCTCTGAGTCTTTGGGTATTCTCGTGTATTCTCGTGTTCTCTGAGTTCTTGTTCAGCAGCTGCTACCTCCACTGACTCTGGACCTTTGTAGTTCTCAACAGCAGGGGCAAGAGCGACCTGTTGTGTGGCATGTATTCCCAGGGGTTTCTCCATGTCGGGATGATTCACACACATCCCCAGGCAGGTCTCCGCGGCCAGCGCGTGGCAGACCAATTGTGTTATTGCTTCTCTGTGCAATGATAATTCTCGACCACACAGTGGTGGTTGGTTTGAGGGCCGGCGCACGCCAGTGTGCGCTGCCACGCAGTGTCCCGGGCACCTGTGCGGCTCGGGTCTGGCCCAAAGGCTGGCTGTGTGGCTCTCCAGGCACTGACGGCCCACCTCCTGGGCACCTGCGCAGCTCGATCCCGCCCAAAGGCCGGTGCTCCCCGCTGCACTACTTCCCGGGCACCAACCCCAGCTCTGTACTCTTGAGCTTCACATACTTGAATTGCTTGAAATAAAAACTATGTCAGGGTAAGGCAGAAAAACTGCTGTGAGTTTGAGGCTACCCTGGGCTACACGGTGAGACCCTGTCTCAGTAAAACAAAACAAAAAAAAATATGTCAGGTTAGGTTGATAGTCTATCAGTTTGGGTCTGTCGGAAGTGAATTTTGTCACCTTTTGATGGCTTTTGTTTTTCTTTAGGAACAGTCTTAAATCACTGCTGTGTGCCCAGTGCCTAGAAAAGTGTCGTGAGGCTGGAAGGAGCTAAGGTTTGTTTGTGTTTGCAGCCTGGGCAGGGCCTTGTGTATGCCAGCTGGGTGCTCTGCCACCGAGGTGGATGCCCAGCAAAGAACTAACAGGTGCTGGTGTTGAGTGGTTCTCAAGAGAGCCCGAGCAGAGGTCCCAGTGGCCAGTGTCGCACCCTAGAGTGCTGGTGGTTCCATAGGGAAGTAGGTGATGTGTCCTGTCTGTCTTCAGCATGGCTGACTACCAGATTATGATTGTTTTTTCATATTTTCTTCCTGCTTTTTCTCTGTATTTCTCTATTGTCAGGTTCTTGGGCCAGTTCTATAGATTGGTATTTCTGTAACTGTCTTAGAATCAGAATTCATTCATTATTGAGAGATGGTTCTCAGAGACTGACTGACTGTGGATAATCAGTGGGTTCTTGTGTTTTTTGTTGTAGTTGTTTTGTTTTGCTTTTAGCTGTGTGTGCATGTAAGACAGGTCAAGTGATCCTCTCACCTCTGCCTCCTCGGTAATTGGGCCTAAGGTGTGTACCATGCCCTGTTCTCTGTTTGGTCTCATTCACTCTTTATAAATCATAATGCCTTTGAATTTTAATGGGACCTGTTACAGCAGCATTTAGGGACTTCTGTCGTGGTAGAAGACTGCCTTTTAAATGTAGACAGGACAGGGTGTGGCTCAGTAGGAGAGTGCTTGCAAGCACCACAAAACAAATAATTTCAGAAGTACAGACAGTTAAAGATCGATGTGTTCTTGATTTGGTGTGTGTGCTGTGGGTTTTGTTTCTTTAGTCCCCCTCACTTGCTGGCCAGGGTGTGATCTTACCACCTGAAGATCCGTGTCTGTAGGCCATTTTCTTTGATGAAGAGAATTTAGCATTGTGGTCAAAGTTGCCTCCTTTATAGTGACACAACAAAACTTTTAAAAATAATTTAATTTGCTTAATACTTGCTATGCTTAAAAAGAAATAGGGAACCTGGATTTGGTTTGTTAGTATTTTTTAAAGCTGAGTTTTGTAGAGAGCGCACATTACCAGACATTGTGCTGCCGCCCCTTTTCAGAAGCCATCTCAGATTGTTACTTAATCCTGGAATGCTGTTCCTCACGTATGCAGCCATGGATAGGAGGTTGAGAATTGAGTGTGTGTGTGTTTGCGGGGGGGAGTATTTGGTGTGTGTGAGATTTGGGGGTGTGTGGGGGTGTGTTTGGTGTGTAGTGGGGCGTGTGGTGTATGTGTGAGGTTTGGGGGTGTGTAGTGGTTGTAGTGTGTATTTGGTTTGGGGAGGTTGGGTTTGGTGTAGGGTGTGTTGCATTTGGTGTGGGGTTTGTGTGTATGATGTGTGCATATTTAGTGTTTGGTGTGGTGTGGGGTTATGTGGTGTGAGGCTGTGTGGTGTGTGTTTGGTGTGTGGGGTATGTGTGTGGAGGGGTGTGTGATGTGTGCATTTGGTTCTCTGGTGGGTGTGCTGTGTGTGCAGTGTGTGGGTGGATGTTTGATGTGTGTGCTATCTGGTGGGGGGTGGGGGGTGTGATGGTGTATATGGTGTCGGGGCTGTGGGATGTGTATGTGGTGTGGTGTGGTATACTGTGTGATGGGTATGTGGTTTGTGTGGTGTACTGTGTGGTGGGTATGTGGTGTGGGGGTGTGGGATGTGTATGTGGTGTGATGTGTGGTGGATATGGGGCTGTGGGATGTGTATGTGGTGTGGTGTGTGATGTACTGTGTGGTGGGTATGGGGCGTGGGGGTGTGGGATGTGTACGTGTGGTGTGGTGTGTAATGGGTATGTGGTGTGGTGTACTATGTGGTGTGGGGGTGTGGAATGTGGGGGTGTGGAATGTGTGTGTGGTGTATTGTGTGGTGGGTATGTGGTGTGGGGGTGTGGGATGTGTGTGTGGTGGGTATGTGGTGTGGGGGTGTGGGATGTGTGTGTGGTGGGTATGTGGTGTGGGGGTGTGGGATGTGTGTGTACTGTGTGGTGGGTATGTGGTGTGGGGGTGTGGGATGTGTGTGTGGTGTACTGTGTGGTGGGTATGTGGTGTGGGGGTGTGGGATGTATGTGTGGTGTACTGTGTGGTGGGTATGTGGTGTGGGGGTGTGTGATGTGTGGGATGTGTGTGGTGTACTGTGTGGTGGGTATGTGGTGTGGGGGTGTGGGATGTGTGTGGTGTACTGTGTTGTGGGTATGTGGCGTGGGGGTGTGGGATGTGTGTGTGGTGTGGTGTGTGGTATACTGTGTGGTGGGTATGGGGCGTGGGCTGTGTGTGGTGTACCATATAGTGTGGAGGGGTGTGGTGTTGGTCGCCTTCCTGCCGCCCCTCTGAATGGGTCAGTGTGAGGCTGCGGGGCTGCAGTGGCTCTCCATGGCTTCTGAGGTGTGCTGCTCCCAATCTTGGCTGGTTGCTATGGAAAGCACAGAAGGACACAGGCAGGCCTGTGAAGTCTGGCTGAAGAGGAAGCAGAGTTTGCTCCTCCAGGCAGCTCCAGCACTGAGCTCCTAGGCCAGTGGTGGCTGTGAACCTACGAGCTCTGCAAGGCTCGCCACCACAGGGGCCTTCTAAACCTTGATTGACACCTTTTTAGAGCAGTCCTTAAGCACTACAATCCCCCACCTCCTAGGGTTCTTTTAGAAAGGCTGATGATCCTGTCTTCAATGTGACTTAAGGAAAAGTTCCATCTTGGGCCCTGAATCCTGATTTCCCAGGTGAAGAGTGGAGGTCGGAAGCTAGTGCTGGTTCTGTGCAGTAAACCCACCGCCCCGCCTGGCCCCACCCCTGCGTACCTGAAGAGGAGTTGGTCCTGTTCTGGGCAGCAGCACACTAGCAGCTGCTGTGTCAGGAACCCTCTCCTCTGTCCTGGCGGGGACGGGGGAGGGACAGGCCCCGGTACTGACCCTAGCCTGCCTGCCTGCTAGAAGGCCTGTTGCCCGCCCTCATGGTTGCTGCCTAACAAATGGTGTTTCTTTTTTGCAGCGTTATGACCCTGGACTTGTTGTGGTGATGGTAAACTTAGCAGTGGTAATTTTTTATTTTCAGACTGAATTCCTCTTTTGTCATCAGTGCACCAATATGTTAGGCTTCCTTTCTCTGTTGTAGCCTTCATCCTTCTGCTTGGTCTATTTCATTTTCCTTTCCTTTCCTTCTGCACCTTGTCTGACCCTTGTTCATTGAAGGGTACTGTTAAGAAGGGATGTATCTGTTTGTGTTAGAAACTGCCAAAGAAATCAGTTAAAACTTTAAATCCTAATATTGTCAAAAACTTGATTTCCCCAATGTAATGGGCGCTAGCACTTGCTACTGCAATTTATAAGTAAATTTTTAAAACTTTGACTGCCTTAGAAGGCAAAAGTACTAATGCAGTTTATAACAGGGGTTTACAGAGGTAAAGAACTTGTGCCAAAACCTTCTTCTTATAGAACAAATTCTCACAGAACAAAAATAATACCAAAAAGAAAGTAAATTGGACATTTCTTTTCAATTCCTTCATTGGACCTTTTGTTTTTACCAGTAAACCCCTGACTGAGACGTTATGAAAGTGATACTGCACCTAGGAAGTCATTTTTACAACCTGTGTTTGATTTGGTCCTTTTGCTAAAGATTGCAGTCACTGAGGATTCATTATACCATTGGGCGTAAGGCAGCTCACAGTCTTGCCTGCTGGGCAGCCTCTGGTAGGGCCCAGAGAGGGCTGAGCTCAGGAGCCCCTCCATTTCTTTATTTAAACAGATTTTTAAATTATGCTAACATTCCTCATTATCTGTTTAAAAGCAATGTGATACTGGTGATAAGTAGACAAACTTCTGAATTTGTTTTTCATTGTGTTTTAAAGACAAAATTAATCCTGCAAATACAGAGCAACTGGGTGCAAAGGTTGCTGGCCATTTTGAAAAAGTTTCTTCTGTTTTCTGCAGGACACAAACCAGTCATGATCTTGACTTTGGGGGTGGGGTACCTGAGATTCAGCCTGATGAAACTCAGTTTTTAGCCCAAAGGTATAATATTTGTGTGTATAACGACAAAACCAATTGCTCACGCCAGCCTAAGTGAGTGAGGGAAGTAAACCCTGTGTTTTCCCATGAAAGGCGCACGGCGGCAAGGTAAGTCCCTGCTCAGTGGGCTTACATCACAATACCCCTCGCAAGTTGTGATGTAAAACAGCTGTGGTAGTAAAGTGCTTGTCTGCCCCATTTTGCTTTGTTTGGCTGGTTATGAGTGGATTAAATATATATTTATTTAAAAATTTTCCAGCATAGATCAATTAGTTTAAAGTCAATTTTCTTCGCAACTAGTCCTTTTCACAGCTTACCTCACCACAGCCAGTGCTACGTGCACTCGTAAATGGGACCTGGAGCACCAGATTAAAAGTAAAGCTGCTTTGTCCCAAAGGACAGCTGCCACTTTTTACTTACCTTCAGAAGCCATCCGCCGGGGGTGTGGTAGCGGCGCATGCCTAAGGACTAGCGTAAGTGAAGCAGGAGGATCACTTTGAGTTCCAAGGCCAGCCTGGGCTACATAGTGAGTTCAAGGTCAGCCTAAACTTTGTAGTGAGACCCTGTCTCAAAAAAAACAAGAGAAAAAAAAAAGACAACAAAAAGTTAAACCTGCTGATGTGTGTGTAATTCCAGAGTTTTACTGTTTAACGTTTGGCAGTGAGTTTTCCATCTAAGCCTGTCAGCTGAGGGGTTTCAGAGTGCAGGGAGGATGTCGGCGGATGGGATGTAGTAGATTGATTCTTGAGAAATTACTCAGGAATTGTTTAAAAAGAAACTTTTGAAGTTTTCAACAGAAGCCTCCTGGTGCCACTGCTCAGCACCACCTGCGTCACTAACCCACTGAGCTGCCTTTAAGACCTGGTTGGTCCCGAGCGAGGACCCTCGTCACATTGTCACTGGTGAGCCAGAATGAAGGGGCTGTGTGTAAGCTGTGAGAATGGCTGTGTTTGGTTCACTGTAGCTTTCTGGTCTCTGCACTCCAAGGCAAGATCTCTAACCACCCAGCCTAATGTGTACCATGAGTGTTGGCTCGGCTGCATCTGACCCTGGCCATGTGTTCCTGTTACAGGGAGAACTGATCCAATCCCCATCGTTGTCAAGTATGACGTCATGGGCATGGGCCGCATGGAGATGGAGGTAAGCTGGTCTCCTTGGTTTACGGACTGTCTGGGGTTGGCGTTAGATCGGAATTCAGAAAACACTGACCAGGTGGAGTATAGTTTCCACACTTTCCTTTGCACAGTTAAAAAATGTTTTACGTTCTCAAGTAGTGCTATGTTTGAGGCCCCTAGGGTGTGCACGGTGGCTCTGTTGGCACTGGGGTGTAAAGAAGTTGAGTGGCATGCCCATGGGTAGGTGACACTGCCAAGCCACATCTTGACGTGGCTGACACAGCAGTGGTACTGCTCCAGTCTTGGGACAGGAGCCGTACCGGAAGCTGTCTGCAACACCGGCTGTCAGCTGTCCTGTGTCTTCTCCATTTTCCCTCACTCACTTCCTGTGAGCATAGAACTGAGGTCTTATCAGAAGGGAGCCTCCAGCACTGCAGGGTTAACAACCTTTCTGCCTGCTCTTTTCCCTGGGCGACAGCACTCCAGTGAGGAAGGCCTGAACAATACACACACCAGCAGCACTAGCTGTGCTGATGACTTCTTCATATTTAATCTTGTGGTTTCTTAGCAAGGGAAGCTAACTTACCTGTCTTTATCAAGCTCGATTATGCCGAAGATGCTACCGAACGGCGCCGTGTCCTAGAGGTGGAAAAGGAAGATACAGAAGAGCTGAGGCAGAAGTACAAGGTGCGCAAACACCCTTCCCTTGAGGGCACAAGCGCCTTCACACCCTGACCCTTTCCACCAGCGGTGAGGTGCAGTACAGCAGGTTTCCTTTCTGCTTTTTCCCTGTTCACTGCTGTGGTCAAACCTACAGACCTGATGCCTCCTGAATTGTCTGTTAGGAAGATGCTGCAAGTACTGTTTGAAACCGCACTGCCCAGTGCACAGGTGGTCAAATGGTAGCAGCAGTTGCAGTTGTTACTGAGGGGCTTGGTGGAGCCCAGCAATGCAGCCCTTGTCTAGCAGGCTCAGGGCCTGGGACTCAGTCCCCAGCACCCACCCAGCCCCACCCCAGAAAAAGCTACAAGTCTGTGAGAGCTTGAGGACAGTTTCCACAGCTTCAATTACCTTTGCTTTCAAAGTGGGTGGGGTGTTTTAAGAATAACATTTGAGGGTTTTTTTTTATTCATTGCTAATTGACAATTCGAAAGGAGAAATTTGTTCTGTAGAAGTATTGAGTTGAATTTTTTCTTTCAGTGTGCCTTTTTAAAAAGGGACTAATGCTGGGTGTGGTGGCGCAAAATCATAGTTCCAACACTCAGGGAAGCTCGGGCAAGAAGATCACTGAGACTTTGAGGCCAGCCTAGGCTACATAGTGAATTCTAGACCAGTATGAACTACTGTGAGACCTTGTCTCCAAAAAAAGGGGGGATTAATTATAAAAACTACAGTTTAACTGGGCATGGTGGTGCACACCTGTAATCCCAGTAGTAGAGAGGCTGAGATAGGATCACCAACTGAGTTCAAGGCCAGGTTGGACTACATAGGGATATCCTCTCTCAAAATAAGAAAACTACAATTTAGAAAATGTTAACTTTCTAGGCTAGGCGTGGTGGTGCACAACTCTAATCCCAGCGCTTGGGGGTCTGACACAGTAGGATCACCAAGAGTTCGAGGCCAGCCTGGCCTATATAGCGAGACCCTGTCTAAAATAAAATAAGGTAAAACAAAATAATTAAAGACTGACCAGGGAACTTACTCTCTAAAATATTACAGTGTACACAGTCTCTACCATAAACTTACAAGATAAGAAACAAGCTTAATTAAACTTATTGTGTACAGCCAGTTGTGATGGCACAGCATATAATCCCAGCACTCAGAAGGCTGAGGCAGAAGGATGAGTTCCAGGCCACATAGTGAGACCCTGTCTTAAAAAAAATAAAGGAGTCTGTTGTCAGTCTTGAAAAATCAGGGGGCTGGGGGTATAACTCAGCGGCACAGATGCCTGCTTGCCAAGCACAAGGTCCTGAGTTTGATCCCCAGTACAAAAAAAAAAAATAAAGAAAAATCAAAGAATCAACAATCTGTTACTTCTTTTTGTCATGAAGACATACTTAAATTGAGTATAAATTAAATTTTCTGTCCTTTAAGACTTAAAGGTGTTTACTGTTTTGAATTTTTAATACTCTCTGGATTCACTTTTTCTTGTTACTTTTTAAATTTTTATTAGTCCATGTTTGCAGTACCTAAAGATTACATTTTATCATTTAATAACCTTAATTAAGCTTGTTTCTTCTGAGTTTATGGTAGAGGTTGTGACACTGTAATATCTTGGTGCATGGACACAACTCATCTGAGTTCTTCACTTCCCCTTCTGTTTGCAAAAGGTCCATCTCCCTGTTTGCGGTGCTCTTTCCTTTTGCTCTTTGATTTATTTATACTTGGGTGTATCAGAGGAGAAACTGTGATCTTTAAGCCTGTGTGAGCAGTTGAGGATAACGCAGAGGGAATGCCAATCTGGAGCTGACTTTCCCTGTGTTAACATTGGAAAATAGTCCAAGTGGAGAAGGCAGTTTTGTTGCTCGTTGTTACCCCACAGGGAGTAAAGGAACTACAGGAAGTGGCAGCTGTGTGGTGCCGCTCATGTCTTCGTCGTGAATGGGCTGGATGGCCTTTTTTTCCTCTTGCACATTGTATGTTTGTGCCATCTGAGCCTCCTTGGAGCTTTTGGTAACTTTTTCTGCCTTTATATGCCAGACTGGAAAAGTACAGGACATGTGCTGTTGGAAAGCATAGCACCGCCTGTGGCTACTGACCATGGTGGCAGGCACTTACCATTCAGTGGTGTCCTGGTGGGGCTCTGTCAGCACCCGCTTTTCCTCACTGGTAAGCCAGGGCATTTGCAAATACTAGTTCGTGAGTTCGGTTCCCAGTACCGGAGGGAAAAAAAAAAATTTTTTTTTTTTTTAATGGCATGTATTGGTCTGGAAAGTTATATTTTCTACTGCAAAATTGAAAGGTGAATTTATTTTTTTAGTTCCTTTTCAAATAGCATCATTTTTAATAGCACATTAAATTTAAGTGACAAAGTATATGTGTTTGAAATCAAGAATTTTTTCTTTTGCCTGCTGGGGATCAAATGCAGGGCCTTATACATGCTAGACAGCTGCTCTGCTACTGAGCTACACCTTAGCCAAGAATTTTTTTTAGTTTTACAGCTGAAAATCCTTCACCCTTAAAAATATTTTGGCCAGTAATATACTAAAAACAATGAAAAATGCTGGATTAAAGCAAAAAACTTCTTTAAAGCATGGGAGAGTGAACAAGATGAGGAGGTGCAGTGTAATAGGCCAAAATTCCATACTTGGGATTCAAAATCCAGACTCACCGGGTAACCCAGAACCCTAAGTGGTGAATTGGGTGTAAGAGTGACCCCCAGACTCACGGTTTTCACTGCTTAATAGATACAGAGGGAGCTAGAAAAGAGAGGTTAAAAAATATGGGATATAAGATGAAAAGTCTGGACAAAGACTGGAATTCTTTGCCAGGTGTGGCGGTGCACACCTGTAATCTCAGCACTCAGGAGGCTGAGACAGGAGGATCCCCGTGAGTTTGAGGACACCCTAGGCTGCATAGTGAGCTCAAGGCCTGCCTAAACTACACAGTAGGACCTTGTCTCAAAAACAACCAACAACAACAAAAGGAATGGTGTCCACCTATTTGGGATGCTGAGGCATGAGGATTGAAAGTGTTCAAGGCCGGGGCTGGGGATTTAGCTCAGTGGCAAAAGCGCCTGCCTGGCAAGCGCAAGATCGTGAGTTCGGTTCCCAGTACCGGAGGAAAAAAAAAAAAAAAGAAAATGTTCAAGGCCAGCCTGGGCAATATATATTTAGCAAGGCTGTCTTTCAAAGTAAACTCTTTTATAGCACCAGACATACAGCTGTATAGTAGATGCTTCCCTGGAGTGCCTGGGTTTAACCTTCACTACAAAAAAAAAAGAACAGAAAAATATCAAAGTACAAATGTAAGAAGCCCAAACAATTCTAAGGTGAGTAAATGAAAAGAAACCCATATGTGAACATAGCCTTTGTGAAATTCTAAAATGCTAGCATCACAGAGACCTTAGAGTCCAGTGAACACACGATTTGGTCCCTAGGAACTGCAGATGGAAGGCTTCTCAGCAACCGCCTTTTGAAGTGGAGTATTGTAGGGTTGCATGTCCCCCAAATGCTGCCAGATAAGCACCTGGCAGCCCAAAGTTACATACCAGCTAGAATGTTTTTCAGATGTCAGGGAGAACAGAAGCATTTTCAGACAGGCAAGTGCTAAAGGTTGCCCTTCAGAAGGACAGTGACTTCTGGAAGGTGTTAGGACAAAAAATAAATGGATACGGAAAACAGTAAGTGCTTGGATAAAGTTAAAATAAGTGTTGTTTGAGAATTTCTCATGGGCTCAAAAACAAATTCACAAAAGCAATAACTTGAGATTGGAAGTAAGTAGGTGGAGTTTAGTGGGGAGTTTGGTTTTGGTTTTTGTAGTACTGGGATTGGACGCAGGGTATTCACACTGTAGCCCCCACTCCTTCCTGTTTTTTAGTTTAGATTTTTTATCTAGGAAGGGAGGGAGTCTCACTGATTTGCTGGAGCTGCACTTGAACCTGGTGATCTCCCTGCCTTGGTCCCCCAAATGCTGCAATCCCGGGTATACTCAGCTACCCCCAGTAGCTCCAAGAAGAGGTTAAAGGTATAAAATTAGGACTTCAGGAATACATGCAAGCACATAGTCACTACTAAAGGAGTAGTAATTGTACAAATTTCAAACTGATAGAGAAAAATTACTTTTTGTTTTTAATCCTTTTTTGTCTTTTGAGACAGGGTCTCACAATATAGTTCAGGCTGACCTTGAGCTCACTTTGTAGCCCAAGCTGGTCTCAAACTTGCAAGGATCCTCCTGCCTCAACCTCCCGAGTGCTGGGATTACAGGCGTGCACCAGCACACCTGGCTTGAGAAAAATTATTTTCTAAAGAAAGGAATTTGAGAAAAGGAAATGTGCTGTACCTGGGATAATTCATAGCATAGAATGATTTGGTAGATATTAACCCAAAGATACTAGTAATTAAAAATTCAGTATGAATTTTAACTTGGTGGTTCCCAAACTTATGTGCTTATCAGTCACCTGTTTTGTATTTTTCTTCATTTCAAAGCCTAGACTATATCTTTTTACTAGTTAATATCTGACAGTCTTCAGAAAATTAAATCTGTTAATATTGCTATGTTTTCAAATTTTTAAGGTGTTTGCTGTGTACAGGCAAATTTGGAAACCATTAGACTACATAAATACTCCAGTATAAAGACAAAGACTGTCAAACTGAATTTAAAAATAAAATCTACCTCCATGCTGTTTATCAGTAACATCCCTAAGGCATGGGGCTGCACAGTGCTCTACTATGAGAGAGGGAAGGTGCGGGCCACACAGCGCCAGCAGGGCCAACTGTGGCTGTTGTCATGGGGAACTGACTCCGAGGGGTGGAGTAGCACCAGGGCTCACAGCAGGGAGACAGCACAGCATCAGAATGCATGGGTCAAAAACAGCCAGCACTATGAGGAGAGGGCTGGGTACTGCCAGGGGGACAGAGGACCTGGGAAGAGATTCAACAGATCTTGCTGAAGGCTTGTGGGGAACTCTGGTTCAGGCACCTTATAATGTGACCAGACTGCCCTCTTGCCTTTACACTTTACTCAGCCGCCTTATTAAGGCCAACGTACACTGCTGATAAACGTGGTAGACCTTCTAAAATACTTAACTGTGTCAGGCGTGGTGGCGCGCACCTCTAATCCCAGCACTTGGGAGGCCAAGGCAGGAGGGTTGCTCTGAGTTCAAGGTCAGCCTGAACGGCATAGCAAAACACTGTCTCAAAAGACACGCCCCCTAAAAAATACTGCATCCCATGTTCTGTTTCTTGGTAGCATTCAGTACACTGACCAGTCTCTTTAAAACTTTGTCTTTTCTCTCTTTTTAAACAGGAAAAAGTGGGAGCTGGGGATTTAGCTCAGCAGCACAGCGCCTGCCTGGCAAGCGCGAGGTCATGAGTTCGATTCCCAGTACCGGAAAAAAACAAACAAACAAACAAATAAATAAATAAACAGGAAAAATAACACAAAATGTACACCAAAGGCATGGGATATCAGGCTCTTTGCATTTTGAAGAGTTTATGCTTTCCTAGATTTCTCCTTGTCTCTCTTGCTGCTTCTGTGTAGATTGTTTTGTTGGCTCGCTCTTTTCTCATGCTTTAAAAAAATGTAATATGTTTTTGTATCGCTAGCTGTGTGTTGTGATTTGTGTTTTGTAGTACTAGGTACTAAACCCAGGGCCACTCTGCTACTGAGCTGCATCCCCCGGCTTTTTGCTTCTTACTTTGAAAAAGGGTCTGTCCCAGTTGCCCTGGCAGGCCTCAAACTTGAGATCCTCCTATTGCAGCCCTCCCAGCACTGTAGCTGGGATTACAGGCTTGCACCGCCACACCCAACTCTGACAGTCCTTCTGCTTCTGCTGAGTTTTTCCTATCATTCTGTCAGTTTGTATGCTTGTAACTTCTTTGAGAGGATTGCAGCCAGTAGTGTTTCATTCATCATTTTTATAAGTTGAAAAACATACAATCTCTCTCACACTCTTTTGCAGTACTGGAGGTTAAAGGCAAGGCCTTCTCACTGAGCTAAATCCCATCTCTCTCTTTTTTTTTTTTTTTTTTTGAGACAGGGTCTCGCTATGTAGTTCAGGCTGGCCTTGAGCTCACTTTGCAGCCCAGGCTGGTCTCGAACTCCAAAAGATCCTTCTGTCTCAGCCTCCCAAGTGCTGGGATTACAGGCATGCGCCACCACACCCAGCAATCCTTTTTTTCTTTTCTCTTTTTTTTATTTTTTATTTATTTATTTATTTATTTTTTGAGACAAGGGTCTTACCTAAGTTGCCATGCCAGGTTTAAACTTTGGACACTCCTGCCTCAGCCCCTGCAGAGTATTGTTATTATAGGTCTATACCACTATGCCCAGCTTAATCTCATTTACATGTAATATTTTTTAAGAGCAAAATATATTTATTGAGGGAAAGAAAGTTTCTGTCGAAGAGAGGGACAGAAGGGGGGCACAAGTGGGTTACCCAAGTTTCTGTCTTTTCTAGGGACTTTTATAAAGCAAAACCATGAGGTGAGGTGGGTCCAAGGTAGGGGAGAATGGACAAAACTATGGTCAGCCAATAACAATTGTTCGGGTAAAATTGATTAAATTGGGATCAGATAGGGAAGCAAGTCACGTAGCAAGTGGGTATGAATGAGGAACGGGCTTTTCCTGTAGGGCTTGGGTCAGTGACTCTTCAAGGTGCTGCTACCTGTTTAGAATATCAATCCCTCCCTGATATTTACACCTGGGGAGGTATGTGGGTGCATTTGTTTAGTCCTTTTGTCTTGAGGTCTCTCCCACAGATATCTTGTCTTTTATGCTGGTTCTTTCAAGGGCCTGGCCTTGTCTGACTGCCTATAATATTTCTGTCTAACTCAGCTGCCTATAACTTTCCCGCCTCTGAAGAAGTAATCCGAACTGCCAAGAGAGCGATGACCCCTCTGGCTTCTTTAGGCTGAAAGTAGTTGTAGTTGCTGATCAGCAGTCAGAGATCAAAGTGTCTATCTAAAGGCCTTCAGTAGACACCAGGTGTTTTCATCAAGGGTAGGCATATAGCTTTAAATCTCTGTGTTCCATTTTGATTCTAGGGGATAGATAGGCCATGCACACATGCAGAAAAATATTAACTTGCTCTTTTTCAACATGTAAGGATCAAACATCTTCCAATGCTTAGTGGTGCAATTGAGAGTAGTAAGTGACTTTGACTGTGAGTTTCCCATGTCTCCATCCAAGGATCTCGGTGTGGAACTCCAGAATGATAGAGGAAAATAAAAATTCCCAACCTGAATGATATCTTGGACGAATTTGTGTTCTCTAAAAATCAAAGAATGAATTTTAGGAACAATGGAGGTTAAGAGCAGAATATATTTATTGAGGGAAAGAAAGCTTCTGTCCAAGAGAAGGACAGAAGGGGTGCCCGAATGGGTTACCCCTTATATGTAATTTTGAACCTACCAAAATCCAATTATTAGTCATTACATGGATTGAAATCACCAGCAAAAGAATTAAAATGTAGTATAAGAGATGAAGAATTCTTTCAGTGAGCTGATGAGTAGTAGATTAGACACAGAAGATAGAATCAATGAATTGGAACAGAAGTCAGTAGAAATTATCCAAGCTGAAATTAAAACAAAAATTAGAAAAAAATAAGTGCATCAGAGACCCGTGGAACACCAGGTGTCTCACGTACCTTTTGGAAACCCTTGTGGTGTAGAGGTGGAGCAAAGGAATGCTTAGAAGTCATGGCTGAGGATTTTGCGGTTAGTTAGACGTTTTAGCTTCCCCTCCTTTTTTACACAAGACATAAAATAACGAGCGGCATCTTCAACATGAGTAAAAGACAGGTTTAAGGTGTCGCAAGCATTTAGTGCCTGAGACGCACTTGGCCTCCTCTTGAGCCATAAAGGCTCCTGAGTAAACACATCAGGAGGGGAGCTTGGATGAAGAGCCGCAGCCCTCACAGGAAGCCAGCTTGAGTGAGCAAGGAGGAAAGAGCAGTCGGGTACTTCTGAGGACTTAGGGTGTGAGCTGCAGCATGCAGGAGATGTAGGTGCCGCACATTCAAGAGACACATGATGTGCAGAGGGCAGGAAGACTAGAAAAATCCCACTGTAGCTGAGCAAGGCAACACACAGTGTGATCCTGGGGCCTGGGAGGCTGAGGTAGGAGACCCTGAGCTCAGGGCCACCCTGGACTACACAGTAAGACCTTGTCCCTAAACTTAGCACGTGCACACCTGTAATCCCAGCACTTGGAGCACTGAGGCAGGAGGATCACTGTGAGTTCAAGATCAGTTTGAAGTACATGGCTAGACTGTGTCTCAAAGAAACCAGTAAATGAATGAATGAATGAATGGATGTCATTGGTGATTATCATAGAGGTTGCATAAATCCAAGTGTTACAGCTTTTGTAAGGAAATGTTCAGAGAGCAGAGCAGGGAGGTCCAGAAAGAAATGGAAGATGCAGAGGTTGAGTTAGGTAGTAACGAGCTGCTCTAATGCATGGGAAGACAGTTGAAGAAAGAATGAAGCAGAGGTGATGTTGGAAGAGAAGATCCCAAAATCAGTGAAAGATACCAACTCACAAACTGAGGAAGCCTAGTGAATCTCAGATATTACTTTAAAAATCTGCACCTTACCTGGGCGTGGTGGTGCACACCTATAATCCGAGCACTTGGGAGGCTGAAGCAGGAGTTCGAGGCCAGCCTCGGCCACATAAGTGAGTTCAGGGCCAGCCTAAACTGCGTAGTGAGACCTTAAAAAAAAAAAAAAAGAAAAGAGTGGGCTGGGGATACAGCTCAGCAGCACAAGCACCTGCCCAGCAAGTGCAAGGTACTGAGTTCGATTCCTAGTACTAACTTACTTAATAAATAAATAATCAGTCAATCTGCACATTAACCCATCACAAAGTAAAACAACACCAAACCAAAGTAAAAGACATGATCTAGGTCTGGGGATGTAGCTCAGGGTAAAGCACTAGCCTGCCATGTACAATGCCCTGAATTTGATCCCCGGGAAGGTGAGTTGTAATGTTCAAGTTGCTGTTGCAGTAACAAGGAAGTTAGAATGTAGATGTGCTCTCTGCAAACAACCAGCAACCGAGAGGTGTGCACCCAGCAGAAGTGTCATTGGAACAAAGATAAAAGTAAGTGTAGTTGGCTGCAAGAAGATGCGCAGAGAAACTGCTGCGAAAGTACTTCAGGAACAAGGAGTGGTTTTCTAATGAGTGCTCTGAGGGGCAGTTAAAGATCCCCGTCATTGCTGTGTGTGTTGGATTGCATGTGATCTGTTGGCAGACCAGAGCATCACTATTGAGCCACCTTGAGGACAGGTGCCCACCCTGGCGCACACTGTTCTGTAATGGAGTGCGGATCTTCATGCTGCTGCTTCTAGGGCTGCACCTGTGTCCAGTTTAGAAAAATCGTTGTCACTACCGCATGAATACCGTTCTCTTGCCTGTGCTTGCTCTTGTATTTTTTGGTGGGGTTCCAGCCATCTTTCAGGTTACATCTTTTTTAAAATGAGCTGTACTGCACACATCATGAAATTCGCCCTTCACAGGTCTCTGTTTCAGTGATTTTTAGAATCATCCCCAGGGTTGTGCAGCCAGTTCTGCACTCTTGTACACGGTCCCCATGAGTACTTCCTGAGTTCCAGCTAATGTGCTTTGTCCTTTGTCCTTTCGATGTGCTTTGTTGCTTTATGCTTTGTTCCTTTGCTTACTTAATAATTATATACTGCAGTTGTTAACATCCTCTTTGATCTTTTCTACAGTCTACCTATTTTTACGGTGTTTCATGCTTGGCCATTTTCATAACACCATTTTGTATTTAAATATTTTGTAGTGATTTTATGTTCTGTAACACATTGTTCTAATGTCTGAGATCTTAGGAACCAAAATGTGTTGTTCTGGTCATACATTCACCTTAAGTTGTTTGTTTATTGTTTGGGTTTTTTGTGGTTCTTGCAGGATTATGTTGACAAAGAGAAGGCTATTGCCAAGGCCTTGGAAGACCTCCGAGCCAACTTCTACTGTGAGCTCTGTGATAAGCAGTATCAGAAGCACCAGGAGTTTGACAACCACATCAACTCCTATGACCACGCACACAAGCAGGTGAGCAGCATTGCTCGCTGGTGGCGGAAGATGCCTCATCTTATGTTACCACTGTTGGATTGTGAGTGGGCCCAGAGAGCTTGGTGACTGTAGCTTCTTGTGTCTGCCAAACTTTATGTGACTTTCTCATTGGCAGAGTTCCTGGCTAGACACCCCTTCCTCTCCTGACCATACCATACTTTCTCACTATTTGAAGTAGAATGGAGAATTGTGAGTTTGTGAATCTTAGATAATCTCTGTGGCTTTGAGCAATTTCTGAATCTTTATTTTTTTCAGCAGTTCAGCTGAGGCTCTCTGGGGCTTTGTGTCTACCTCTCCCACCCGTTCTGAACAAGTTAGACTCCAAGCGGTGGCCCTAGATGAGTTCTCTGGGCTGCCTTCCCTGTCAGTCGGGTGAATTGCCACAACGCGCGTACCTTGGAAGGCAGACAAAGCTTGAGAAGAGAAGCCAAACTAGAGGTCATCTTCAGCAAGAAAAACACAAGTGCTGCGTGTTAGAGAGCTACAAAATGAGTTACACTTTCTCCATAGTCTTTTTGGTTTTGTTGAGTTAAGAAAGAAACTTGTACCTAACTAGTTACTGGCAGTATCTGCCCTGAGGGACTTTAGAAAGGGAAAGGAATCTTCTGGGTCCATGGAACAGTTTTGCCTCTTCAACAGTTTGAAGCCAGGAACAGTGGTGCACACCCCAAATCCCGGCTGCTTGGGAGGCTGAGCCAAGAGGGTCTTGTGTTTGAGACCAGCCTGAGCAATTTAGCAAGACTTTGTCTCAAAACATGAAGTATTGTGGTAAAGTTCCCTAGGTTCAATCCCCAGTACCACCAAAAAAAAATTATTCTTTTGAGCCCTTTGATCTTGGATGTTATTAGCAAGGCTTGCCCGGTTATGTGAGGTACAGTAGTTATTTTTGTTATATTTTATGATCATTACTGAAATAACACACCTAAAGCTGAACCTGTTGAATCAGGTTTTTTTTGAGGTGGGGAGTCTTTCTGAGACAGAGCCTCACTATGCAGTTCAGTCTGGTCTTGAACTCACTCTGTATCCCAGGCTGGCCTCGAACTTGAAATGATCCTCCTGCCTCAGCATCCAAGTGCTGGGATTACAGGTGTGTGCCACCACATCTGGCTCTGAATCAAATTTTTGTTGTTGTTTATTGTTTCTTTGTTTTCTTGCTTTTTCTTAATCTTCCAACCAACCCTAAGAGTTCAGTGGACAGGTGAAAGGCAAGCTTTGACCACATCTTCCTGTTGGCCTCCCAGGCAGTGGAGACCAGCTATGGTGTTACAACCCTTCCCCATTAACTGCCTGACCAAATGATACTCTCCTGGCCAGGCACAGTGGTGCACAACTGTGATCCCAGCACTCAGGAGCCAGAGGCAGGAGGATCATTGCAAGTTGAAGCTGAGCCTGGGCAGCTTAGCAGGACCCTGTCTCGAATTTTTAAAAAGAAATAGGAATGTAGTTCAATTCAGAGCCCCCAGGTTCTGTTGCCCATATAGTGACAAAAGTCTTCTAATACAGTCATGTTCAAGACAACTTCTCAGCTTACCTGCCTTTGACATTGTTTTTTTTGTTTGTTTTTGTTTGTGTTTTAAAACAGGGTCTAACCATGTAGTTTGGGCTGGCCTTGAGGTCACTATATAGCCTAGGCTGTCCTTGAACTCACATGATCCTCCTCCCTCAGCCTCCCAAGTGCTGGGATGATAACCCTGTGCCACCATGCCTGGCCTTTGACGTTGTTTTAATGGTATTGTCCGCTCCACTGAGTTTGAAGAAGAGAAAATTAGAGAGCTTATATAGGGGCAAGATACATTGGCAGTACTCTCAAAAAATCATCTTCCGGAAAGAAAATTTGACAATGAATACAACTCATTTTCCAGTTCCAAGCTATTCTTTTTTTTTTTTTTTAATGGATTAACAACAAAGACAACATCTGGGGCTGGGGATATAGCCCAAGGGCACAAGTGTCTGCCTGGCAAGCAAGCACAAGGTCCTGAGTTTGATTCCTGGTACCAAAACAAAGACAACATCAAGTACTATACTTACCTGCCTTTTGGGCTGTTGAGAATTTGTTCAGTAAAGTTTTACCTAAAAAAATAAAGCTTAACTCAAACTTGAATAATATATAGAAAAACAATTGCTGTTTAAGAGGGAAAGTTCTTTTTTTTTTTTTTTGAGACAGGGTCTTTGCCATGTAGTTCAGGCTGGCCTTGAGCTCACTATATAGCCCAGGCTGGTCTTGAACTCATACAGATCCTCCTGCCTCAACCTCCCGAGTGTTGGCAAAGGAGGAACATTCTATCAAAGCAAAACAGATTCACAAATGAAACCTGAACAGGTATGCAAGGCTGATACAACCCCCATGCTGTGAATTGTAGGTGGTGAATGCTGCTGTCCAGCAGTATCCCTTGGTTTGTGGCAGCAGGGCAGCCATGAACCTCTGTGGCCATGATGCCCACAATGGGGAGGGAGTCTCAGTCCCAGCCAGCAGTGTCTGGAGACATTCTGGGGGTCATCACTGGAGAAGGTGCTGCTTAAAGCTGTCACGCACAGGGAAGCTCCTTAAGACAGTCACTGCTCAAGAGGCAGCAGCTGTCCTGGGAGAGCAATGCACGCCCTCAGAAGCCAGGAGGCCAGTGCCATTTGGCCTTGAGCAGTGTGGGGGGCCACCATGACAGCCCTCGCTATGTGGGAAGATTGAGAGAGTACCCTCGCAGATCACCAAGGTTTTCAGCTCCTGCTCTTAGGTTATCATCACAGTTAAGCGTTTCTCAAACTCCTAAGCCCTGCCTGTCTGCTTCTAGAGGAAATACATGTGTGTGACCCCTGGTCTGGGGGAACCTGTTGTCTCTTTCCCCTTGATTAGAAGCAGCTCTTAGGTGTTAGAGAACAGGCGGCCGGGCAAGGGGCACACACCTTAACCCGGGCGCTAGGGAGGCTGAGGCAGATGGAGTCCAGGTTCAAAGCCAGCCGAGGCAGTGTAGTAAGACCATGTCTCAGACAATGAAGAGAGCTACGGATGCAGCTCAGGGTGAGGCTGTGCACTGGGGGCAGGCAGAACGCAGATAGAGCAGAAACGGTTTTGCTTTTGGTTTAGTGTTACTCATTTGGTTGAAATGTTGAGCTCTTTACCTTTTTTCATTCTGTTGTCTTACTGCGCTTCATAGAATCTCAAAACATCAAGTATTATACTATATTAACCCAAAAAAGCGTAATACTGCTGGGCACGCCTGTAATCCTAGCACTCAGGACGCAGAGGTGGGAGGACTGCCACGAGTGAGACCCTGTCTCAAAATAAAACTTGTCTGCTAATGGATATGGCAGTGAAACCATTTTCTTTAGCTTATCAGAGGGCTTAAACTCAGTCTCCAACCAATACTACTTTTTCCACAAGTAAATTTGAAGCAGTGCTCAGTAGATTAACAGTCAGGCTGGAGGTGAAGCTCAGCGGTAGTGCACTTTGCTAAAATGAACAGAGTCCTGGGATTGACCCCCAGCACTGCATTAGAAAAAATAGTTGCTTTATTATGTACCACTTAATTTTTTTGTGTGCTCCTGAGAATCATTGCAGTGCTAGCTTATGCTAGCACAAATTGTCTCACAGGGGCTGAGGGTTTAGCTCAGTGGCACAGCGCCTGGCAAGCATGAGGTTGTGAGTTTGATTCCCGGTACCGGGGCGGGAGGGGCAGGGAATTGTCTCAGAGATACACTTGGTCTGGTCTTCATGGTGTTAGCTGTTCTCTTTATTTATTCCTTTTGTTTTTGTTTTGTTTCTATTTTGCTTGTCTGTTTTTGTTTTTCAGTACTGGAGATTGAACTCTGGGCTAACTCTGCAGAGTTTTGTTTTTTGGGCTCTTTTGGTACCAGGAATCAAACTCAGGACCTCATGCTTGCCAGGCAGGTACTGCGCCACTGAGCTTATATCCCTGCCCCCACTCCCTTTTCTTCTTGAGCCAGAGTTAATTCAAAAACATGCTTCAACGTCGCCAGTACCTCAGTCCCCGGCTGTATTACCTCTTTAGTTTTAACCCTGCAGGCCCTACTGATAGTGATGGGACACCCATAACAGTGGAATATAACGAAGTGTGTTCTTTTCAAACTCTTCTTCCTGGGCTGGTGATAAAACTCAGGGGCACAGTGCCTGCCTGGAAAGCCCAAGGTTCTGAGTTCGATTCCTGTTACAAAACAAAACAAAACAAATTCTTCCTTAGATTTTTCTGGGTATCCTATATAAATTTCCTAACATTCAAAACAGTTCAGTCTTTGGCCTAAATCAGCTCACTGGCTTCAAACTTTTAAAGAGATCAGAGCCGAATGTAGCATTGTACTCCTAAGAGTCCCAGCTCTTCAAGAGGTTGAGGCAGGAGGATCACTTGAGACCAGGAGTTTGAAGCCAGCCCCAGCAACATAGTAAAACCCAGTCAATTTAAAAAACAACAGAAGATTAGATTTTACAATATAAGCTTGTCTTGAAAAACTAAAGTATTTCATGGGACTGAGCCCCCATTTCAGTTTGACCTTCGATTGAAGCTGAGGGCTCGCTCTCTTGGCTTCCTCTCTGTTGCCTGTGGGGTCCGCCACACCCTTCCTCACCAGTCCGTGACGAATTAAGTCACCTGCCAGACACTCTTGACCCCTTCGCCTCCTGTCCTCCACAGGTCCCCACAAGTGCTGGCTGTTCCATTACTCTTAGTGTTGGAACCAGCTTCCTTCTGATGCATTTGTCAAATCTGGCACTATAAAAGCAGCTTCAGAAGTTCCCTTAAACTGAGCTGCACATGGTGATGCAAACCTGTAGTCACACCTACTTGAGGGTGAGTCTGGAGGATCCCTTGAGTCCAGGAGTTTAAGACCAGTCTAGGTACCACAGTGAATCCACATCTCAAGAACAACAAAAATCCCCTTAGCTTCTAAGAAAAGCCCGTGTCAGCCGGGCGAGGTGGTGTACGCTGGTAACCCCAGCACTGGGAGGCTGAGCAGGAAGGTCAGCGAGAGTTCGAGGCCAGCCTGAGCTACCTAGTTGAGTTTAAAGTCAGCCTGAACTAATAGCAAGACCCTGTCTCAAAACTAGTGTCTCAAGAGGAAAGAGTGCTTTCAGCCTGCCTTCTTTCTGCTCAAATCACCTTAGTGTGAAATCCCCTATACTTTCTTTTTTTTTTTTTTTTTTTGGTTTTTCTCCGGTACCGGGAACCAAACTCACAACCTTGCGCTTGCCAGGCAGGTGCTTTTGCCGCTGAGCTAAATCCCCAGCCCCTCCCCTATACTTTCTGCGTGTTCTGAAAAGATATATAAGACATGACCAGAACATACTGGGAATACTTAAATTTTTTAAAAATTAAAGACACATTGCTATTAATCCCTTTTTACAAAGACACTGTTCCATTCTTTGTGCCTCTCCCTCCCTTCCTTCCTTTCTTCCTTCCTTTTTTCTTGTCTTTTTTTTTTTCCAGATAGGGTCTCATGATGTCGTGTATGCTGGCCTTGAACTCTCTATGTAGCCCAGGCTATGCTTGAAACTCACAGTGATCCTCCTGCCTCAGCCTCCTGAGTGCTGGGATTACAGGCCTGTACCACCACGCCCATCTATGTTCTTGCCACTTTCTGAAGCAGTTGTGCAAGTCATCTCGTGAGTTGTTTAGCTGCACTGCCATGGTTCCCTTGATGTTCTGGATTGATTAAAAATGTTTATCTTTTGTGGTCATTTGACATTGGAGAAGAACCAGAGGCCACAAGATACCAGGTCCAGTGAATATGATGGGTAAGGACCCTGTCATGTTTTTATGAGGGTGTCTTTCCATTGGATGGTGCTCAGCAGCAGCATTCATCATATTTTTATCATACCTAGTAAGAGAGAACACTGGAGCTGCTTTGGAAAGTGGCAAGAAGGATGGGATGCATGTGTTTGAAGGGAGAGGGGATTGTGAAGAGGATTGATGGCAATGTGTTTTTTAACTGTAATTTTTTAATTTAAATACACATCATATTTTTGGATCAGCACCAGTGTGTGCTTCCGCTGTGGATAGACATAGTAAATGAACTTTCATGGAACTGAAACAGGTGATCTGTAGTGATTTCTCCACTCTAAGCTGTACACAGTAGGATCTGTTATTCATCATTTAGTTAGCTTTGTCTAAACTGTTGCATCTGCTTTTGATAGCAGTACTTATTCTTCATTGATTATTTCATTTCCCAGTAACATGTTACCAAAGAACAGAAATTGGAGTTTTCCTCATTTAGAAATTAAATATGAGCTGAGTGTGGTGGCACATGCCTGTAATCCCAGCACTCGGGAGGCTGAGGCAGGAGGATCCAAGTGAGTTTGAGACTAACCTGGGCTATAAAGTGAGCTCAAGGCCAGCCTGAACTGCATAGCGAGACCCTGTCTCAAAAAAGATGAAAAAGAAATACACTGTGGACTAGGGTGTGTTCTCAGAGATTCCTGAGTGACAGAAGGAATGGTCATTTGATTCAGCGCACATAGACACATCTGGAAGGGTGCAAGCCAGGCTCCTTCTAAGTGCTGCTTTGATTCAGTGGGGAAAGAATACAGAAGTAAGTGAAAGATGAGAGAACATAATCACAGGCTGAAATGAGGAGGAAAGGACGCTTTGGAAGTAAAGCCACCAGGTTCACAGACCCAAGTGTGTGCTTCGGAGGTCATCAGGGTTTCAGTATGACACAGGACATTTATCCCTTGGAAACCGTGAAGTGATGTCTGGCAAAAATGGAAAACATGCCAAGTGCAGCAAGAGAGGCAGAGAGTTATGAGTTTCAGCTCAGCCTTAGTGGCTTATCAAGCCCCTGTCTCAGAATAAAGAATAGCAAAGGCTGGGCCTCACCCCCCAGTACCACAGAAAGGGGGTCATGAAGTATGTGCCTCGGGGTTCCCTTTTGAAGAGATGGCACTTCGAGAAACACATGGAAGCATACACAGAGGTTGCATCGCAGGACCCAGCACCCTGTGGTTTGCTCCCCCAGTAGCGGAGAGGCCAGCACACTAGAGCCAGTGGTCCTTTGTACCACTGTGGCTGCCACTAGGGGACTGTTTTGCTTAATAGAGAATTGGAAATCGTGTGGTTGCTCTTCCAAGGATTGAGCATGTTTTTGCACCTTTTGGTTTGCTAAATTTTTTGTGCTCCCCTGGTTGTTTTGGAAGTAGACTGCCTAGGCCCCCCCAATCACAGTCTCATTTTTTCCAAAGTCTGAGCCCACTTAGGGAAGCTGTGTGCTCCTTGAACAACGATGACCTGTGGCAGTGGCGTTGCAGGCGTTTTCTTGGTGTACACGCCAGCTGTTCTTCATGGCACATGATCCCAACACCGACAGGGATGCATGTGCCTTATTCGTGTTCCTCCCTTTCCTTTTGGATTTTGCCTGATACGTGCAAATTCATCACCACAATGCCCTGTGGTGTGGACATTGCAGGATTGAGCTGTGTGCTCTGTTGTAGTATGGAAGGTTAATGGGATTTAAATACAGCAGTACGGTTTTGTGGGTGACAGTGGCATGGAGAGAGCTGTGAGCTGGTGTGCACAACATTCAAGAAACCACATGTGAGGCCATTGCATACCCATGGGGATGGGTCAGAAGAGCCCAGGGTTAGGCGTAGCTCCACGCGTAGCACACATACTCAGCATGCGTACAGCCCCAGGTTCAACCCCCAACACCCCAAAACACCAGAAGTAACAGGATTTGGAGCAATTGGAACCATTCTATATTGCTAATGAGATAGTAGAGTGGCACAGTCCTTTTGAAAAGCAGTTTGACACTTCCTCAAAATGTTAAATATAATAGTGGCATGTATCTGTAATCCCAGCACTTTGGGAGGCAGAGGCAGGAGGATCACAAGTTGAAGCCCAGCCTGGGCAACTTAGCAGCTTTAGTGAGACCTTGTTTTAAAAACATTTTTTTTAAAAGGACAGAGAGAGCCAGGCGTGATGGCACATGCCTGTAATCCCAGCACTCAGGAGGCTGAGGCTGGAGAATTGCTGGGTTCAAGCCCAATGTGGGCTACATAGCGAGAGCTTGTCTCAAAAAGGTGGAGCAGGTGCCGAGAGGATAACTCAGTGTAAAGATCCTGAGTTCCATCTCCAGTACTGCAGTCAGCCAACCCGAATTTACTGCTTAGGCTGGTAGTAGAGCTCAGTGCTAGAATGCATGCTTACCCTGTGCAGTAGTCTGGGTTTGATCACAGCACTCTGCCCACTAAAAAGTCACCTGTAATAGAGAATCAAGCTTCTTGTCTCTGTTTTTCTTGTCATGAGACCCAAGTCTTCTGAAGTAAGGTGTTTAAAACTGCAGGCTTTTAGTTTCTCTAAACAAAAAAGTCCCCTACTGTTTACTCATTGGAAGACTGTATTACATAGTTGGAATGTTTCCTATTAGAGATGTGAGAGGGCTGGGGATTTAGCTCAGCGGCAAAGCGCCTGCCTGGCAAGTGCAAGGTCGTGAGTTCGATTCCTGGAACTGGGAGAAAAGAAAAAAAAACAACAGAGATGTGAGAATAATTCGTATCAACCTTTCCCAGAAGAGTAAGAAAATTGGATGAAAATCAAAGCTGCCCCCACAAAAAATCAAAGAGCCAGTATTTGGGCCCAGTTACCAGACATTTACCAGATCCCTTCTCTAGACCCAGCACTCCTCCGTGCCTGCAGGCTGATGGTAAAGATGAGCTGCAGTGCCTGGCCCATGCAGGTGGAACAAAGTGCGAGACAGGGTGACCTGTTGGGTGTTTACGTTGGCCTTAATGTTTCACCTTGTAATCTGGGTACATACCCGTGTGTATCAAGACAACTGCAGCTACAGGGCTCACTGATGAGTGGGTGAACCGAGGGCTCTCTGTCCCCAGAGCACTGCATATGGTACCTTCCTAAAGGCGGGAGTAACTGTGCTATTAGCATGAGGTGACAGTCACCAGAGGACAGGGGTGACGGTGCTGACGGTCAGGAACAGCAGCCCCAGCTCAGGAGGATCAGTAGAACCTTTTCAGTAAACCAGAGAGACTTGGAATTGGCTACAGGAAAATAGCTTTAATACCACATGTTAGCATTTCTGCGGTCAGCATCATCACGGGAGGGTCTTGAGGGTGTGGGCTGGCTTGGGAGATTCTGTGGTCTCAGAAGTAGAACCAGGAACCCAAAACTACCTACCTGCAGGAGTCCTGGTTGTGTTTCTTTGAGTTCCTGACAGTGATGGGAAGCTCCCCCTACACACAGTGCTGACTGAGGCCTAGCCCCACAGGGTTTGCAGTCTGGGTTGGTTTTTTGGACATTGTCCCATGTTCTGCTGTCTCTGCCTCCACCTGCGCACCTGTGGCAGGTTTCAAGGCCATGTGAGCACAGATCCCTTTTGCTTCAGGCATGGCCCTGGGCAGCTACAGAATGATCAGGAAGCCTTATCTGTTTTTTGTTTTGTTTTGTTTGTTTTTCTCCCGGTACCGGGGATCGAACTCACGACCTTGCGACCTTGCGCTTGCCGGGCAGGCGCTGTGCCGCTGAGCTAAATCCCCAGCCCCAAGCCTTATCTGTTTGATTTACCCCAGAGCCTCTAGACTCGGATAAGGCAGTGATCTGGAATTCAGTAAAAGCCCCCTAAAAGTAATAGAACACTGATAAGAAGGGAGGAAATGACTGGATATTCCAGGCTTATGAGCTAGCTGTGGAAACAATGGCAGATTTGAGAAAAACTGTTTAAACTTTAATTTAAAATTAAATTCTGTTTTAAGCTTTAGCCAGAAAACTAGCTGGGCTTTGTAGTGCACAGCTATAGTCCTAGCTGCTATGCAGGAGGCTGAGACAGGAAGATGATCAATTGGAGGTCACTTTAAGCAACATACCAGGACCCTGTCTCAAAAAGGGGGAAAAGAAAAACTTGCCAGGCATGGTGGCGCACACCTGTCATCCCAGCACTTGGGAGGCTGAGGCAGGAGGATTGTTGCCAGTTTGAGACCAGCGTGGGCTACAGAGTGAGCTGAAGGCCAGCCTGTACTGCACAGCGAGACCCTGTCTCAAAAAGACAGGGGGGGGAAAAAAAAAAACCCTAGGCTTATAACCCAAAATAACGAGTCTGATAGTCCCTTTCTCTGTGCTCTGTTCCCCTTAGGAAGAGGAGCTTGAAATTCATATTTTCTTAAAAGAGTTGATCCTCAATCCTGAGGTGGTTTTATAGAGAGTTTACATGTGCCACCTGCCTCGGTGGACGGTTTTGCCAGCTGTTGGTTACGAACTGCCCCAACATAAGGATAAAGGGAAACAAGGCGAACTGCTTTCAGCATCGAGAGCCTGCTTCCTGCAGACTTTTCCTTGCAGCAGCCAGCTGGCCGCGTGTGTCAGGACCGCCGTGTGCTTGTGTGTGGGCGCGTGCAAGTGCCGGAAAGCCGCTGCCCTCCTGCCCTGTGGAGCTGGCACTGTGTCCCTGATTGTGCTCAATAACAGTGTGCGGATTCTCCAAGAGTGTGTGTAGTAATGCTTGCTTTACTTTTTTTTCTCTTCCATTCTTGTTTTATTTTTTACTTTTTTTTTCTTTGTGATGTGACATTTTCAGCTGATGTATTGAAAGCAAATCCTTCTAATTTGGGAGCCCAGATCACAAGAGTGAGTTTTTCTACTGGTGTCTTTAGCTGTATATCTTTTTTTGTGTATGTCTTCCTCCCCTTCTCCTTCCCAATTCGAAAAGATTCAAAGCACATTTCATAAATATTAGGTAAGCAAATTCCTTTGTCTGTTGAACATCATACCTTTCCACAAAGCAATGTCCACTTTATATTGGGTCAGCTTCCTTTCCTAATGCTGTTGTAAAAGCAAAGGCCTACATGTTTTTTTTTTTGTTTTTTTTTTAGTACTATGTAGTGTGCCAAAATAATTTTAGTTCTGTCATTACTGCAGATATGTCTGGATTCTGTCACCAGTGTGTCGTGGCACTGTTCTTTTTTTGGTTGTTGTTCCTTTTGTTTTAAGGAAAATTATACAGTAGCTTCTGAACATAAAAGCTCCATTCTGTTTTCTGGATTCTAAATAATAAGATCTGACTGATTGGTTCTCGCCCTCGTCCCCTGGCTGTTGTTCCCAGGCTGTGAAGGAATAAAAGGCTCTCCCTGTGCTCTGACTGCAGCCGGCTGGCCCAGAGCAGGCGGCCAGGCCTCAGAGTGCTGAGGCACTGGCACTGGAGACCGCTGGGTTGTCCAGTCGGTGCAGGGAACCTCTGCACATGGTGAAAAGAAGTAACACTTGTTACAGCGGAGCCAGAGTCTGCTTCCCATTGGCTATGACCCCAGTCCCCTCCCCAAGTAAGCTGTACATTGCTTTTGAAGACCTCACATCTCGGATAACTTCTGTACTAGTTTGACCCTTTCTGTTCTCTCTGGCCTGTGTCACAACAATTTATCTCATGTTTTGTTTGTCTAGTTTTGCATCCTGGAAGAGCAAGTGATTAAATAGCCCCCTTTCTTTCCTCCCAGCTCTAAAATTTGCTTGTTGCTTCATTTTGCCCAATAAAGCCAATGATATGCTGTCCTAAGTAGAAATGCAGGCCCTGCAAGTATATGCAAGATGATGAGCCACTGCGCTCTCAGTTCCCGTGAAGAGTGTAGTAATCCATCCTGCACTGTACTGTGGCCATTGATTGAGTGCGTGTGCAGACCCTGAAGACTCTGCTTTGGATCCCCACCTGACTCCCCCTCATTCACCTGCTGTTCTTTCTTTCTTATCCAGAGGCTAAAAGATCTCAAGCAGAGAGAGTTTGCCCGAAATGTCTCTTCAAGGTCCCGAAAGGATGAGAAGAAACAAGAGAAAGCCCTTCGGCGGCTCCATGAGTTGGCAGAGCTAAGAAAACAAGCAGAATGGTGAGGACATCTCCTCTCAGGGTTGTATGGGTAATTCCAGCCCTTGAAATTCACACCTTAAGAATCGGAAGCCGTCAGGTGCTCAGCGGGTCCTCTGCTGAACTGAGGTGCACTTGCCCTTGGCGTGGAGCACACAGAGCAGGCGTGCTGTTTTGAGACCGTCCCTGGCTGCTGCCACTGTAACTTGGCTGTACCCAGCTCTTTACCCGTGCTTTCCCTCCCTCTCCCTGTCTCGGGTGTGGCAGGCTCGCGGGGGAGGGGAGCACACAGGAAGTGCGGGCAGAGTGCACAGCGTGGGGAAGCTGCCTCCCAAGTCAGTCCTCTGTGCTGCAGCATCCTTTGTGCTGCGGCGTCCTCTGGTGGAAAAGCACAGCAGGCCCCTCGGGAGCTGAGACACACTGGGATGCAGGCTTGAGTCTCCTCACTGCCTTCCAGGCACAGTGAGCTAGCACAGCTCTGAACATTCAGAGGCCACAGAATGCCTGCCGTCCCTTGACTTCTCTTTAGATTCCTTCCCTCTTGTTATTCTTCATGTTCTTTCACGACTTACAGATTATCCAGTTTCTGGCTGGTGTTTAAACTTAACAGGAATTTTACCTTACCTAGGGTTGTGCTTCCAAACAAGTAGACTCCAGGGGCCCAGTATTTAAGCATTTGAAGCTACACCAGCTCCAGGAGATGTAGACCTAAAGGAAGGAAGAGTGCCTTCTCCTCATTTGTTTTTAGTGGCTGTTGCAGAACCAAGGAAAGGATCTAGTTCCAGAGAAAGGGAAACTGTGATTGTGGCGTTTACAAGTTTACAGAGTCCAGTGTGGTGGAGCACACCTATAATCCCAGCCCTCAGGAATCAGAGGCAGGAAGGACTGTTGCGAGTTCGAGGCCAGCCTGAACTGTGTAGCAAGACTCTGTCTCAAAAAGACGCCCCCCAAAAAAAGTTTTCAGAGAGCTGGGGTACAGCTCAGCAGTAGAATGTTTGCCTCACATACTCAATGCCTTGAGGCCTGTCTCTACATCAAGGAAAAATAAAAATTTTTAAAAGGCAGTTAGGGACAAGTTGAGGTCAGAGTTCTCAAGTCTCTTGGACTTACTTTGGGTTATTTGTTTGAGTGCTAGGGAATGAACCCAGAGCCTTCACACAATGCTATATCCCCAGCCCATCCTCCCTTCTTCCCTCCCTCCCTCCTTTCCTTCCTTCCTTCCAAGACAGGGTCTCTTCAAGTCACTAAACTGCCCATGTTGGCCTTGAATGTGCAGCCCTCCTCTCAGCCTCCCACAGTGCTCCCACCATGGGGTGCACCCTGTGCCCAGCTGGTGACTTCCTGTGTAGTAAGCACAGCTCTCTTGGGCCACACTGGGCCACTGTGTAGTTTAGGAGATACCATAAAACATTTTCTTCAGAGGTGGCTTTCAGTTCTGTTTCTTTTTTTGGTACCTGGAATCAAACTCAGGACCTTGCGCTTGCCAGGCAGGCACCTGTGCCGCTGAGCAGTATCCCCAGAACTCAGTTCTGTTTCGTAAGCAGCAGTTCAGCCATGACCAGGCAGAAGTGGGCTGCCTTTTGTGGTAGAGTGCTAGGCCACCAGCTGCAAACGAAAGAAAAGATGACCAGATAACTTCAGGAGAATAAAGGGTTTTGATCCATCATCAAGTATTTCTTTATCAAGTAATGCATGACTCCATAGAATTATTGAAGTAATAAGCAAAGGATTGAAATGAATTTTTTTTTTTTTAATTTAGTTTAAGAGTTTTATTTTGGCTGGTTGTGATGAGACAAGCCTGTAATCCAAGTTATTTGGAAAGCCAAGGCAGGAGGATCACAAATTCAAACCCAGAATGTGCAGCTTAACAAAACCCTCTCTCACCATCTGTGGAAGTACACACTGGTAATCCCAGCACTCAGAGGCAGGAGGATCACTGTGCTTTCAAGACCACCCTGGGCTGTTTAATGAGTTCAAAGTCAGCCTGAACTACACAGCAAGACCCTGTCTCAAAAAGAAAAAGGGCAGAAATGTAGCTCAGTGTGAAGGCCCTGGGTGAATCTCTAGTACTATCCCCCTCCCACTGAAAAGGAGGACAGTGTTTTCTGTGGGTAGGCTTCATAGCGTAGGGTTAGTTCTCTCTAGCTATCCACATTGGATAGGCGCCCATCACCTAGTAGCACAGTTCATACAGCTGGAGACAGTACATACCTGAGTGTTCTTGGCCCCTGGGGTGAGGTCCCTCAGTAATAAGGGGTCAGATGACAAGATCTTTTTTTGAGACAAGGTCTCACTATGTAGTTCAGACTGGCCTTGAGCTCACTTTGTAGCCAAGGCGGTCTCAAATTTGCAGTGACCCTCCTGCCTCAGCCTTCTGAGGGCTGGGATTACTGGCGTGTGCCACCACACCCAGTGACACAGTCTTTATCTAAATGGGTACCTTGGTTTTTTTGGTGGTGGTAGTGGTAGGGGGAATTGAACCCATAGTCTTGGGCAGGCTGGGCAAATGCTCAAATGCTAAGCAACATCTCCAGCAATTTTTTTTTTTTTTTTTTGAGAGAAGATCTCAGTAAATTGCCCAGGGTAAACTTGAAGTAGCTGGAATCATAGCTGCGCATACTCTGCCTGGCTTCTACTTTGTTCTCAACTTCAGAATTCAGGGGCCCCCAGTAGTCTACACACTGAACATTTGAGGTGACCTGGGTAGTTAGAACATGGGCATTAAAACACGCCAGTGAGGGGCTGGGGATTTAGCTCAGTGGCACAGAACCTGCCTGGCAAGCGCAAGGTCGTGAGTTTGATTCCCGGTACCGGGAAAAAACCAAAAAAATAAAAATAAATAAAAATAAAACACACGAGTGACACCGGTTGCTGTTGCCAAAGCTGGAAGAGAGCTTGATGGCATTGTGGCATTGCTCCTTATGCCTAGAAAGTACAACAGTTGCTATGGGTTTCCCTTCCCAAGGTTTCGGTTATTGTAGGAATCTGTGGCCAGAAAATACTGAATGGAAACTCCGGAAATAAAGATTTGTTAAGCTTTAAATTGTGTGTCATTACAAGAGTATGATGAATTTGGAATTGTCCCACTCTGACAATGCTTGGGACATGAATTATGCTTTCGTCCAGCAGATTCATGCTCTGGATGCTGCCTGGCCAGAGAGAGAGAGAGAGAGAGAGAGACTGCAGTCACATAACTGTTACTGCAGTGTACTGTTAGAACCCACCCACCCAGCCTCAGTTCTGCAGTTCTGAAGGTTGACTCCAAGAGAACACCAGCCTACATCCTTAGCCCCTTTTATTTTGAGACAGTCTTTTTTTTTTTTTGGACCAGGAATTGAACTCAGGACCTTATACTTGCCAGGCAGGCACTGTGCCACTGAGCTGTGTCCCCAGCCTGAGACAGAGTCTTGATAAGTTGTCCAGGCTGGACTTGAACTTGCAATCCTCCTTTCTCAGCCTCTTGAGTAGCTTGATTACAATCATGCACCACCAGGCCCAGATATAACTATTATATTTTATTATTGTTATTAATTTTTTGCCTAAATTATACACTTTTTCATAGGTGTATACATCAAAAAACACAGTCTAGGGTTTGATACCTTCCATGATTTCAGGCAGCCATCTGGACTCTTGAGCCATCTCCTGCGGATAAAGAGAACCTCTGTCTCAGAACTGAAGTCCATGTTTGGGGGTTGTACCCCAGCAGTAGGCACGGACTTTCATACCAACTGCAGAGTGCCATGGAATATACAGTAAAGGTTTCTCTGTTTAATTCAGAATATGTACATTTTTTACAAATGAAATTCAGCCAGGTGTGGTTGGCACACACCTGTAATCCCTGCACTTGAGAAGCTGAGGCAGGAAGATTGCCACAAGTTCAAGACCAACCTGGGCTACATAGTGAAACCCTGTCTCAAAACAACCCAAAAATAAAAAGATAAATTTGACAGCACAGGGAAAATGAGGTTTTCTTAGCTGAATGAAATAGGACATGTGTTGATAGATGTGCAGCTGTACCTTTGCACACCCATCAGGGCAAGCAAGGCTCCTCAGTAGGAAACAGCAGGAGGAGGTGGAGGCAGACTGTCAGGCTGGTGTGGGGGATGAGCCCATTTCCCTGTTGCAGGCAGCAGTAGCAGTGGGGGCAGTGACCCTAAGCGTGGGGTGTGGCTCATGTGCCCCTGCAGCTGCCAGTCAGCACAAGGTGGGCAGAGCCCGCCTGCCATCCCTGTTCTGTGCCCCTAAGCCTGTTTCCTGTCTTTTCTAAACCACTGGACAGCGCACCTGGGAGCGGCCCCATGTTTCGACCAACCACAGTGGCTGTGGATGAAGAAGCAGGAGACGAGGACAAGGAGGAGTCGGCCACCAGCAGCGGCTCAGGGACCACCACAGGGTGCAGCCTGGGCCCCGAGCTCTCCACAGAGAAGGGGGGCCCCTTCACTGCAGTTCCAGGCACAGGCTCCACAGGGCTGCCACAGGCTTTGGGGCCAGCTGCCCACGGCATCAGTTTCAGCTTTAAGAACAACCCGGGGACCCCACTGCAGAAAGTGGGGGTGTCGTTTTCTTTTGCCAAGAAGGCGCCCGTCAAACTCGAGTCCATAGCTTCAGTTTTCAAGGACCACGCAGAGGAAGGATCCTCTGAGGAAGGAGCAAAACCCGATGAGAAAGGTTCTGACCAAGCGCTGCAGAAGGCTGGGGATGCCGACGGGGGCGGGAACACCGAGGGCAAGAAGGACGACGAGGACCCGCAGGACAGCGGGGCCCTGGCCTCCACACTGTCCAAGCTGAAGCGGATGCGCCGGGAGGAGGGCACCGGTGCTGCAGAGCCCGAGTATTACCACTACATCCCCCCAGCGCACTGCAAGGTGAAGCCCCACTTCCCCTTCCTGCTGTTCATGCGGGCCAGTGAGCAGATGGAGGGCGAGGCCGGCACGCACCCCAAGGGCACCCCAGACAGCAAAAAGAGTGGCTCTCCCAAGCTGAAGAGCTCTGCCAGGGTGGCCCCCAGCCAGGCAGTGGAGCAGGATCGCAGCGATGGCGCTGAACCACCCACGGAACCAAAGGAAACAGAGGAGGAGGCCTTGGTGGAGCCCGGGCCTACCCAGCCCCGGGGCAGAGCTGAGGTCAGGAAGATCTCTTTGGGGTACGCTGGGGAACAGGGTGCGCCTGGATCGTCAGAGGTGCAACCGTGTGAGCCAGAGCCCACCAAAGAACCCTGTGCACCCGGGGCCAACGCTTCAGGGAGGGACAGCCAAGAGGGCCCCCGGCACCCAACCGGGCCCTTCTTTCCGGTGCTGAGCAGGGACGAGAGCACGGCCCTGCAGTGGCCGTCAGAGCTGCTCATCTTCACTAAGGCCGAGCCGTCTGTCTCCTACAGCTGCAACCCTCTCTACTTTGACTTCAAGCTCTCCAGGAACAAGGACGCCAGACCCAGAGGGGCAGAAAGAGCCAGGGACGCCCTCCCGGGCCCTGAGGCGGGAGCGCCCAGTGGAGACGCGGGCGAGCCCGAGACAGACACGGGGCTGTGTGCTGCTGCCCCCACAGGGCCCGAGCCGGGGGGCAGCCACGGCCCGGTGCCCCCGGACGTGGCGCGGAGCCTGGGGGGCCGGAAGGAACGGCCCGGGAGGGCGCACCGGCACAAGAAGAAGAGGAAGCATAAGAAGTCGGGCAAGCACAAGCGCAGGCATAAGGCCGACGCGGAGGAGAAGGGCTCCAGGGCCGAGCCCGGGGAGAAGTCCAAGAAGCGCAAGAAACGGAAGCGCAAGAAGAAGTCCACGGGCGGGGCCGACTCGGAGCGGGGCCCCAAGCCTGAACCCCCGGGCAGCGGCAGCCCCGCCCCGCCCAGGCGGCGCCGTC
>NW_004955451.1:17385094-17399135 GCF_000276665.1 Chinchilla lanigera | reverse complement strand
CGCCGCCGGAGCCGGCCCAGCAGCGGGGACGAGGACAGCGACGGCGGCGCGTCCCACCGGCCGCGCCAGGAGTCCCCGTCCCAGTACAGCGAGGAGGACGAGGACGAAGAGGAGGAGGAGGAGGACTCGGGCAGCACGCGCTCCCGCAGCCGCTCCAGAGGGCGCCGCCGCTCCTCGCGCCGCTCCTACTCCAGCAGCTCGGCCGCGTCCTCCGACCAGAGCGGCTACAGCAGGCCGCGCAGCTACTCGGAGGACAGCTACAGCGACTACAGCGACCGCTCGAGCCGGCGCTCCAAGCGCTCCCGCGACTCGGACGACTCGGACTACACCAGCCCCAAGCGCCGCTGCAAGCGCCGCAAGTACTCCTCCTCCGAAGATGACGACGACTACAGCCTCAGCGGCAGCCGGTCCCACAGCCCGTCCCGGAGCCGGTCCAGGGAGCGCTCGCGGTCCCGCTCCTGCAGCAGCCACAGTCGCAGCCAGCGGCGCAGCCGCAGCACCACCGCGCACAGCTGGCAGCGCAGCCGCAGCTACAGCCGTGACCGCAGCCGCAGCACCCGCAGCCCTTCCCAGAGATCGGGCTCCAGGAAGGGATCCTGGGGCCATGAGAGCCCCGAGAGCCGGCGACCTGGCCGCCGGGACTTTATTCGCTCCAAGATCTACCGCTCTCAGTCCCCGCACTACTTCCGGCCGGGCCGGGGCGAGGGCGTCGGGAAGAAGGAGGACGGCCGTGGGGATGAGCGGAAGGGGTCGGGCCTGCCCCAGAGCAGCAGCGCCAGTGCGGGGAGAGGGTCGGAAAGTGACTGCAGCCCTGCTGATAAGAACTCTGTCACTGCAAAACTGCTCCTAGAGAAGGTGCAGTCCAGGAAAGGGGAGCGGAAACCCAGCGTGGGCGAGGAGGTGCTGGCCACCCCTAATAAGGCTGGGCACAAGCTCAAGGACCCGCCGCAAGGCTACTTTGGGCCCAAGCTGCCTCCTTCTCTGGGCAGCAAGCCTGTCCTTCCACTGATAGGGAAGCTCCCAGCTACCCGAAAGCCCAACAGGAAGTGTGAGGAGTCAGGGGTAGAAAGGGGAGAGGAGCAAGACCAGTCAGAGCCGGAGGAGGGGCCCCCTGGGAGTGGGTGCCAGTTCCCCACGGGGGACACCGCTGGCCCCTTATCTGACCCGACCCCAGAAGAGCTAAAATCTGAAGCTCCTCCTGACCACCCTGTGGCTCCGCTAGATACCCCGGCGCACTCTGACTGCTACCCTGGGGACCCAGCCATTTCCCATAGCTACCTCCCTGACCCCAGCGATGGGGACCCCCTGGAGTCCCTGGAGAGCAGCAGCCAGCCGGGTCCTGTGGAAGCCCCCGACTCAGAGCACTTTCCAGGCTATGCGCCCCCCAGCGGGGAGCCCAGCGTGGAGTCTGTTGAGGGGACGGAGGACGCCTCGCTGGCCCCCCTGGAGAGCCAGCCCATCACCTTCACCCCGGAGGAGATGGAGAAATACAGCAAGCTCCAGCAGGCCGCGCAGCAGCACATCCAGCAGCAGCTGCTGGCCAAGCAAGTAAAGGCTTTTCCGGCCTCAGCTGCCCTGGCCCCTGCCACCCCTGCCCTGCAGCCCATCCATATCCAGCAGCCGGCCACAGCCTCAGCCACCTCCATCACCACGGTCCAGCATGCCATCCTGCAGCACCACGCTGCTGCCGCCGCCGCCGCCATTGGCATCCACCCCCATGCCCATCCCCAGCCCCTGGCCCAGGTGCACCATATCCCCCAGCCGCATTTGACGCCCATCTCCCTGTCCCACCTCACTCACTCTATCATCCCCGGCCACCCTGCCACCTTTCTTGCCAGCCACCCCATCCACATCATCCCCGCCTCCGCCATCCACCCTGGGCCGTTTGCCTTTCATCCTGTCCCACATGCTGCTCTCTACCCCACGCTGCTTGCCCCACGGCCTGCTGCGGCAGCTGCCACTGCCCTGCATCTCCACCCACTGCTGCACCCCATCTTCTCAGGGCAAGACCTGCAGCACCCCCCCAGCCACGGCACGTGAGTCAGGGATGGGAGCTTCCCGCCGAGAAAGGTGCCCCGAGATTGTTCCCTCGGGGTGTGGAGCCAGGAGTGCCAGGTGATGTGCACTGGGTGGGCAGTGTCTGGGAGCCAAAGAGCCAAGCTTTGGCGTGCAGGGCTGGGCTGGGGGTGAGGTTTGCTTTGGGTTTACTATCAGGGATTCCCCCTTTGTCCATTCTCTGTCCTCCCTCTCCTGTGTCTCTAGCTAGGGAGGTCCCATAAGTGCTGCCCAGCCTGTGCAGGGACACCTCCAGGTCGTCACCCTCATGCAGTCCCCTCTTGCCTCTTTTTATCCTACGCTTCTCCTTTCTATGAACCTCAAGATACTGTCCTGTCTCTGGCACCCGGGAGGTCACAGGCCCGTCCGCCCCTGCGTTCCTGGTGCCCCGCTGCTTCCCACCGTGAACGCTGCACCACCTGGGGGCCCTGCCTTCCCTGTCCCTCGGTGACACATTGCCCAGGTGAAGCAGAAAGGAAATAGGATCTGGAACCGGATGCAACCCAGCCGGCCACGTGGTCCACTTCCTGGCGCGGTAGACCTCTAGTCCCTCATCCAAGAGGCCTCTGTGCAACCCAGGAAAGAGGATATTTTCCTGACCAGGCTGCGCCACCTTCGCCGGGTGCTCCTCAGGGCGGGCACTAGTGTCGGAGGGCGTATCTTCTGTTGTGTTGATGTTTCCTTCTTAATTTATAGAATTTTTTAATGTACAAATTGCACTGAACTCTATAAACGTAAATGCTGCTTTTTGTAGCTCATATAAAAAGGTTCCATATTTGTAGTATACTGCAATAATATTTTTTACATCCAGCTCTTTAAGTGATCCTCGTTCTGGTGGCTTTGTGTAAATATGTTTGCCCTAGTTGAATTAAGAAACTTTAAGGGTTATAAAATGAAAACAAAAAAATAAAGTTTTTGTTTTCTGCTGGATACAAAAATGACTAAGCATGTATATTTTATCAAGCTCATGTATTCTTCGAAGTTAGGAACCATGAAAACATCAAATGTCCCGTACTGTGCAGTAAGTGCTGCCCCCGCTCCGGGCACTGGTAGCGCGGTCTCCCTGGTGGGCGGGTGCTGCTGCTTCCTACAGCAAAGAGGAGACCCGCCACAGAGGGAACCCTGCAGCCTTCTCACTCCAGAAGCAGTGGGATTCGGCCCGCCCGGGGCCCAGGGTCTCTGGGCATCCCTCAGCCTTCCCAGGGCTTAGCCTCTGGCAGTTTCTCCCGTGTGCCTTTTGGGTTGGCTGGGACCTGAAGAGCAGCAGCCCAGAGGGCCAGAGCTGTGTGGTTTCTGCTCCTCTTCTGCTCGGACACTGCACCTCTTAGACTGCACACTGTGCGCCTTCTGCCCAGCATGATTTGGCAGAGCAGGCTTCTTCCTCTTCTCTTGGTCAGGGACGCTAGCTGAGGGTGCTTCCCACCTGCCCCTCTCTGACCCAAGGTGCTTGGGTTGCAGGCCCCAACGCCTTTGGTGTGTCTCGCCCCACCCCGTGGCTAGCACTGGCTGAGTGGTGTGCTGGTAGGAAAAAGGAGCTCCACTCACCCCAGCCAGGCCTCTGTGTTCTGCCTTACCCCCCAGGTTCTGCAGGGCAGGGAGTCGGCGCCGAGAAGCCCCCCACTTCCTACAGCGCCTTGTCTCCCAGGGAGGCAAGCACTCCAAACAGCCAGCGCTGGGAGAAGGGAGGGACCCACTTTTCTTCTGTCCGTGTGGTAATGCACAGTACAGTAGTGACGTGTGCTGCTTCCCATTAGCTTGCAGACTGGGCAGTGTGTAGTCTGGCCACCTCTGCCTTGCTGGGGCAGTTTTACTACATTTCCAGAATAGTGATTTTAGAACCTGAAAAGAAAAAATAAAATAACCTGTCCTTACAAGCGTAACAGATTGTATTTAACCTCATGGCATATGATAGCGGTATGTGCTGTAAAATGAGAGAAAGGAGCTTTCTAATAAACCAGCAGTCTGTGCAAACGTAGCGGCTGAGTCTGTTGTGATTGCTCCCTGGTCAGCTCAAGTCGGGGAGGGGCTCATCTGTGGGTTACAAATGACCCAGGCCGCTCTGCCACGGAGCTACATCCCCAGCCCTTTTTGGTTTTCCTTTCAATGCAGGGTCTAGGTTGACTTATGAGAGACTTGAACTTGGCCATTCTCCGGCCTCAGCCTCCCTCCATGCTGCACCCATCTTAGAAGTAACATCTTGTTTGAAGTGATTGGAGATTCTTGGGAACCAGCTGGGCACTTGGGGATTCCGCCTGCTTCTGAAGCTGCAGACTGCCAGGAGAGGGACTCGGCCGTGCACGGGGGCTACTGCTTGAGTTGAGCCAGAGCGATGGCCCAGGTGGTGTGGCCTCTGCAGCCTTTCTCCTGGCACACTGCGGCCTCCGTGCTTCGAGCCGGTCTGCAATCCAGTAAACATACAACGTGTCACCACACAGCTGCCCAGTCTCCCGTTCCCTGTGTGTAGATCTCGGGTTAATTTAAGAGCAGTGAGATTCCAAGCGTCTTAGCTTCCATCCATGCCACAGGTGCTGGAGACTACCTGGTGAGGAGCCACGCCACGAGGTGCCCGGGCATCCACGTCACAAGGTGGCAAGAGGCAGAAGTTCAGCACGAGAAGCTGCCATAGTTCACAGTGATTTCCCCTCTCAGCCTTTCAAGGGAGGTGCATGAGGTCTGCTTTTCTCTGCCTCTTGCTGTTGCTGTGCTCTCTCCTCGGAAGGGAAGGACCCACCCGGAGCCTGGGGCTGGCTTCTCAGAGCTCCCCATTCTGCAGGGAGAGAAAGTCTGTTAGGGAGAAGAGCGAGGCTTGGCGAGCAGGAGGGGCCTGCAGTGAGGGCGCTGTGCGCCGCTGAGACCGGGAGCCCTCGTGCACACCTCGGTGACTGTCAGACCCTGCCTCTGTGCCACGCGGCCTTCCAGCAGCCTCCCTGCCGCTAGCATCGAACTCTGGCCCTCTGGGTGTTGCTGGCTTTTAAGAACCCAAGTGCAGCCCCGATGGTGTCCACTGCTTGTCACGAGCGTTAGCCTTCAAGGGCCATACATGGAAATGAGTGTGTGGTCAACACTTGGTTATGTGTTCAAGGAAGATGAGCAAAGCAAGATACTGCTAATTGTGACTACAAGTCAAGCTGTGGCAAGAGGAAGAACAGTTCCTCTGTCTCCAAGTCACCCTGCTCAGTGAGAACTGCTGATGACCTCAAGTCCTGACAGGACCTGTGGTCTGCAGAGTCCAACAGCATCACACCTGACGCTCTCAGACTGGCTTGGCGCAGCTCCACCCCAAGGGAGCAGGCACCCTATGTGACACCAGCGCCCCACCATGCTCAGGCGGGGTTCGGGCCCTGCCGTGGACCCACTGCTGTCCCTCCAGCTCAGTCACCTGTACCCCTGCCCCTCATGTCCAGCTGCCAAGCCAGTCCTCACTGCTCTTCCTCCTATGACATGCGCCTGGGCCAAGCCCGTCTCCTTCCCGCTAGGCCCTTTCCCTCCAGTTCCTTCAGTCCACAGGCGGCCAGCAGACTCCCACACACTGGAAGCCAACCAGTCACTGCCTCTCGCTGACTCAAAGTCCTTATGACCCGGCATGGTGACTGTCGCCTGGGGTCCCAGCACTTGGGAGGCTGAGGCCAGCCTGAGCTACATAAGTGAGGCCCTGTCTTAAAAAACAAAACAAATCTTTGATTCTGTATCTCCTATGGATTCAAGTTGAAATTCCTTAGTGTGCCATTCAAGGACCGCAAAGGATTTGAGCCCATTGGGTGCCCTTCCTCAAACTTGACCTCTGTGTGCTCTTGCTGCCCCTTCCTGTTTGTGTTGGAATCCTGGTTTTGCTACCCACTGGCTGTGTAAACTTGGGCAATTTACAAAAGCTGCGCCAGTTCTTTTGTTTATAAAGTAAGCCCGGTAGAACCCATTTCCTGGGCTGTTGTGGGGAGCTTTCTCCTACGCTCTGCAGGCAGGCCTACTGCTGCTGTGCTGCAGGACGTATGTTCCAGTCCTCACTGCTCCACACTAGGCCCAGGAGCACAGAGCAAGTACTTCACAGAGACCTGATGAGTTGGGTACCACAGTGTAGTCACAGCCCGGCGGGCACAGAGGCGAGGGGCAGAGGGGCTCAAGTGTGCACTTTGCAGGGGGTCTCAGAACTGGCCTTGAACTCACTTTGTAGCCCAGGCAGTGATCCTCCAGCCTCAGCCTCCCAAGTGCTGGGATTACAGGCTCAAGCCACCACGCCCAGCAGTTTATTCAGTCTTTTCAGTCTGTCGCTTGTTGGGCTCTTCACTAGGCCCTGGGGCTGAACAAAGAAAGGAAACTTGCCTTTAAGCATCCTGTTTGGAGCTGGGCATGATGGCACATTCCTATAATCCCATTACTTAGGAGGCTGAGGCAGGCTACATAAGGGAGTTCAAAGCCAGCCTGGGCTACACAGACCTTGCTTTGAAAGAAAAGTCCATTTCACACAATCTTAGGAACACACCAACAGTGTGACAGATGCCCTAACAGTTGTGTGCCTGTGTGTTAGGCCTGGTGCCACCCCAAGGAGCGGGGAGGCCTCCCCTGGACAGTGACCCCATGCAACGTCAAGTCTCGGTGGGACAGAGAGCTCACGGACAGCACCTCACCTCAGAACACCCTGGAGTAACTCCGCTCCATCCCCAGCTCCTCATCTCTTTCCTCACACTGGCTGAGCCAGCCTGGCCACACGGAGACAGGGCTCCAGCTCGGGGTGGAGGCTGCACCACCATGCGGCTGGCCCAGGCTGCCTCGAGGACTGCGAGGAGGAAGTGGATAAGCTCCTATCACACAAGACAGAGTGGGAGCCGCAGGTCTCATCTGGGCAGCAGCTTCCTCTCCCTTCTGCTGGGCAGTGAGTGGGCAGCGGATGAGCTGTAGGATGGGGTCAGGGAGGACACGGGTAAGCGGGCCAGCGCACAGGTGCACTCCCCCAAGCCCACCATGGGGTAGTGGATCACCCCTCAACTAGATCAGAGAGTAGTTGAAGGGCAGGAACAACAGGACTTGGTGACAGACTGCCCTCAGGAAAGGGAGGAGTTACGGCTCTGGGCTACCAGCAGCCCCCAGAGGGCCTCATCCCCTCTGCAGTCCCGGAGCCCTTCACTCTGCCCCCTGCTCAGCAAGTGGCTTTGGTTCCAGTCCGATAAGGACAGACTTCCTGTGGTGGAGCCACAGGGAGGAGAGTGAGCTGGCCATCCCTTCTCAGGCTGAGGAGGGAGAAAGATGGCCCGAGCGTCGTGTCTGCTGCATGCCCTCTGGCTCCTGGGGCCTGCTGCTACCCCTGCAGCCTGGGCCTTGAACCTGGATGCGGCCCGGCTCACCACCTACTCGGGCCCCAGCGGCAGCCACTTTGGGTTCTCGGTGGACTTCCACAAGGAGACTCTCGGGAGGTGAGGTGTGGAGTGGGGTCTGGGGAGGAGGACCCCGGCTCTCCCTCCGGGTGGCGGCTCAGCTCGGTGTCAGGGATGCTGAGGGGCTCCTCGGGAAGGGGTGCCGAGGCAGATGGGCCCTGAAGCTGCAGCAAGGACAGAGAAGCCTGAAAGCCTGTGGCTCCCCAGGGGTATCCCGCCGGGCACCAAGGGGCACATGTCCCAGCTGTCTGCCCCAGACCCGTGCTGCTCTGCTCCACTTCGCCACCAGCGCCACAGAGCTCCGCACAGAGGCAGCAGGGCACGCCGGGCTGCCACTGATCCGGCCTTGGAGCCAGAGTGCCACGACGAGCGCCCTGGCTGGCCTGGGCGCCACATCACCCTGTGTGGCTCACCGTGGACCTTGGGAGGCGGGCTTCCGGGCAGTGGTAATGGCAGGTGGCCGTCTGGGGCAGCCCCGTGCAGGGTCTCCTCTGCCAAAGGGCCGCCTGGGCTGAGTCCAGCCCGCCCCCGGGGCTCCTCAGCGCCGCACGGAAGAGCCAGGGCACGGGCCTCTCGCCTCCGCTCACAGCGCGCTTCCCTGCCCTGCCGCTCTCTGCTCTCAAGCTGAGGGCTCGTGGGCACCGCTCCTGTCCCGGTGACAGGTGTCGTTCTTGCCGCACTGGGCGGGGCCGTGCTAGTGCCCCTCACACGTGGATGCCATGGGCTCCGCAAGGCAGACGTGCTCAGGTCCTCAGCTCCGTCAGCACCTGAGCCGGTTCGGCCAACCCCACCCCGCTTCTCTAGCTCTCCGGAAAGGGCGCAGTGGAGTCAAAGAAACCAAGCCAGGTGCAGGGAAGCCTGGCCTCGCTGGGACTCGAGGGGAGGCGCCCAGCGAGCTGGGGAGCCCTTTCAGCAGCGGCGAGCTCGGTGCCTATGGGCACGCGGCCCCTCGCGCTGGGCCTGTCTCTGTCCGAAGTCAGTGTGGGCGAGGACAGGGCCCGCGGCGCCGCACCGCCTGCCCGGAGGGTGCGGGGTCTGCGCGCTCACTCGCGCCCCATCACCTGTCACCCAGCGTGGCCGTCGCGGTGGGCGCCCCGAGGGCCAGGGCCCGCGGCCAGGAGGAGACGGGCGCTGTGTTCCTGTGCCCCTGGAGCGCCGCGGGCGGCTCGTGCTCCCCGCTGCTTTTCGACCTCCGTGAGTCCCGGGGCGGGGAGGGGCGGGGCCGGGACTGCGGGCCGGGCTTGGACGCAGCCTGAGCGCCGACCCCCCGCTGCCCGCAGGGGATGAGACCCGAAACGCGAGCTCCCAGACCTTCCAGGTCTTCAAGGCGCGGCAAGGCCTCGGGGCGTCGGTCGCCAGCTGGAACGACACCATCGTGGTAGGCACCGCGGGCAGGACGCGGCGCGGGCGCACGGGCGGGACCGGGAGGGCCGCCCTCCCCCACTCTCCGTCCTTCCCCAGGCCTGCGCGCCCTGGCAGCACTGGAACGCCCTGGAAAAGACCCAGGAGGCGGGGAAGACGCCCGTGGGCGGCTGCTTCTTGGCCCAGCTCCGGAGCGGCGGCCGCAAGGAGTACTCGCCCTGCCGCGCCAACACCATGAGCCGTGTCTACGACGACCTGCTCTTCAGTAGGCCCCGCCCCCCGGCCCTGCTTTCCAATCCGGCGCCAGCCTTACACTGGCCGGCCCCACCCTGCGCCCCGAGGCCACTCCTCCACGTTCACCTACCCCACCCCCGCCGGAGGCCACGCCCACCCAATCAAAGGCCACACCCACATAGCCCCTTGCTCCGCCCCCGGCTCTCCGCTGAGCGCATCCTCCGCCCTCTACCCGCCTTTTCCTACTCTTCTCGCACTTAGGCGGAGACAAGCGATACTGCGAAGCGGGCTTCAGCTCGGTGATCACCCAGGCAAGTGGGGAACAGGGTGGCTCAGGGCAGGCCCCGCCCGAACGCGACTCTCACCCGGGCCTCCCTTCCAGGCTGGCGAGCTGGTGCTGGGGGCCCCTGGCGGCTACTTTTTCTTAGGTAGGTGCCGCCCGCTCCCGCCCTCCCCGCGGCCGGCCGGACCAACCCACACCGCCCGTCCCGCCCAGGTCTCCTGGCCCGGGCCCCGATCGCTGACATCGTCTCGAGCTACCGGCCCGCCACCCTCCTGTGGAACGTGCCCAACCAACGCTTCACCTTCGACTCCAGCAACCCAGAGTTCTTTGACAGCTACCGGGGTAAAGCAGCTGCCCCTCCCTGCCTTCCTGGGCCTTTGCCCGCCCCGCAGCCTGCGGCCCGTGCCCCACCAGTGCCGGGCTCCGCTTCCCCACCCGAGACCGAGAGTGGCATTTGGCCGGCTGGTCTCTGGGTCCCCTCCTTCCTCACGCAGGGTTCCCTCCCCGCTTGGGCTTTCACTCCCTCTCTGTCCCCAGGGTACTCAGTAGCTGTGGGCGAGTTCAACGGGGACCTGAGAAGCCCAGGCAAGAGCCCCTTGGTCCCACAGGGTCTGGGGGGAAGGAGGACACTGCCAGGACACCCCTGGGGGGCGGGCAGGCCCCAGGATCTCTACTGATCCACGCTCTCCCCAGAGTACGTGGTTGGTGCCCCCACTTGGAGCTGGACCCTGGGAGCGGTGAGTGCCCTCTGCACCCGGGAGCCTGGACCTGCCAGCCTAACCCCGCGCCCCACCCTCCTGCCTTCTCACCGGAGCTGCGCCTTCTCGCAGGTGGAGATCCTGGACTCCCACCACCAGATGCTGTGCCGACTGCACGGGGAGCAGGTGCCCAGCCCTCTGGCCTTGGAGAGCCCCGGGAAGCGGGGCAGGGGCCAACAGTGCCGGCTAAGGTGCCTTCCTCCTGCATCCTGCAGATGGCTTCGTACTTCGGGCACTCCGTGGCCGTCACTGACGTCAACGGGGACGGGTGAGGACGAGGGAGCCCACCTTGTCAGGCAGGGCCCCTCCGTCCCTGCCCACACTGACGGGCCCCTCCTGCTGCCTGCAGCCGGCACGACCTCCTGGTGGGCGCCCCCTTGTTCATGGACAGCTGGGCTGATCGCAAGCTGGCCGAGGTGGGGCGTGTGTACCTGTTCCTGCAGGCCCCGGCCCCCCACACGCTGGGCGCTCCCAGCCTCCTGCTGACGGGCGCGCAGCTCTACGGACGGTTTGGCTCGGCCATTGCACCCCTGGGCGACCTCAACCGGGATGGCTACAACGGTGAGGGCAGGAGGGGGAGAGCTGGGCGTGGCAGGAACCAGGAAGGGCTATAGGAGGCAGAGAGGACCCACGGGCAGGGCCAGAAGCCCAGCTGCCAGGAGTGGAGGACAGAGTCAGAGGAGCCCAGTGTGTGGCTGCCTTTGCCCTGGCAAGGTGGCCTGCTGGATACAGGTGTCAGCAGTGGGGTGGGAGAGGAAGAACACAGATGTTTAGGACTGAGGGGAAAAGACTTGGGCAAAGGGGAGGACCCGCCAGGGTAGAGCCCAGGGCAGCCAAGCTCTGGGGATCCTGATGTGGGGGGGGTTCTGTGGGTGGGGAAGGGGCCGTGAGCCCTGTGCTGCCAGGGGCAGGAGTAGCGGGAGAGGTCCCTGGTGCTGGGGGAGACAAGAAGTGGTGCAGAAGACAGCTTTCAGCTGGTTGGCGGGTGAGGATGGGAGCGGAGCCTGCAGGCCCAGGGGTCAGGAGTGCGTGGCATCCAGCTTCACAAGAGGGGGGGCAGGCACGGGAGGGCACGCAGAGGTCACAGTGCTGAGTCCTGTGTAACCTGATCAGAAAGTCAAGAAAAACCAGACCCGGTGGCACACACCTGTCATCCCAGCACTTGGGAGATTGAGGCAGGAGGTTCTCTTCAAGTTCGAGGCCAGCCTGAGTTACAAAGTGAGTTCGGGGCCAGCCTGAACGACAAAGCAAAACCCTGTCTCAGAAAAAAAAAAGAAAGAAGGAAAAAAAATCAAGAAAAATGAAAAATACAAAAGGAAAAAAGCTGCGCTGAAAACATAAACAAATGAACCATAAACAAATCAGGAGACAAAGGAAAGACAGTTGAAATGTAGATATCCAAGATCTGACTAAGCCTGGTAGGGTGCTTTGTGCCTGTCATACTCTGGAGGCTGAGGCAGGAGGACTAGAAGTTAGAGCAACTTAGATCCAGTCTCAAAATTTAAAAAAATAACAAACCAAGGCCTGGGGATGGAGAGCACTGGTGGGTGCGGCTCCAGCCTCAGCGCAGGGTGAAGTGCCATCTTACTTCCTAAAGTGTCCAGAGATCTCTGGTTTGTTGGTTGGTTTGGGTTCATACCACCACATGAAGTCCTAGCTCTTTTTATTTTTTTATTTTGCTGGGTTTTTGTTTTTCAGTTTTGTGTGTGTGTGGTTTCTGTTTGTTTTTTGTTTTTGAGGCAGCATCTCACTATGTAGTCCAAGGTGGCCTTGAATTCATGATGATCCTCCTGCCTCAGCTTCCTGAGTGCTGGGATCACAGGCGTGTGCCTCACACCTGGTTTGATCTTAAGAATTATTAGTGCTGAGGAGCTGTGACATGGTGCTGAGTTGGCTTCAAGGGGAGGAGGGGCCCAGTGTGCACTGCGTCTCAGTCTCTGGTGCTCAGTTTTTACACTAAAACGAGAATTATAGTGCCTGCCTCCCAGGACTGAGTTAAATCTTGTCAGTGTATTTTCTGTGATTGATAGCAAAGCTGTCACTGTTTTTCAAACAACTCCCCTTGGCTGATGTCTCTCCCGCCAGACTAAACTCCCCGGTTCTGCCCAGAGAGGCAGCCCAGGAGTGTTCTGATGACCCCTCTGGGACTCCCGGCAGATGTGGCGGTGGCTGCCCCCTATGGGGGTCCCAGTGGCCGGGGCCAGGTGCTGGTGTTCCTGGGCCAGAGCGAGGGGCTGAGCGCCCGGCCCTCCCAGGTCCTGGACAGCCCCTTCCACACAGGCTCTGGCTTCGGCTTCTCCCTTCGAGGCGCCACAGACGTCGATGACAACGGGTACCCAGGTGACCCTCACAGCCCGGGCTGGACGGAGGCTTGGGGCCGGAAGTGCTGGGAGGCCTGGGGGCTGGCCCTGGCCGGGTGCCCGGGGTGGGCTCTGACCGATCACATGGCTGGGGTGCGGGCGGGCAGGGCTCTAGGAGGGACACCCTGTCCTGCACCCCCTAACTCCCATCCACTACCTGCAGACCTAGCGGTGGGAGCCTACGGGGCTGGCAAGGTGGCCGTGTACAGGTGAGCGCTGGCTCGGGCGGTGGGGACGGGGGAGGCTGGGCTGCAGGGCCCCGGTGGCAGCTGGCTCCCCCACAGAGCCCGGCCGGTGGTGACAGCCACTGTCCAGTTGCTGGTGAATGACACGCTGAACCCCACGGAGAAGAGCTGCGTCCTGCCCCGGACCAGCGCGCCAGTGAGCTGGTGAGCGAAGGCCGCGTGGGCGGGAGGGGCGGCAGGGGAGGCCCCCGAGGCCTGGCTGACCCCTGGCTCCACAGCTTCGACGTCCGGATGTGTGTGGGGGCCGCCGGGCACAGCATTCCACAGCAGCTGCGTGAGTGGCGGGGACGGGGCGGAGGGGGGCGGCCAAGGCCAAGCCCTGAGCCTCCCGCGGCCCGCAGGGCTGAGCGCCGAGCTGCAGCTGGACCGGCAGAAGCCCCGCCAGGGCCGGCGGGCGCTGCTCCTGGACTCGCAGCAGTCGAGCACCACGCTGAGCCTGGACGTGGGCGGGAAGCATAGCCCCGCCTGCCGCACAGCCAAAGCCTTCCTGCGAGTAGGTCCGGGGGCAGGGGTCGCAGCAGGGGCCCCGGCAGGAGTCGGGGGACAGGGTGCCTGGGCACAACTGGCCGACTCTTGCCCTCCTAGGACGAGGCTGACTTCCGGGACAAGCTGAGCCCCATTGTGCTCAGCCTCAGCGTGTCACTGCCACCCTCGGAGGCCCCGGATCTGGTGCTGCATGGGGACACGCATGTCCAGGAGCAGGTGGGCAGGCAGGGTAGCACAAGATCCCAAAGATAGCGAAGGTCAGGCTGTGACACAAACTCTGACATCTGACGTCACCTCCAAGCCCTAACAAAGCCCTGAAACAACTAGTAACTCAACTCCGTGAAACAAATAGTAACTCATAAACCGTGACATCACCGCCAACACCCTGACATCAACCCAGACACAGTGGTGTACCCTGTCATCCCAGTACTAGGGAGGCTGAGGCAGGAAGATCTCCACAATTTTGAGGCCAGCCTGGGCTACATAGTGAGTTGAAGACCAGTGTGAATATATAGTGAGACCCCGCCTCAAAAACAACAAACAAACCCTGACGTGGTCCCCACCTTCATTTCAACCCCAAAGCCCCGACACCCTCTGGACTGGCACTGGCCCTTTGGAGCTTTCAGTGAGGCAGACACACGGGCCATAGGCTCGCCGCTGCTGCTCAGACCACGCTCCTTGGCCTCCAGCCCTCCTCTTTTGTTTTGCTTTTAATTTTTTAATTTGTTGGTACATTTTAGATAAAACTAACATCCATCACAGGGCCCAGTCCTAGTCCCTGGGCACTGATCGGCACGCCAGCGCACGGCCGCTTGCTTTCTTAGCCCTTTGTGAACCCAAACTTCTCACGCCCAATGTGCCCTCCAGACCCGCATCATCCTGGACTGTGGGG
>NW_004955451.1:17382778-17384945 GCF_000276665.1 Chinchilla lanigera | reverse complement strand
CCCCCCGCCCCACCCTACCGCTCCTGTCAGCATGCTCCCTCCTCCAGGGCGGGCGGGCCCCTGCTCATCGGGGCCGAAAACCTGCTGGAGCTGCGCATGGCCACAGCCAACCAGGGCGAGGGGGCCTACGAGGCGGAGCTGGCAGTGCAGCTGCCCCCAGGCGCCCACTATGTGCGGGCACTGAGCGATGTGCCGGTGAGGGCCAGGGCGGGCTGTGCCCTCTCCCAGCTCGCTGAGACGTCCATAGTTCCCTGAATGCCAGCTGGCTGTGCTTCCAGACGTTACTGAGGCATTGGCAGGCACTTACATAGCTGTAGCATTATTTCCTGTTTTTCTGTTGTATTTTATAGCAATGGGTCACACTCTATGAATTGTTTTGTGTTTCTGTTTCCAAAATGAAAAGTTATGTGGGGTGTAATGGCACAGGCTTAGTCTCAGGAAACTGAAGCAGGAGATTGTTTGAGCCCAGGAGTTCAAGGCCAGCCTGGGGCACACAGGAAGACCTCATCTCAGTAAATAACAGTACAGGCAGCAGATGCCCAGCCCCTGAGGTCCTGCCCAGGAAGCCCCCTCTGCCCCAGGCCCTGGGACTTAATGTGCCTCTGCTTCTCCCCAAGGGCTTGGAGAGGCTCGTCTGCAACCAGAAGAAGGAGAATGAGAGCAGGGTGGTGCTGTGTGAGCTGGGCAACCCCATGGGGAAGGATGCCCAGGTAAGACCGGGGTGTGGCCAGGCACAGCCATGGGCGGGGGGCAGCCTGAGCTGGAACCGCGGTGCACCCACTAGCAAGCTGCACGTTCCTACGTGGGGGACTCCCTCTCCCAGTGGGCTGCTGAGTGAAATGGAGATAAGCCAGGGGTAGCTGCGTGCAGTGGCGCACACCTGTCCTCCCAGCACTCTGGGAGGCTGAGGCGGGAGGACCACAATTAGAGCTCAGGGCCGGGGACATAGCTCAGCAGCACAAGCGCCTGCCTGGCAAGTGCAAGGTCCTGAGTTTGATTCCCAGTAACAGAAAGAAAGAAAGAAAGAAAGAAAGAAAGAAAGAAAGAAAGAAAGAAAGGAAGAAAAAAGAAGAAGAAAGAAAGACAGTTAGAGCCTAGTGACTTAGTGAGACCCAGTTTTAAATTTAAAAAAGGCTGGAGATTGAGCTCAGCGCAGAGGCCCTGGTTCAGTCCCTTGTACTGCAAGGGAGGGAGATAGGAAGGAGGATGGGGACAGAATCACGGTCCAAATCAGAATCGCGGTGGGGGAACTGAAGGCCACGCTGGCGGGCGGTGACCCTGCTCCTCCCGTCTCCAGATAGGGATCACCATGTGGGTGAGCGTGGGGGACCTGGAGCAGGCCGGCCAGGCCGTGTCCTTCCGGCTGCAGATCAGGAGGTACTGCCCTGGGACGCTCCGCCCGCTGCACAGAGCCGTCCAGGGCCTGCGCCCCGGCATCCCCGCCCGCTTCCGGAGCCTGGCGGCCCCTTCTGCGAGGGCTCTCCGAAGCCGCGCTCGGGCTGCCTGGCTGAGCCCCGTCTCCCTCCCTCCTCCCAGCAAGAACAGCCAGAACCCAAACAGCCAGGCCGTGCTGCTGCAGGTGCCCGTGCGCGCCGAGGCCAGGGTGGAGCTCCGGGGGTGAGTGAGGGGCCGGCGCCGAGGGGGCAGGCGGCTCTGCAGTCCGGGTGGGGAGGGGTGCACCTCCGCGGAAGGTTGCGGCTCAGCACCCACAGGCAGTGGGACAGACAATTCCTGGGCCTGAGGTCCAACCCCGGGGGTGTGGGTCTCTCCAGGAACTCCTTTCCGGCCTCCCTCGTGGTGTCAGCGGAAGGTGACAAGGGACAGGGCGGCTTGGACAGCTCGGGCCCCAGGGTGGAGCACACCTACGAGGTAGGGCAACCCCTGCGTCCCAGCCGGCACGGGCTCCTGGGGCCCAGGGGCTGGGGCTGAGCCACCTGCCACCCCGGGTCACTGCCTCGCAGCTGCACAACAGAGGCCCCGGAGCCGTGCACGGCCTGCGCCTCCGCGTGCACCTGCCCGGGCAGTCGCGGGCCTCCGACGTGCTCTACGTCCTGGACGTGCAGCCCCAGGGGGGCCTGCAGTGCTCCCCGGAGCCCTCGCCCAATCCCCTGAAGGTGAGGGCAGCGCCGGGGCGGGGCGGGGCGGGGGAGAGCCGGGCCGGGCGGGA
>NW_004955451.1:17379100-17381512 GCF_000276665.1 Chinchilla lanigera | reverse complement strand
CCGGCCCGGCCCGACGCTGACCCCCGCCCTGTGCACCAGGCGGGCTTCTTCAAGCGGACCCGGCCCCGCCTGGACGACGGCGAAGAGGAGGAGTGAAGGGCCCGCCCTGCGCCTCCGAGCGCGCGCCCTGCGGCGGCCTGCCGCCCTGCGCCTCCCCTGCTGCCCAATAAAGAGGCCCCTGCACCCGGCACCCGGGCTGTGCTTGTTCTTGGGGTCAGGCGGAGCGGGACTGGGGGCCACGGGAGTTTGAGCAGGGGGTCTCTGCCAGGGCGAAGGTGTAAACTACTGTCCTGGGCACGGAGCTGGAGGTGGCCCTGCGAGAAGCGGTGACCGGAGGTCTCGAACCTGGTGTGACAGCGCGCGCGCCTGCAATCGCAGCACTCCCGAGACAGAAGCAGGAGGTTGTGGGTTCGAGGCCAGTGCGGGCGACAGCGTGAGACCCTCGACTCTGAAACTCGTGGTTATGAGGCATAGATTTCTCGGCGGTCCGGGGGTTGGAAAAGTGTACTCTCCCCTGCCTTGTCCCCTGCCCCCGTCCCCAAAAGCCATTCCAGCCGTGTTGGGGGTGAGGACCGAAAGAGGCTGGGGCAGCAAGTGACCCCATCCCGACTCTCCCGCCGTTCCTTCTCCCCGACCCAGAAGGGTCTTCTGTTAAGATGGGGGCAAGGAGTGGCCAGCAGCTCGGCTGCCGAAATTACTGGAGTTGAGGACAGACGCGGTGGGGTTCCCAAGTCCTGAGGGGTTCATTAATTCGTGTGTTCCATAATTTTTTTCTCAGTACTGGGGACTGAACCCAGGGCCTTCCACCGAGCTACACTTCCATCTCCCTCTTTATTTTTATTTTGAGACAATGTCTCCCTGAGTGACTAAGTTGCCCAGGGCTCAAACTTGATGTGACCCTCCTGGCTCAGCCTCCCAGAGTGCGCGGCGCGCCGGGCTCCCGGTGCCTGGATCTGTCCCAGTGCCCAGAGGCAGCGGTGAACAATGCCAAGTCCCTTCCCTCGTGAAACCTGCATTCAAGGGCAGAAACAGTAAACCTAGACATAAAAGCCTGGCTCTATGTCCCGAGTGAAAGTACAGGGAGAAGACAGTGACAGGTGACCACACAGGCCGGGGTCCCATGTGAGAGAGGGAAAGAGCAGCCGGAGGCCCGGCCGGGGTGGGAGCTGGAGGCCAGGGCATGCGGGAGACAGCTCAGGGGCGCTGGGGCGCGCCTGCTGAGCTAGGTGGGCTCTGGGCTCGATGCTGCCGGCAGGGACGCCACAGAAGGACAGTCAGGCCTCGCACCAGCGGCGATGGTCGACTTCAGCCGCAGGGGCAAGCTGAAGATTCCATGTGCGGCAAGTTCCGGGGTGGGTTTCGAGCTGGTAGACGGAACCAGCATCGCCAACAGCCAGCCAGAAGCCCACGTGCCGGTTCTCACACTCGGAGGCCCCGACCGCGTCTCTGGATCTGGGAAGAATCGATCTTTACCGGCAGGACAGAGGTGTGACTGGGCCAGAGTCTCGGGTTGGGACCCACACCCTCTGGTAAGGCTGAGGGAGAGCGCTGCGGGACTGGGCTGCAGGAGACCCTTGCTTTGAGGCCCAGGCAGCATCTTTCCCTGCAGATGGCTGCCGGCTGGAGGGGACAGCGCCAATAGCTGATTCCAGGCAGCCTGACAGATGGGAAAGTTGGGCTGAAACCAAGAAAATGAAATTCGCCAAAGATAAAGTGTTAGATCCTGTGCAAGGGTTCTCAAAAGTTGTTACACAAGAATAGCACTGGGAAATCTGGCTCCCTGGAAATGTCTGTGAAATAGAAAGAATCCGGGCGTGGTACATGTGTGTAAACCCTGCACTCTGGAGGCTGAGGCAGGAGGATCTTGGCAGGTTCCAGGTCAGCCTGGGCTACATAGTGAGACCCTGTCTCAAAATAAGTAAAAATTAAAAAATAAAAGGAAGAGAGAGAGCATCTGGTGGTTTGGCCCCGCACCCATTATGAGGTCCCCTTGAACTAGGGGTCTCCAGCCATGGGCCTAGCCAGGAGGGCCTCGAGGTGAGGGCCTGGCCAAGTGACCGTTCACTCCTAGGCAAAACACTGCCGCAGAGAAGGCGACAGGCACGAAGGGCCTGGAGTGCGCTGCGGTGCCATCTGGTGTGGCTGTGACCGGCGCCTGGCCCGGGGCGCGGTGATCTGGAAGATGGAGTCAGGCCCCCACTGCAGGCTTCAAACAGAGGAAGGAGACAGACCCCTGCGGGCCAGCGACGCTGGAGGTTGAGGGCCTGAGGGGGAAAGTGGGGGGCACGGAGCCGATGCCCCTCGGAGCGGCAGCAGGGCCCCTCCCCTCCCGGATTGTGCGGGAGCTGGGGGGTCCCGAGGCCGGAACCCGGCACCGGGGGCGGGGCCGCGGTGGGCGGGGCCGCGGTGGCG
>NW_004955451.1:17374377-17378454 GCF_000276665.1 Chinchilla lanigera | reverse complement strand
TGGGCGTGGGTGGGGGCGGGGCGCGGGCTCCCTCAGCACCCCTGCGCCCCACCCCCGGCGGGCAGGAAAGGCGGGGGGCGTCTGCTGGGAAGCGGGGTTCGGGCGGAGGGAGGAGGTCGGATTTCCGCCTGAACCGAGGCGGATGCCTGGTGGGTCAGGCTCTGGGGCTAGGGAAGGCTCTCCCGGCCTCAGTGTCCCTGCGCTGCCCGGCAGGAGGCCCGGGGGTCGGAACCCCTCCTTCAGGGCGCTGCGCCGCTGGACTCAGCAGGTGGGGGCTCCGCAGGGCTCGCGGGAGCCAGGCGAGGGGCAGTCTGGGGCTTGCACGCGCTGCCGCCCCCTGGGGCTCTACCTGTCCCCTCTCTGAGCCCCAGGCCTTGCCTCCGCGACCCATGATGGACCCTGGGTCTCCCCTTCCCAGCTGCTTTGTCCAGCTGCTCCGTGCCGGGCAGGGCCGGGTGGCCAGGCCCTTCCAGGGCCGGCTTCCCAGAATTCCTCCTGGGGGCTGCGGTCCCCACCCCCAGGGTCAGGCTGGGCAGGACGGCAGAGGGCGGTGGGTTCGAACAGCTGGGTAGATGCCGGGGGCAGGCGTGGCCCTGTCCTGGATGGCAGCTGAGACACCTGTCGCTGGTAGCGCAGGCCCCACGGAGAGGCTCCCCAAGCTCTGCTCAGGGCAGACTCCGGAGAAGCCGCCAGCATCCAGCCTCCCCACCTGCCTCTGGGCCCCAGCCATGGCCCGCGGCATCGGCAGCAAAGTGGGGTGAGGCCTGGTATCAGGTTGGGCAAGCCGAGGGGCAGGGGTGGGTAGGCAGGGTCAGCGAGCCACGGACTCTGTGGGTACTCTCAGCCCTCAGCCAAGAGCCCAGGACACCTGAAGGGCCAGCCTGTGCCCTGCACTCCAGGCTCCTGGGTCTGGAGATGCCTCGTCATGCCAGGGCCCCAGCTCAGGGGAGGACAAGGCGTTGCCATGGTGACTGGAGGCCATTGGCCAGCTCTAAACAGAGGGGTGGGTCGGGGAGAGGCCTCTGGGAAAGGACGAAGGAGTACTTCCTTAGTGTCTCTGCCTCAGTTTCCTTTCTGAGACCAGCATCCATCCATGTACACTGCTCAATACTTTTTGTGGTGCCGGGGATCAAACCCAGGGCTGTGCATGCAGGCAAGAGCTCCACCACTGAGCTGCATCCCAGCCCTGCCCTGCTCCACCATGAGCTCCATGCAGGTCGCGTGTTCTCCTTGCACTCTCCTGACTCAGCCTTGTCTTCCCTGCTCTCCCTGCACAAGTGTACCTTCTAGGGTCAAGTGGCTGAGTTATATCCTCAGGCAGATGCCCAGGTTCAGATCCCAGGCCTCCCGTTAACCAGCACAGTGACCTAAACTCTCGGAGCCCCTCGGCTGTGAAACAGACTGGTACCTCACTCACTGTGAGATGCACTTTTATGGTGCTGTTGGGCCTAGCCACGCCCGGCCTGGGAAGTGCTAAGATTTGAAGGTGTGCCTGCGTTACCTTGGAGAAGCAGCTGAGCAACCCCTGCCTCTCCCGGCTGCAAGGAGACTCGGATGAACACCCCTAAAATGTGGGTTTGGTGGGGGGTGCAACTCAAGTTGAGCCTGTGAAGCTTGACTTGAGGTCCTAGGTTCGATTCCCAGCGCTGAATGCAAATACATAAATATTTTATATTTATTTATTTTTGTCTTTCTGAGACAGGGTCTTGCTATGCAGTTCAGGCTGGCCTTGAGCTCACTTTGTAGCCCAGGCTGGTCTCGAATTTGCAGTGATCCTCTTGCCTCAGCCTCCTGAGTGCTGGGATTACAGGCGTGCACCACCATGCCTGGCGCAAATACGTAAATAAATGCTGGCTCCTATTACAGTATGTCCTCTGGCTGGGTGTGGTGGTGCACACCTGTAATCCCCAATGCTGTGGAGACTGAGGCAGGAGGACTGCCAGTTTGAGTCTCACCTGGACAACTTAGTGAGATCCCATTTCAAAATTTTAAAAAGGGCTGCGGGTATGGTGCAGCGTGAGGCCCTGGATTCCACCTGTCCCACTGTAACACTCCTGCTTTGGCGCTGACCCAGAGCTTTCCCAACATCCCCCCTTGACCTTGGGGTGCCCTGTCTTGCCCACAGAGATCCTGATCAAGGTGCAGGTGTACGTGAGTGGGGAGCTGGTGCCCCTGGCCCGGGCCTCGGTGGACGTGTTTGGGAATCGCACGCTGCTGGCTGCTGGCACCACAGACTCTGAAGGCGTAGCCACCCTGCCACTCAGTTACCGCCTGGGCACCTGGGTGCTGGTCACTGCTGCCCGTCCCGGCTTCCTCACCAACTCGGTGCCCTGGCGGGTGGACAAACTGCCCTGTGAGTGCGGAGCAGGGGCAGCAGCTGGCCCTCCATCAGACCCTTCCCAAAATAGCCCCTGGGGTGGGGGGGTTCTGGCAGCTGCTGCAGGGCTGGGATGGTGGCTGAGGGAGCCCCTGGCCTGCCCTGCACTGGGGCTGACTCCCCACCCCCGCAGTGTACGCATCTGTCAGCCTGTACCTGCTCCCCGAGCGGCCGGCCACCCTCATCCTCTATGAGGACCTGGTGCACATCCTGCTCGGCTCCCCGGGTAAGGCCACCTCCCTGCGCCCCCGTGGGACCCCCCCCTCCTCCCCTGGGGCTGTGGCTGGGTGCCCTGGGCATCACTTGCTGTCCGTGCCACCCTTTGTCTGAGCATCAGGTGTAGAAGGGCAGATTCTGCATCACCAGATCGAGGCAGGGGTGAAATCACAGCAAGGGTGTGTGCGGAAACCTGGCCCACAGCCGTGAAGGCCTCCGTCCCCAGGACCTCCCCAGCGGGTCCCCTGCTCCCAGCCCCTGCTCCCAGCCACTTGAACCCAGCGATCTGCACAGATTTGCTGTGCTCCTGCAGTGTCTGACAGCCACCTGGGCATGAAGGGTGAATTCACACACAGGCCCTGGGGTGGGGCCAGGGGCGAGCAGGGGCGGGGCGGCTGCCCCAGTGAGGGGCTCTGCCCTCTTCAACTGCCCTCTTCAACAGCGGCTGGGGGCCTGCAGGCCTTGGGTTCCTCGTGTCGGTCCTGGCAGGCCCTGTGCCAGGGAGGCAGGAGGGAAGGGGTGAGAGGGTCACCCTGCCCCCGGCCAAGCATCAGTCCCCTCTAGGGCAGTAGCCTTGGGCAAGTTACTGAACTCCTGCATCCCTGCTTCTGGGAAGCAGGGCTGGTCCCTCGGGCACCGCCCCACGTGTGTGGCCTCATGGGGGTCACTGAGGGGACCTGCGTGAAACGGCTCAGCATACTCTAAAGCTTAATAAATGGGACCCTCGACCATCCCACCCCGCGTCCTGGCCCTGCGCCCTGCACCCGGCATGTATGTGCACACACTGCACACACCCTGGCCTTCACCGCAGGAGCACCTGTGTCTTCTTCACTTGGGAAAATTTCAATTAAAATTAATTAACTCATTAACAGTTCAGTCCAGTTCTTCAGTCACAACGGTGACATTTCCAGTGCTGAACAGCTCCGAGAGTCCACGAGCACAGACCCCATCAGAGCCCTCTCGCAAGAGGACAGGGCTGCCTGGCTGGGACCAGCGCGGGGAGTCCGTGTGGCTCTCCTTCGAGCCGGGACCCAAGCTGGTGTCTGCCACGTGCTGGTCGAGGACCCGAGCTCCTCTGTGCATCCCTCCCAAGGAAATGGTGCTGTCGCCGCCGTTAGGGCCACATCCCTTCCTGGCCAACTTCTGCGGCCGCGCGCTTTCCCCGGGGCCCCACTTCCCACGCCCGCCCTGTCCCCGCAGGTGCCCGCTCGCAGCCCTGGGTGCAGTTCCAGCGCCGGGCCGCGCGCCTGCCGCCCAGCGCCACCTACAGCCAGCTGTGGGCCTCGCTCACGCCCGCCAGCACCGCGCAGGAGCTGCGCGCCTTCCCGGCCTTCCTGGGCACTGAGGCGCCGGGCGCAGGTAGGCCGGGCACGGGCGAGGGCGGGAGTCCCACCGCGGGCCGCGCTCACCCGCGCCTCCCCCGCAGGCAATGGGTCCTGGCTGGAGCTGGCGCCGCTGGCGGCCGTGAGCGTGCAGCTGCTGGC
>NW_004955451.1:17368427-17372377 GCF_000276665.1 Chinchilla lanigera | reverse complement strand
GAGGACGAGCTGGGCGCCGACACCGGCGACGACGCGGGCGACAAGAAGAGCCCCTGGCAGCGGCGCGAGGAGCGGCCGCTCATGGTGTTCAACGTCAAGTAGCGAGGGGTCCCGGACCCGCCGGGCTGGGCGACCCCACGGGGCCCCCGGTCAGGCAGCACCAGGGAGGAGGGCTGGGGGGACGCAGGAGGGCGACCTGGGGGTCCCCGGGGAGGGGAGGGTGTGCTGTCTGCTGACAGGGCCACCCTGGGCTGGGAGGTCACAGGCTGTGTGGCTGGGGCGGCGCCGGGGACTGGTGTCATGGGATGGGGCGGAGGGCGGCAGCAAATATAAAGCCAGTGAGGGTCACACGCGTGTCTTTCTGTGGGGTGGCGAGGAGCCCGGGCCAGACGCGGGTAGGAAGTGTACAAACTTTACTGGAGCACACACGCTTCGCACGCACACCGCGGTGAGAGCAGCACCAGGCCACGGGGTCAGGTGTGTGGCAGCTTGTGAGGTGGCTTCTGCCACACACTCCCATGGCGCAGGCGTAGAGAGCGGTCCCGCCCCTGAACAGGGGCCTGGAGTGGGTTCAGAGTGGGCGCTAGGGAGGCCTGAGCGGCAGGTCCCCACGGCCGAGGGTGTCAGTCCCCCGCCCCTCACAGCAGCAGTCTGGCAGCAGGCTCCCTCAGAGGGCTGTCCCAGCGCAGCAGGGTCTTCCTCCGGACGCACCTGGTCCCCCTGCTCCCGCAGCGGAAGCCCACAGGGCAGCAGTGGCGCCGGTCCATGCAGCACACGCCCTGGGTAAGGGACAGAGTTGGCCGAGGTAGGACCTGGCCCCCAGTCCCCGGGCCCAGGCTGGGTGACACTGACCTGGCGGAAGGGGCAGCAGGCCCAGCCACCCCGGCTGTCTCGACAGCAGGTCTGGTCATCATGGCAGAAGTGCCTGTCCCCGCATGCCACATCCGACACCCCCCCAGTGGAGCCCAGGGCCACCAGGTGGGCAGCAGGGTGGGTGCCATCCGCCAGCTTCTCACAGGACCGGGCCTTCACGTTGCAGGTGTAGCCCGCTGGGCAGCAGTGCCGGCGGTCCTCACAGCACACGGCCTGGGGGAGGCAGCGGGGTCCCATTTTTGTGGCTGCTCGGCAGGGGTCCCTCCTCCTGCTGGCAGGTGGGGTGCTTACATGGGGCAGCTGGCAGCAGGCCCAGCCCCCGCCCAGGCTGGGGCAGCAGGTCTGGCCGACCGGGCAGCTGGTGTGCTGGTCACAGTCAGTGTTGCCCACATGGGGCAAGGACGCCAGGCGGGCAGCCGTCTTTTCCAGTCCAGCTATTAGCCTGTCCCCCATCTGGCAGCGCCCCTCGGCCATGCACGAGTAACCCTGGGGACAGCAGTGCTTGCGGTCGGCACAGCAGACAGCCTGAGTGGGCAGAAAGGGGGTTCTGGGGTGCAGTGATGTCTGGCTCACAGCCCTAGCTCAGCTGTCAGAGCTGGTGCTGCCAAGCAAGGCCCAGGCCTCAGGGTGCCCCCTGCCCTGGCTCCCTCCCCACGCACCTCCAGGGTGGGACAGCAGCCCCACTCCCCAGAAGCGAGGCGGCAGCAGGTGTTGCCCGCAGGACAGCTGGTGATGTCTTTGCAGGAGACATCGCTCTCCAGGGGGCTGGCGTGGGCCGGAAACTTCAGTGCCCAGGGCACTCCGAGCAGCCCCTGCTCGCATGTACCCTTCTCCGTGTGGCATGTGAACCCCTCCGGGCAGCAGTGCACGTGGTCCTCACAGCACACAGCCTCGGGGGCAGAAGACAGTGGGCACAGGCCTTGCTGGCTGCCTGCCACCACCCGCCACCCGCCACCCGGGCCCTGGGTACCTTCGGGAAAGGGCAGCAGCCCCAGGCGCCCGACTGCAGGCGGCAGCACGTGTGGCCGTCCGGGCAGCTCACCTCCTGGTCACACTCCACATCCCGCACTGTGGGCAGGCAGAAGCCACATCACAATGGCTCCGGGGACCCCGGGCCACCCTCGAGAATGGGCCCAGCATGCGCCTCCCTGCAGCCATCCTGAGCCGGGGGGCGGGGGGGCCTGGTGCCGGAGCCCATCAGTGCCACCCCCGTCGCCTAGAACAGCCAGATGATACAGGTGGCGGGCCTGGGTCACCACTACCTGTCCATGCAGGGAGCTTGGTCAGCAGGGCCGTGGCCTTGTCCTGGGACAGGCACTTGCTCTGCTTCAGGTCGCACACTGTGTCCTGGGGGCAGCAGTGCAGGTGGTCGGAGCAGCAGATGGCCTGGGTGGGGACGGGTGGGCTTGGTGACAGTGCAGGCGGGGGCACGGGCCTCAGGACCCAGCCAGTGGGCAGCTCCACCCTCACTCACGCTGGGCATCGGGCAGCAGCCATACTCCCCGTCAGGCAGCTTGCAGCAGGTGGTGTCATCCGGGCACTGGGACCGTGCGTCAGGGCACAGGACTGAGGTGGGAAGAGGGGCGGGGGACAGCACTTGCGACAGGATGGCGCCCAGCCTGACACGCGCCCCCTCGGCTCCTGTCCGGTTCGTCCTCTGGGCGGGGAACTTCCTGGCCAGGGGGTGGGTGCCCGCAGGTGTGACGCAGCGGATATGCACCAAGTCGCAGGTGGCCCCGTGGGGACAGCAGTGCACCCTGTCTTCACAGCAGGAGGCCTGGGAAGAGCCAGTCCTGAGCCACCCTGGCCCCACCCTGCCCCCCGCACCCCCACCGGCCTCGGCCATACCTGGGGCATGGGGCAGCACCCCCAGGAGCCGTCCAGTGTGGGGCAGCACGTGGAGGAGTCGGGGCACTCCAACTCACCACCTGGGCACTGGACAGCACCCAGTGGGGGGCCACCTGCACACAGGACGGTGGAGATGTCATCAACAGTGTCCCCAGCCACTGGGGCTCCCCAGGGAGCCTACCCGCGCTCCCCACAAGCCAGCCCCTGGCTGTAAAGATGCCAGGGTGCGTCCACCAAGTAGGGATCAGGTCAGCCACACAGCCTCTCCCACCCAAGCAGCTGAGCCTGTGTCCCTCTGGTCCCCACTGGGTCAGAGCAGGAGGCGCTCAGCACAGAAACACACGGGCAAAGGCGCAAGGGCCAGAGTCCAGGCCACACAGCACCGGGCACCCTTGCCCTGCCCACCGCCCCCGGGCCACACCTGCTCTTTGGATGCAGGTCCTCCCGTCAAAGCTGCAGTAGAAGCCGTGGGGACAGCAGTGACGGCCATCCCCACACGCCAGGCCCTGTGGGGCACAGAAACCTGCGTGGGCGAGGGCCCCATGCTGGGTGGGGGTCCAGGCTAGGGGAGGGCAGATCTACCCCCCAGCAGCCTTGGCACCCTCACCTGTGAGAACGGGCAGCAAGCAGAAGTTCCCGAGGTGGTGAGGACACAGGACTGGCCGGCGGAGCAGTGGCCTGAGCTCTGGCAGGGGCTCCCCAGGTGCCCACTCAGGGCTGTGAGCCATGTGTCCTGGCAGAGAAGGGGGGCTCAGCGGGGCTCCCGGCCGCCTCCCTGGCCACCCTGAAGCCAGGCTCGCTGGGCCGCAGGACTCACCACCCCTGGGTCACAGCAGCTGTAGCTGGCTCCTCTGAGATCTGGGCAGCAGGCCACTGGGCAGACCTGGCCATCTGGGCACCGTGTTCCAGCCACCAGCCCTGCCACCAGGGCGGCCCAGCCCACCAGCGTCCACATGGTCGGTCTGTAACGCCAAGGGTTGTGGCAGGCAGCGGAGGCCCATGCCACAGAGCGCGAACCCCCGCCCCTCTGTGTCCGGGGGGCAGCAAGGTGCCTGCGGCAGACTCCGCATCGGGGGCGTCCCGGGGGGCACGGACACCGGCACACGCACGGCCGAGCACACGGGGATCTGCGGCCCCCCGCGCCGGCGCCTCGGGGGCTGCCGGTGGACGTGGGCTCCGGAGTGGTCTTGCGGCCCCGGTCCGCGAGCGCACGGGCCACCTCCACCGTC
>NW_004955451.1:17356182-17367582 GCF_000276665.1 Chinchilla lanigera | reverse complement strand
GTCCCGGTCCCGTCCACGCTCCTGGGCCGCCGCGCCGCCCTCCCGGCTAAGGGCCTCGGCGAGGGCCCGCCTACCTCGTGCCCATTGGCCAGAGCCTTCGCACCGCCGTAATCCTATTGGTTCCTCGTCGCCGCGAAGGCGGGGACAGCCCGCGCTCCCCGCCCGGCTAGTGTGTCACGTGACCGACGAATCACGTGAGCGCGGCCTCCCACCTCTTCGGGTCAGCAGGTGCCGGGAGTTTGTTGGAGCCGAAGCCACCGCAGGCATCCGGGCTGGCTGAGCCAGACCGGAACGGGGCCGGCCGACTGCTTCTACTCGGTCAGCTTAGCTCGGACCGCACGCCGCTGTCTGGAGGGGCGGGAAGGTGTGGGGCGGGAGGTGAACAACCCAGGCTGCTTCCTCAAGGCGGAGGAGGGACCAGGATCAGGCCAAGTCCGCGTCGAGGTGCGAGGTCGCTTTCCGGGCGCTGGAAGCAGGTGAAGGGAAGAGATAGGAGATCGGATCCAGAGGAGGAACAAGGGATTTAAATCCCACCTCACAGGGTACCACACCCCTGTGTCGCAGCACCCTGAGAGGCTGAGGCAGGAGGATTGCAAGGTTTAGAGTCTCTGTGTCAAAATTTAAAAAGCTGCCGAGACAGACAGGGACAGAGATTGAGACTAAAATTCGTTTTGGGAGCTTTAGTGGAGCTGTCGAGGACGATTTTGAGCGGCAGGTGGGTAGGGTTTGGAAAATGCTTAGAAAGATACAAGTGTGTTGGAAAAGACCAGGAAACCGGAAGCACTGGGGTACGGGCGTGCAAGGGCAGCCTGGGAGGGGGGGCGGGGGGTGAGGGCCACATTCAAGGCAGGGCATTAGAGGGGGTGCTGGGTGAGGGCAGGCTGTTGAGTGGAAGTGGCCTCCAGTTCTGGGAGGCCCTGACTTCTAGGAACCACGCAGTGGCTGAGGGCGGAGGTTTTCCACTCGGAGCAGATCAGCCAGGCCAGGAACCAGCAGGCCCGGGGCCAGCGGCCTGCAGCAGGTGGAGGTGGCAGATGGGCCTGGAGGGAAGAGAGGCCCAGGATAGCAGTGCTGGGTCCTGGAAGACCGAGAGCCCTGCCGGCTGAGCAGAGAGCTCAGCTGTGGACCAGGCTGGGGTGGGAGAGGAATGGAGTGCAGAGCTCTGGAATTGTGTAGCAGGCTTCTTAACTGGGAGCTGCTGAGGGCCGGAAAGTGGAGGCGATGCCTGCCGAGAGTCTGGGTTGACCCTGCAGCCTGTTGACGTGTGTGCAGATCCCCCATTCTGTGAGTCCCAAGGCCAAGGAGCGCAGCTTATGCTTTCAGTGGAACACACAGATTCACAATTTTCACAGAATAGTAGACGAATAAAGAAGTGAGTGTATTAGTCACAACCAAACAGAACCAGAATAAAATGCAACAAAACCCACAACCCACCGGGTGTGGTGACTCATGCCTGTAATCCAAGCACTTGGGAGGCTGAGGCAGGAGAATTGCCACAAGGAGGTCAGCATGAGCTACATCAGTGAGTTCAAGGCTAGCCTGCACTACAGAGTGAGACCTTGTCTCAAACACAAAAACAAAAACAAAAAAAACCCACATCCCTAAAGTGCTGAAAAACCGTGATTAATCTTCAAAGCAGTGATTCTGGCAGGGCTTGGTAGTGCACACCTGTGATCCCAGCACTCAGGAGGCTGAGGCAGGAAGATCGCTGTGCATTTGAGGCCAGCCTGAGCTATATAAGAGAGTTCAACGTTAGCTTGACTACATAGTGAAACCCTGTCTCAACAAACCAAAAAACCCAGCAGTGATTCCCGCCCAAGGGTGATTCTGCCTGCCAGGGGCACTGGCAATGTCTAGGGCCAATCTGCCTGTCACCCCTTGGGAGGGAGGGCAGTGCTGGCAGCAGGCAGATGAGGCCCATGAGCCCTAAATACCCTCGAGTGTGCGGTGTGCCGACGGCCTGAGGTTGGAAGCCCTGTTCTCTGGGACGCCAGGGCCTGAAGCTTTCCTCACTCAGCCTCCCTCCTTAGTTCATACTCTCAGGGGAACAGGAGTTATAGGGGATCAAACCCAGGGCCTTGAAGACATTAGGCAAATTCTCTACCACTCAGCCACAGCCCTTTCAAAAATTTTTGAGAGGTCTTGCTGAGCTGCCCAGGCTGAACTCAAACTTGCAATCCTCCTGCCTCAGCCTCTTAGGTAGGTGGGATTACAGGCATATCCCACTCTATCCAGCGTACTGTGTACACATCTGATAAACTTCATTATATGATTTCCCTGCTACAGATTATAGAAACATCAGAGAGAGCTGGGAGTGTAGGTCAGTGGTAGAGCACGTGCCTCGCACCAGAGAGAAACAAAAATTACAGGGTGTGTGCATGGAAGTTTCCAGAAGCTGTCAGTTTGAGTTTAGCGACAGTCAAAATCATTCAACAGGGAAAATTGCAAAAGCAGAGTGCGTATCTTGGAGGTCCTGCTCTTAGGGACAGTGGTTGTGGGGTGAACCATCCTGCCTACCTCAGGCCATCTCTCTCCTTGGCCTTGTGTCTTGAGACAGTCTCGAAACATAACCCAGCCTAGCCTTGAACTCACAGTGATCCGTGTGCCCCTTCCCTGTGCCCACACAGTCCCCTCACCCAGGCTGTGGTCTCCGGGATCCCTGGCACGATTCCCCAGGCAGCCTGGCAGAGTCCCGAACGCGCTTGTGGGACAGACGTTCTCCTTCCTCCACCCCACAAGCAGGGAAGGCCCCGTCCTGGGCCGACCAGCCCGGCCCCCAGCGCCCCCCCCCCCGCCCGCTTCCAAGCCCTGCTGGCTATGCCAGGCAGCCGAGGGAGGCGGGCTGGGCGCAGGGCCTTCAGGGGCCTTTTGGAGGTTTTCTCTCCTGCCCCATCTTCTTTCTTATTCTTCACAGTTCTCTTTTTTTGGTGGGGGAGGGGAGTAAGAACTTTAATTTATTCAATATTGAAAAAAAGCAGTCTTCTAAAAATGTTCACACTGGGTCAGGGATATAGGTCAGTGGCATAAGCGCCTGTGTGGCAAGCGCAAGGTCCTGAGTTCGATTCCTGGTACCAAAAAATAAAAATGTTCACACTTAAAAACATACACACACATTGTGGGGCTGGGTAGAGGTGCACAAGGGTTTAATTCCCAGCACCAAAAGCAATACTGAAAGCAGCTGTGAGAATGGGTTCAAACATGCAGGACCCCACGTAAGTATGAGTTTAGAGCGCGTCAGGAGCAGGACAGCCGGAACACGCTCAGCAGCACAGGCAGCAGCCTTGCCCTCCTGCTCACAGAGCAGGGCGTGTTGTATTCTGTAGTTCCTGAACTTCCTCAGGCGTTCGGAGGGGGCATCCCCAGGCCAGCAGAAACGAAAGTGCTAGGAGCTCACATCTGAAAAATTCGGAGAATCTGGATTTTCTGGCAGGACTGACCTCTCAAGGGACTCAGATCCTTTTTGCTCCACTTTCTCTGTGGCTGAAGCCCGTTCCTCTGCCTTTGTTTCTCCTTGCTGTTCCGGACCTCATTTCTCATCTGCCTGGTCTGGGTCTGGCCGGCTTCTCCCAGCATCAGGTCTTTCTTACTTCTGACAGCCCAGTGCATTGACTGCCGGGCGTGGTGGAGCATGCCTGTAATCTCAGCACTCGGAGGCTGAGACAGGAGGATTGCCATAAGTTTAAGGCCAGACGGGGCTGCATAAGAGTTCAAAGTCAGCCTGCACTACAAAGTGAGACCCTGTCTAAGAACTACCCCAAGAAGCACCTATTCCATGTAATCAGCTCTCAGATAATGGCAAAAAAAAAAAAAAAAAGACAACAGCGGCCAGGGTGGCGAGCAAGTTTGTGTAGGTTTCAGTCCATACTCAGCTGGCTCCGAGGCAGGGTGGCACATGGCACAGGGGCAACAGTTCGCGGTGGTGGAAAACAGCAAAAGCACAAGAGCAAAAGGGGCAGGCAGCCTCGTCACAGTTTTAAACACATGATTCGCCGTGTCTGCTGCGTCCAGCCCCAGTGGGGCCGTGGCAGAGCGTGGTCAGCTGGGTGAGCGCCTCCCGTTCCCCGTGTCCCTGCGCAGCCGCGTGGGGCTGGGTTTTCCCCTTGAGTTAGACGAGGCCACATCACACCAGGCTTTCTGCAGTTTGCTCTGCAACAAAGTGCTGCAGGGACGGCTCCCCGTCAGCGTGCGCAATCCAGCCAGGTTCTTCCTTCTCTCTAATGAGTGCTTTAATGGGCTCTGCGTCATTGGTTGCTTAATAGAGGGGTCATGGCCTGAGAAGGGCGTGGCTGGGGCAATGCCACTGTGCAGAGCCTGTGCAGCGCATACACAACCCTAGATGCCCAGAGTCCTCCTTCAGGGGAGGGCGCAGGGCCAGTACCGGGCCTCACACGCGGGGCCAGCACCGCCCCCCAGCCGAACCTGCCCCACCCCTGCTCCACCCACTCTGGCCCAGGCGGGTCAGGGTCAGGGTCCAGGGAAGCCACTCTGCAGTCAAGGTCAAGGGTGGTCGGGGAGAATCCCTTCCAGCTGCGGTGCCCACCCTCTGTCTACTCCCGCTGTGCCCCGCATGAGCAAGGACCTGCAATCGGGAGGGGGTTTGCTTCACCCAGAAGCGACTGATGTCAGCGTCAGTGCCATCCAAACACCATCCAAGCGGACAGCTGCAAGGAGCCTCACGCCCCTGGGCTCAGTCCCCAGCACCACGAGGAAAGGGTGCAGCTGGCCGTGAGCACTCTAAGCTTTGCTGGCTCCAGTGTTTTCCTGCTGGGCCACAGTGTTGTATTCCGGACCCCCTGTGAGCTGCAGCTGCTCCCTCCGCACTGTGCTGGTGTCCTGTGGTGCCGTATCTGAAATCTCTTGGCCAAGCTTTTCTCTGGGGAAAGATTCAAGGATAGCCTGAACTGCATAGCAAGACCTTGTCTCAAAAAAAAAATCTTTCTCTGGAGCTTGTTTTCTTTCCCTTTGCTTAAGAAATTATAAATAAGGCCAGGCATGGTGGCACATGCCTGTCATCCCAGCACTCAGGAGGCTGAGGCAAGAGGATCATCACGAGTTGGAAGCTAGCCTGGGCTACAAACTGAGCTCAAGGCCAGTCTGAACTGCACAGGGAAACCCTGTCTCAAAAAAACGAAAGAAAAAAAAGTTATAAATAAACCAGGCAAGGTGACCCATACCTGTAATCTCACCTGATGGGGAAGCTGAGGCAGGAGGATCACAAGTTCAAGGACAGCCAGGTGATTATAGAAGACTGTCTCAAAATAAGATTTTTGTTTTGTGTTGTTTTTGTCTTTTTGAGACAAGGTTTTGCTAGGAGTTCAGGCTGGCCTTGAACTCACTGTGATCCTCCTGCCACAGCCTCCTGAATGCTGGGGTTTCAGGTGTGTGCTGCCAGGCCCGACAATAAGTAACAAGTTAGAAATGGCCAGGCCGTTTCTGCTCCTGCTGTCCTGGGTTCAGCCCTGCCTTCCCCCTAGGCTTGCAGCGTCTGCCAGCCTCACCCGCCCCCCGCCGCCCTAGGGCCCTGACGCGGGCTTGGCAGACGCGGCCAGGTAGATCTGAATTCCCAGGTGAAGAGGGGGTATTTTTAGTATGAGCATATTCCACATTCACACCAGGACATCCACACAGGTAGTATTTGAGACGTGCTAGCATTCACAGAGCTGCAGGCTCCGGAGCAGGAGAGGCCAGGGCCGGCCCAGCGCCTGAGTCACCGCGTGCCACGGTCAGCCCAGGCCCAGGCATGGCCCCCGAGGCGCCTGACTTCGGCTCCAGGAGACTTGAGGGGGAGGGGTGAGTCACGCCTGGCGCCCAGGTGCAGCACAGAGGTCTCGGGGTCCCGTCCGTCCTGGTCATAGGCCCAGACGGAGGCAGAGGGCTGGTGCCCTGGTGAAGACTGTCCATCTGTCCATCTGTCCCCTCTTCCCTTCTGCGGCTGGGTCAACCCAGGCTGCACTCAGCTGCGAAGCCACTGCTGTCCTCCCGGCGCACGCAAGTGCTTTTCTTTTTCCAGCCCTGGGATTGGAACCCAGGGCTTTGCGCTGAGCTTGTTTCCTCCTTGGAGCTCTTTAAGTTTTTATTTTTATCGTTTAAGTTTTGAAACAGGGTCTCACTAAGTGGCCCAGACTGGACTCCCGACTTGCGATCCTCCTGCCTCAGCCTCCCACAGTGCTTGGACAACAGGTGGGTGCCCTCACACCTGGCTTCTGGAAATCTGTGCTGATGTTTGAGCAAGGCATCATGCATTTTCATTTCCTCTGGACCCTGCAGATAGCATCGCAGGTCCTCACTCAAGGCCCAGGTCCCTCCCAGCCTCTGTCCCCTCAGACCGCAACATGGACGAACTCCTGTCCTCCCAGCACTCAGGAGGCTGAGGCAGAAGGACTGCAAGTTAGGTCCCAGCCTGGGCATTCTGTCTCCAAAAAAACAACAGCAACGAAAACAAGTCCAGCTCCGAGTGCGGTAGGGGTGGGGGACCTGCCCGCAGGCACTGCTTGGAAGCAGAGGTATTGGGGACACTGCACCCCAGGACCCAAGAGCAGCATGGCAGTGAGTGACCTCACTACCGCAGAGGGTGTCGCCCTGTGGAGGGACGGAGGTGGGGCAGGGGCTAGTGCCTGGGCAGAGGCTGTGGCCACAGCTGGGAACAGTGCCGCTAGGAAAGCCAGCAGGGTGGGCCGCCAGGGACAGGCGGGCAGCCCTGCCGCGCCTTGCTCACACTGTGGTTAACAGGGTCAGTGCATGGCGTGGCACCGGCCAGTCAGTGGTCACAGCTCTGCCCTGCCCAGTGACCTGGGCCACTTCTCTGGCCCGAAGGGCTTTTACCTGGGAACAGGGTCACACTTTCCCCAGGCCCACAGGACCTGTGTGTGGTGATGGCTTCCGTGGGATCCCACGGCGCATGCTCAGGACGGGGATTACTCTACTAATTAAACTTTGAATATCTTTTCATCTTTTTGAGACAGAGTTTCCCTATGCAGTTCAGGCTGGTCTTGAATTCACTTTGTAGTCCAGGCTAGCCTCGAACTCGCACAGATCCTCCTGCCTCAGCCTCCCACATGCTGAGATTACAGGCGTGTGTCCCCACCCACAGCTTAAACTTTGAAAATCAATGATTTGAATTCTGATCCCAAATGAGGTGTGGTGGTGTACACCTGTGATCCAGTCACTCAAGAGACTGAGACAGGAAGATTGCTGTGAGTTCAACGCCAGCCTGGACTATGTATCAAGATCTTATCTCAAAAAAAAGTAAAAAAAAAAAAAAAAAGAAAACCCAATAAAAACATAAAATCTGACCCTGTAGAGTAGGGGGAAAACCCCGACCAAAGAGCAGGGGTGGGGCACTCTGAACCACGTGTCCCCGGGTGGCCCCTGGATCTGGGCCCTGCCCGCACCTCAACCCTGCGCCCTCCTGGCAGGGCCCATGTGGTGGCCTGGCCAGTGTCGTGCGTCCCCGTGGCTGTGAGGCACACCTGCCCACGACCTGCCTCGGCAGGGCTGGCTGCTGAGCGCTCAGAGCCAAGAGCCGGAGGCAGGCGTGGGCAGGAGAAGAGCCCAGACTTGGCTTATTTTTCTCTGGCGGTGCTGGGGCTTGAACCCAGGGCCTTCCCACCCAACTACATCAGCAGTCTTTTTAAAATTCTAAAATCCTGAGACAGGGTCACACCAAGTTTCTATGTCGCCCAGGCTGGGCTCCAACTCACAACCCTCCTGCCTCAGCCTCTCAGCATGCACTACCTCGCCTGGCCAGGACCTGGGTTTTTATCTTCGCGCTGCTTTTATTTGTAGCAGCCTTAACCGCAGGCACTTTGTATCTGGCGACAAGAAGCAGGTGCAGTGTGGCCACCCTCTTTGACCCGGACCCAGCCCCAGCTCTTAGCGCTGGGACAGTGAGGACCTCACACAGCCCGGGGAAGAACCAGCGCCCCAGGGGCGTGCACACCGCCAGCCCTCAGCCTCAGCCCCTCCTCCCGGACCTGTGTGCGCCGGCCTCGGGCCAAGGCTGCCTCCCTCGCCGAGGAGGCTCACCTCACACAGGTGAGGACCGGGTCCCTGTGCACTGTCCCTGCTTCCTGGCCCCACCAGTGTGCTGGCGCCAGGCCTTCTCCGGCGCCTCGTGTGGTCACCCTGCGCCCACAGCCGTGTCATCTCTGGGTCCCCAAGGGCTGCACCTGGAGCCATGGTCCAGGTTGGCGGGACAGCCCCTCCGGCCCCCTTGCACCCCACCTTTCTCTAGTGAGTCCCAGGAGAGGCCCCTGAACACGACTGTTTCCCGGTCTTCGGCAGGGCACTGGGCTCCCGGTGCACCCCCGGCGGGCATGTGGCCTCCGATGGCATCTCGGGACACAGCAAAGGCTCCCTGTCACCTGCCCAGAGGCGACTGGCAGAGGCCGGTGTGGAAACCCCGCTCGCCGCAGCCTCGCTGGGAGTCCTGGTGGAGCGGGGCAGACACAGGGCCGATGCCACCTTCTCCTCAGAGCCCCGGGAAGGAGGTGGAGGTAGGGGCAGGGACACATCCTTCCTACTTTACAGATGAAGAAACGAGGTCTCACTGCACAGTTCAGGCTAGCCTCAAACTCGTGGCAATCCTCCTGCCTCAGCCTCCCCAGTGCTGTGCTTACAAGTGTGCGCCACCACATGTGGCTTCTCTGTGAATCTTTATCCTGTGCACCACTGTTACTCCGTGAGCTAGCCAAGCGGGGTTGGTGGCCAACTGACCCCACGCCTCCCGCGTTGAGCCTGGCTTGTAACAACAGGGGACCCCTCGGAGGGGCACACAGAAGCCTGCACTCCAGGAGGTGGGCACGGACTGTATGGCCTCCTGGCCTCGAGGTCCTTTGCAAGGCTCTTTAAAAATTCAGATCTGGGCCGGGCACGAGCGCCTGCCTGGCAAGCACAAGGTCCTGAGTTCGATTCCCGGTACCATAAATAAATAAATAATAAAAATTCAGATCTATACTGCCAGCACTCAGAGGCTGAGGCAGGAGAATCCTAGTTCCAGCCCTGCTGGGCATTCTAGTGACTCGGGCAGACCCTGCCTCAATTTTTTTTTTTGTCTTTTTGAGACAGGGTCTCGCTATGCAGTTCAGGCTGACCTTGAGCTCACTTTGTAGCCCAGGCTGGTTTCCAACTCGCAACGATCCTTCTGCCTCAGCCTCCCCAGTGCTGGGATTACAGGCGTGCGCCACCATGCCCGGCTACTTGTCTCAAAATGAAAAAGAATAAACAAGGGCTGGGGCGCAGCTGTGCGAAGGCCCTGGGTCCAACCCATTCCACAAGAGTCGGGCAGAGCCGGCCTTCGGGTCGAATCACACAGGCAAGCGCCTCCTCACTGCCGCCTCCCGGACCGGGTCAGGGCGGCCTTACTTCCGGCCCAACTGCCGGCCCCGCCCGCCAGGGGGCGCCGTGCACCTGCGTTAGGGTTAGGGTTAGGGATGTCTGAGCTGCGGACCCCGCAGTCCCCCTCCCTGGTCGCGGACGCCCCGCCCTCCAGCAAGGCTTCAGCCCGGAGCCCCACCGGACACGGGGTCCGGACCCAGGCTGGCCTGGCAGGTCGCGCTGGGCGCTGAGAATCAGGACTCCCGTCTGGCCGAGGCTGCCTTGGCCCGGGCGTCACAGGCGACGTCGTCCCCAGCTAGGCCAGTCCGGACTCACCCCTCCCCTCCCTCTGCCCCCACCCCCGACTGCCTCCCACTCTGCAGTTCAGGCTGGCCTTGAACTCACCAGGTAGCCCAGGCTGGGCTCAGACTTGGCAGTCTTCCTGCCTCAGCCTCCGGAGAGCTGGGACTATAGGTGTGGGCCACCACAGCCCCACCTCTGTTCTTAAACCTTCAAAACAAAGGCAGCTTCCCACATTCCTGACCCTATGAAGGTCACACGCGTACGGAGGTGCCTTTCCCCCATAAGCTTTCACTCAAAAAACTCTGCAGTGGCAAGGCAGGGCACCCAGGCCCCAACTCCCCGCTGTTTGCAGCTGGAGCAGACTTTGGGGGTTCCTCCACCAAAGGGGCTGCCTAAGCTGAGGAACCCCATGAACCTTCCCCAAACCTGGCAGGCGAACCCATCCACGCTCCTGTATTTGTTCTGGGGAAGGCGGCCCCATCTCCCCAACCCACTAGGATTCAAAGATCAGGCTTTGGCCAAGGGTAGTGGTGCATACCTATAATCCCTGTACTCAGGAGGCTGAGGCAAGAGGATCACTGTGAGTTCAAGGCCAGCCTGAACTGCAGTGAGACCCTGACTCAAAAACCAAAAATACCAATGAAACAAAGATCAGCCTTTGGTGGGCGTAGCTTTGGTGCACACCTCTGATCCCAGCAATGGGAAGGCTGAGGCAGGAAAACTGCAAGCTCCAGGCCAGCCTGGGCTATACAGCAAGGCCCTGCCTCAAAGCAAAGACACTTAGCCTCAGGCCTGGAATTTGGATTTCTCGCAGAGCTGGCTCGGAGGTGCTGCAGGAGTCACCCAAACCCCAGCCCTGCTCACACCCATAAATATCTGCGGCCCCGAGTGGATGTGGTCCGGCCCAACTACGCAGGATGTGTGCCAGGTGGTAAAGCAGCCCTGGGCTCAGGCGGCTGGGGACCCGGACAATGTGAGCCTCAGGGCGCCAGCAGCCCAGGCCTACGGGTGCCCCTTGTCCCCTCCAGTGCGCTTGGGTGGCTCCCGCTCCTCACACCAGTGATGCTCAAAACGTTGACCTGGCGGGAAGACGGTGGCCGAAACCGTCTGCGGATCCCGCATGGCCCCAGGTGGCGCCCCGCGTTCAGATGAGCACCCACATGCAGTGACGGGTCCTGCAGGGATCTTAGAAGATCTCTGCTGGACACCCGGTGCGGGTCACTCCAGGGCGCTGGGAGGCTGAGACAGGCGGGTCTCAGGTTCAAGCCTAGCCTGGGCATGGGCCACCGCTTCTCTTGGGCGCCTCAGGGGCTGTTTCTGTCGGTGAGGTGCAAAGTGGAGACCCAGTTTCTCGTCCATCCCGGCTCTGCCTTGTACCAGTCCCCCTGCCCTTCTGAGCCCGCGGCGGGAGGGGCGTGGCCTCGCAGGCGCCGGCCCAGAACGCAGGGGAGCTCGCAGTCGGCCGGGCCAGTGCGTGGTGACGTCACCACGGAGCACGTCTTAAAGGCGCAGGCACCGGCCTGCGCGCGCGTGTCCAAACGGTGCCCGCGGCGCGGGAGCGCTGAGGGCAGCGGGGCGGCTGGTGCGGGCCGGGACGAGACACAGGCGTCGGGGCAGACCCTTGTATCATCCGGGTGGTCCGGGTCGCTTCTAACTCCGAGTCCCGGTTCCGCGTTCTGTAGAATGGGGGCGTCCGACTCTGGAGCAGCCTCTTCGAGGAGGAAGTGACGACGCGACAGCGCCGGGTCCCACCGTGCGGAAAGTCCCCGACCGGCCTCTGGG
>NW_004955451.1:17346843-17355551 GCF_000276665.1 Chinchilla lanigera | reverse complement strand
CCCGAGGCAGGGGCGGCTCGGCCCGGGGGCCCGGAGGGGGCCTCAGCCTTTTGTCTCCCCAGTGACGCCCCTGGACGTGGTCAAGGTCCGCCTGCAGGCCCAGCGCCCCTCGGGGGCCGGCGGTGAGCTCCGCGGGCGGGCTGTGGGCAGCACCGGGGTCCCGGGTCCGGGCCCTGCGCACGGGGCACCTTTGGTGATTGGGGGCTCACTTATGTTCTAGAGCTGCCTCCTCCCGCGCGACTCTGGAGCGTCTCCTACACCAAATGTGAGTGTCCCGCGCAGGGCGCCGGAGGGGCGTTGTGGACCCTTGGGCCGCCCCCTCCTCACGCCTCTCCCAGTCCCCAGCACGCCGCCCTCCACTCTCCGCAGGGAAGTGCCTGCTGTACTGCAACGGCGTCCTGGAGCCGCTCTACCTGTGCCCCAACGGTGCGCGCTGCGCTCCCTGGTTCCAGGATCCTACCCGCTTCAATGGCACCATGGTGAGGGGCGGCAGGGAGCCCTCCGGATCCCCGGGGGGCCGCAGGCCGGGCTGCGCGGGTGCTTGGGAAGGGCTTCCGGCAGGGGTCACTCCGAGCCCTCTAAGGTTTCTTGTTACCAGGCCTCCCTCCTCCCGGGCAAGCACTGCGGCTCACGTCCAGCCCCAGCCTTGCGCGATGTTTTTTTTGTTTGGTTTTGGGTTTGGTTTTTTTGTCTTTTGGGGACAGGGTCTCACTGTGCAGTTCAGGCTGGCCTTGAGCTCACTTTGTAGCCTAGGCTGGTCTGCAATGATCTTCCTGCCTCAGCCTCCCAGGTGCTGGGATTACAGGCGTGTGCCACCACGCCCGGCATTTGCATGAGGTTTTGAAGGCCGAGTAGGGCCCTCAGGAGCAGCCTGTGTGAGGCTGGAGGGCCCCTCTGCAGCTGCCTGAGAAGCTAGCACCTGGTCTGGGCCAGCGGCTCACAGGCCTTGTTCCTGCCCCTGCTCCCTTGCCAGGATGCCTTTGTGAAGATTGTGAGGCATGAGGGGCCCCGGGCCCTGTGGAGCGGCCTCCCGGCCACCCTGTGAGTCCCCGTTGCCCGGCTGGGGGGTAAGGAGCACACTGGAAGGTGTGGGACCCCCGTGGGTCCCTGCTTACTCTGTCCCCACCACCAGGGTGATGACCGTGCCGGCCACTGCCATCTACTTCACAGCCTACGACCAGCTCAAGGCCTTCCTACACCGGCGAGCTCTGGCCTCCGACCTCTGCGCGCCCATAGTGGCTGGAGCGCTGGCCCGCTGTGAGCAGACCCGGCCCACCCACCCCCTCACCCTATCCCCAGCCTCTGCCACCGGGGGTGGGTATGACAGAATGGGACATGCACCCTGACCCGGCCCTGTCCCCCAGTGGGCACCGTGACCGTGGTCAGCCCCCTCGAGCTCCTGCGGACCAAGCTGCAGGCCCAGCACGTGTCCTACAGAGAGCTCAGTGCCTGTGTCCGTGCTGCTGTGGCGCAGGGTGGCTGGCGCTCACTGTGGCTGGGCTGGGGCCCCACTGCCCTCCGAGATGTGCCCTTCTCAGGTGGGAACAGAGACCCTGGAGGGCTGGGGGCGGGGAGGGAGGCACTGGGTCACAGGGCGGGGATGCGGCTCTTTGGCAGTATGGGTCTGGCCAGTCCTGGCTGTGTCCCAGCAGCTTCTTTGAGCCTGGGACAGCAGGGGCTGGGGGTGGGGCGTAGGTCCGGGGCCTTTCTGAAGGGCGCGGTCCTCCAGCACTGTACTGGTTCAACTACGAGCTGCTGAGGAGCTGGCTGTGCGATCCCCGCACCCGGGACCAGACATCTGTGGGAGCCAGCTTCGTGGCCGGTGGCATCTCAGGGACTGTGAGTCACTGGGGGCTCAAGGGGAGGGGGAAACCCATGCAGCAGGGCACCAGGTGGCCGGGGAGGCCGGGGAGCTAGGACAGAGAAAGCCCTGCCCACCCCCAGGTGGCTGCCGCCCTCACCCTGCCCTTTGACGTGGTGAAGACACAGCGGCAGGTGTCGCTGGGGGCCTTGGAGGCTGTGAGAGGTGAGTTCGGGGAGCTCGGGGCGGGGCTGGGGCCCTGCTGAGCCGCCGCACAGCCCATCCAGCCCCAAACCCAACTGCAGTGAGGCCGCCGCATGCTGACTCCACCTGGCTGCTGTTGCGGAGGATCCGGGCCGAGTCAGGCACCAGGGGCCTGTTTGCAGGTGCGCGCGTGTCTGTGAGAGGGTGTGCGTGCCCACGGGTGTGTCCGTGTCCATGCACATGGGTCAGTGTGTTCCCACACTTCCCGTCTGTCTGCGTACGTGTCGTCCTCTGTGTGTGAGGGCGTGTGTGCATGTTTGGGTTTGTGGGCCTGCGCTGCTTTGTCCCTGCTGACCCCGCCGCCACCTGCCAGGCTTCCTCCCAAGGGTCATCAAGGCCGCGCCCTCCTGCGCCATCATGATCAGCACCTATGAATTCGGCAAACGCTTCTTCCAGAGGCTCAACCGGGAGCAGCCGCTGGGCCACTGAAGCCCTCCTCAAGCGCTGGGCCAGTGCCTTCCCTGCCCCCGTGGGGCACCCCGTCCCTGTCCCTTGACCCAGGCCTTCCTGCCACCTGCACCCCCCCAAGCTCAAGACCAAATCTTTCTCGCACCCCCAGCCTTGGTGTTCGCTGCCCCAACACCTGCATCCCACTTGTTCAGTCCCTGTTTAAAGATTGTGACAAACTTCCGCATTCAGCCTGTGCTTCACCTTCCTGGGGGACAGCTGGCTCGGGTGGGAAGGAACCGTGGGGGCTGTGCGGTTGGCCCTAGTGGCCTTCGTGAAGCCCTCTTTGTAGCAGGTGTGGTGGTGCACACTTGTCATCATAGCACTGTGGGAGGAGGCTGAGGCAGGAGGATTGCAAGTCCAAGGCCAGCCTGTGCAACTTAGAGACTGAGACCCCACCTCAGGAATATAGAGGCAGGGGTGCAGCCCAGTGTGTGACTCGCGTCGGTCCCCAGGCTGTGTGCATGAGCCTCCCCCTCTTGGGCAATGTGGGGTTGGGGTGAGGACCTGGCCTGGGGTGATGGGTGTGTCACCCTGGCGGTGAGGTTTCTTGGGCTCAGCCCTGTGAGTCCTCTGGAGACCCGGGGGAGGCCACTCTCAGCTGCGCTCTGGCCCAGGGGACAGGTGTGCAGCTCTGCTGTGGCTGCTTCCCAGAGCTGCCACCTCCTGTGCGTGGAGGGCTCTGTGCCCACTGCCTGCCGTTAGGCTAACTCCAGGTACCCAGCCAGCCTGCCACATTGTCGCCTGGGGAACCACAGAGCAGGCCACCTCGGTCCTCTGGCTTTTATTTGCTGGATCCCCGGCACCCGCTGGGGCCGGGGAAGGCTGGGGCCGGGGTGCCAGGCAGACGGGAGGCAGGCAGCAGGGGCTGAGCGCTAGCTCCCGAGGGCAGGTGGAGGATCCGCCGAAGGGACTGGCCAGGCCTCGGGGCCCCCAGGAAGAGGAGCCGCTCCCTGGGCACCCGCTGTGGCTCCCGGCCACTGCGCCCCTTGGGGCAGGAAGCTAGGGTGGCACGGTCTCCGCGTGCCCCTTGGCCGGGCCAGTGGGCACTGTTCTTGGGCAGAGCGAGCTGCAGAGGGGCCGCTTCCTGCACTCAGCTGGGGCTCAGGGCCGGGCTGCCCTCAGGGCTGTCGCTCACCAGGCATTCGTTGGACTTGAAGCTCGCCAGGGACTTGCAGCTGGGGATGGAAGCCAGGGAGCCGCAGAGGCCCAGCATGGAGGGTGTGGGGTCCTTCCCTGGGGAGAGAGTGCGAGTGAGCCCCGCCGCGGCAGGTGGGCGCGCAGAGGGGGCGTCCTCCACACGCCCCTTGGCCACGCCGTGGTCAGTGCCCACCAGGCCGCGCATGGCAGGGACAGTATGCAGTCAGTCCATCTCCCCTGAGGCTGGCCCTCTGCTCGTTTATTAAATGCACAGGGAGCGCAGTTCCGTCCAGACACGGGACACAGCAGACACACGGTCCCTGCCCTCTTGGAGCTCACAGTCTGGGGGATGGACGCACATGGTCACAGCACAGCGTGGCAGGGCCATGCCCGTAGCCCGCCTGGCCCCAGAGGACCTGGGGTCATCGGGGCAGCATGGTTATAAAAAAGGGTGTCAGCGGGGGGGCAGCTAGCACGGGGAGGCGGGGCCAAGGGCAACAAGACGCATGCGCGGAAGTCCTGGCCTCCGAAGGAAGGGAGCCCTGAGTGAAGCTCTGAGCTCCCTGGCAGCCAAAGGAAAGGGTAGGCAGGGTTAGGCAGGGTCACCGTGCGCCAGGTTAGGGCAGCTGGGTCGGGCTGGGGGTCCGGCAGTGTGAACCCCGCGTTTTGCCCTGGCCGTGGGGACGCTGGTGGGGCTCACAGCTGTACAGTGGAAGGGCCACGCCGGCCTTCACCGTGGGTTCTCTCCCACCTGGCCAGGGTGAGGCTCACCGATGGGGCCCCAGGGCTCCTCGTCCCGCTTGCCCTCCCCCAGGCGCTGGGAGCCGGAGCTCAGGCTGGCCTCCGCCGACAGCGGCTCCGTGCTCAGGAAGCTGTGTCTGCGGGGAGAGGGCGCGGTAGGGCCAGCCCTTCCCGGCCGCTCCCCAGCCACCTGACCTGCCGGCCACACTTGCCCTCACCTCCGGTAGAGCTTGGGGTTGCCGGCGCCCTCGGAGCCATTGAGCGTCCCCAGCGAGGGCCACTGGTTGACCAGGGGCGTGGTGAGCTCCTTGGATCCCTGGGCCAGGGGGCCGTGGTCACCCGGGATCAGACCTGTCCTGGGAAGGGCACGGTGTGGGCGGGCGGGGCGGGAGGGAGGCAGGGGTGGGGTGCAGGGGTCCCCCGGGTGACGGGGGTGGGGAGAAGGCCGGGAGGCCCTGGAGGGTCCGGGGGTGCAGGACGCAAGCGAGGGGCGTGGAGCTGGGGATCCTGGGGTGCGGCGTGGGCGCGGGCGTCGGGGGCGGGGAGGCTCGTGTGGCGGGCCGAGGGCAGGGCTCACAGCTGCTCCTGCAGCTCCAGGATGACGCCCTCCAGCTCCCGCTTCTCGCGCTGGTTCTGGGCCGCGGCCTCCTCCAGCTGCTGCTGTAGCCGCCGGTTCTCGGCCTCCAGGTCCTTCAGCTGCGACTCGCGCAGGCGCACCAGCTCCTCCAGGTAGCCCTGCGGGGGCGGGACTCGCGCTCGCTTCCCGCGGACCCCCGCTTCCCGCGGTCCCCGGCTTCCCGCGGTCCCCGGCTTCCCGCGAGCCCCGCCGCTCCGCTCGCCTTCTGCGCGTAGACGATGCGGAACTTCTGCTCCATCTTGTGCCACTTGCTGTACCAGCTGTCCTCGTCAGTGACGAGCGGCAGGTACGGGTGCTCGGGCGAGTTGTCCTCGCTCGTGCTGCTCTCGGCGCTGTGCCGCTCCTCGTCGTCCGTCAGGTAGTCGTAGCTGGGGGAGGTGGGCCAGGGGCCAGGTGCCAGGCCTGCGCCCCCGAAGCAAGGCCTGGAGCAGCACCCCCCGCCGGGCCGCTCGCGGGAGCTCACCTCTGGGTGAACTTCATGTAGGGTGTGTAGTCGATGACCACCGGCGTCTTCCCGTCCAGGACCTCGCCCTTCAAGCAGAAGCTGGCAGGGGAGCGGCAGGTTGGCGGGCGCGGCGGCGCGGCCCCTCTGCCCCGCGGCGCAGACCCACCTGAAGTCAATGGCGCTCAGCCCGATCAGCATCCCGATGAGGACGGTGGCCTCCTCGCGCAGCATGATGGCCCCCGAGTCGTAGAAGCGCCTGGGGACGGGACGTGGGGGCGCTGGCGGCAAGCGCAGGCTTCTCCGCGCCGCTCCTCTGGCAGCGGGTCTTGCCTGCCCCGAACGGCTCGGGCCGGCGGCCGCGGCGCACCGCAGTGCGTGTCCGCTGGACCGCGCCGTCAGGCCGGCCTAGCCTCGGGCAGCAGGACCCAGGCCGTCGTGCTGGGCCGCAGCGGCGCGGGAAACGAGGTGGGGGACGGGGTCGGGCGGCGGCCAGGACGTCAGAGTGGCCGTGGCCACGTGGGGGGACAGCTGTAGCTACGCGGGCGAGCTCCACCCATGACCCTGCCCCGGGACCCGCAGCCCCGTGGGGACTGTGCTCCGGGAACAAGCGCCGACCCGGCAGGGCGCTTGGCGGAGCTTCCCGCGTGCATATGGGCCAGGCGGAGGGACACGAGCGGCGGGCGTGGCAGCTGACCTGGTGGTGCGCGCGTCCCGCACGGCCGTGGTGATGTACTCCGACATGCGCTTCTCCATCAGTGCCACCCGGATCCACGCCCGGCCCTGGAAGGCACGGGCGCCCTTCGCACCCATCTGTCAAGGCGCACGCCGCCCCGCCCCGCGCGCCCGCGCCTCACCTTGGCCCGCGCGGTGCCGATGTTCTCCATGCTCTCGATGCTGCTCACGCAGTTGTTGGGCACCTTGCTGCAGGCCAGGCGGATGTAGTCCCAGAAGCCGCGCTGCCCGTCGGAGCTGAACCAGCTGGCGGGCCCTGCTGGGGCACAGGCTGAGCCAGGGCAGGGGAGGCTCAGCAGCAGGGCCGGGCGAGGCTGCGGGCACCCACCCCGCCCCCACGCACGCATGCGCGTGCCCCTCCCAGCTCCAGGCCCAAGGAAGGGCCCGCCCGCAGGAGCCAGGCCCACCTTTGAAACGGTGGCTCAGGATCTGCTCCAGGATGGCTGCGAAGTTAACGAACTCCTCGGAAGAGTCGTCGATGGGCTCGGCTGTGTACTTTTCCAGCAGGGTTTTCACCGAGAACCTGGGGACAGGGATCCGGGCTGTGGAGGGTCAGGCCAGGGGGCCAGGTGGGAGCAGAGGGTAGTGTGAGCAGAGAGGGGACACGGACAGAGGCGTGGTCGCCAGGATGGGGACAAGGTGAGGGCGCAGGTGAGACTGGGGGCTTCGGAGATGCCACACCACATGGAGGGACAGGGCAGGTGGGCCAGGGTGACAGGGACGGACGGACCCAGCGGGCGTCTGGAGAGGGGAAGGCAGAGAAAGGAAGCTTGGGGCCAGGGTGGAGAGCGATGAACTCGAGGTCGAAAGGCAGTGGCTGTCCCCAGGCCATTCAGAGTGGTGCTGGCCCAGGGAGAAGCCAGGTCACCCAGAAGCTGCATGCTCCTTGTGCCAAGGCCCTGAGCTGCTGCCCGACGGATGGGGTCCTCTGCGCCAGGGCGTGAGTTGGTACTGGGCACAGGGAGTGTGGGCATATGTGGGGGCCAGGTGGCCTTTGGCTCATGGGCGCCCCCTCCCTGCTTTCCTGCTTGGCTGGGCTGCCCACACACCAGCTGTCCGGAGCCCGGCGGCCCCAGGCAGGGAGGAGGTGGGTGCCTGGAGGGCCCTGATCCCTCTGCAGTGGCTGCCCCTGCAGTCTCTGCCGCTCTCCCTGCCTGGGGCGGGTGGGCGAGGGCGTCCACTGCGGCCCTGATGTAGGGCCCGGGACCTTGGCGCTGCCCTCAGTGTGTCAGCCCTGTGGACCGCCCAGCCCTGTGCGGTATGTGTCCCCGCTGTCCTTCGTCGCTGCCATCTCCGCTGTGCAGAGAGGAGACCGAGGGTCCCTGAGGCCTTGCTCCAGAAGCAGTGCCCTGGGGAAGGATCTTCTGAGGGCCCCAGGCCAGTGGCACAGGGGCCCGAGGCACCCAGCTCCCCTCTGAGCTCCCATGGGTCTGGCTTGAGCAGCCTGCAGATGACCGGTTCGGCAAGACCCCAGCGGGGCCGGCACGGGTGGTGGGAGCCCGCTGATGGGACAGGTTTTGAGGAGCTCGGCCGCCCGGGGGAGGAGCCTTGCCCGTGGTACTGTCCGGGCTCCACAACCTCTCAGTGATTTCACTGAGTCGTGGGGTCAGACCTGATGAGGCTGGGCAGCAGGGAGGCCAGGTGCTGACTGTCCTGGGGAGCCCCGGGAGCCCTGCGGGGTGCTCCTTGGGTGCCTGCCTGCTGTGGGTTACCATGGAGACGGGAGGCCAGGGCCCAGGGGAGCAGCGGCCTGCTAAAGGAACTGTTCTGGGAGCCGGCGGTGGAGAACCACGTGACGTGATGAGGCGGCAGGGCCCCGGGGTTCCTGGGCTTTGTCATGTCCCCAGCCCCCAAACTCTGTCCCCCACCCCCAGCTCCAAGCTACTTCCGGTCCACGGAGCCTCCTTCTCCAGCCCAGGCCTGAGCGAGTCCCCTCCCCCGCACTCAGGAGGTCAAAGCCAGAGAGGGGCAGGAAGGTGTCGTCCGGACGACTAGGCACCTCTGCGCTGTGCCGTGACTGCTCCTGCCTGCGGCTTTGCAGATAAAATGGATGTGATGAGCGGCCGAGGCCCAGGGTGATTAGATTTGCCCCAGGTTGCACAGCCAACAACCAAAGGGAACACTTGAACCTAGCAGGCGGGGCCCTCGCGAAAGGGCTGGGCCCGACTGGCTGGGCATCGCCGGCTCCCACCACCGCATTCCAGGGCTGTGCAGCCAGCACCCTGCCGGGCGCCGGGACGCAATGGCCGGGCAGACCGCAGGGCTCCGATGTCCCCCGAACCCGGCAGGGGCTTTGGGCGCCGGGAGCCGGGCCATCAGGTGGGCACCGGCTCCTGCGAGAAGGAACGGCTGAGGCAGGCGGGCAGCTCAGCGGGGGAGGCAGCGCCCACTGGGCCAGCGTCCCGGCTCCGGGAGAGGACGCGCAGGCTGGGCAGGGGGAGGACAGGCAGGCTCGGCCGCGGGCGAGGGTGGCGCGGCCCGGGTGGCCCCACCCCGGGGAC
>NW_004955451.1:17340114-17346316 GCF_000276665.1 Chinchilla lanigera | reverse complement strand
CACCGCCCCGCCCCGCCTCGGGGCCAATCCGGGGAGGGGGAGGCGGGGCCGCGGGGCGGGGCCAGCCCGTCTGTCCCTGTCTCTGTCCCTCCGTCGCCTGTCCGGCCATCTGTGCCCGAGCTGGAGGGTGCGAGCCCAGACCCGGCCCCCTGAGCGCTCCCGCGAGCGGCTCCGCGGATCTGCAGGACCCAGCCCCGAGCGGGTCCCTCGGCCCGCAGGCCACGCAGCGCCCCGGGCGGCCCCTGGCTGCTCTGCGCGCCGCGCCCCTCCCCGCCCGCGCCGTCCCTTGGGCGTTGGGAGCCCTCTGGCCCCGGACTCGGACCCAGCTCCAGCGTGTGACTTGTGCTCTCCCCAGCTGTACGAGCTGCCTTTTTACTCTGCTGATACTGCCAGTTAAAGCACAAAATTTAAAGATTCTCGTGAGGTCTACTTCGTTTTCTTATTTTTACTGTGCCTTTGGTGTCGCACCAAGAGCTCAATGCCAAACCCGACGTTGTGAAGTTTCTCGCCTCTGTTTTCGTCTAAGGGTTTTAGAATTTCAGACCTCCCCTTCAGGTCTGTGACCCATTTTGAATTAAGTTTTGGGTATGGTGTCAGGCAAGGGCCCAACCTCGTTCTTTTTCACACGGGGATCCAGTTTTCCCGTACCATTTGTGGAATGGAAGTGGGGGTTTTTTTGTACCGGGAATCGAACTCAAGACCTTGCACTTACCAGGCAGGTGCTTGTGCCGCCGAGCTATATCCCCGGCCCCTCCATTTGTTCAAAAGACTGTTCTTTTCCCATGGAGTAGTGTTGACGCTGTGGAGTAGCCAGCATGGTGCTATAGCATGTGCTCTGATCCCAGCACTCAGGAAGCTGAGGTAGGAGGATCGCCCTGAGTTCGAGGCCAGCCTGGGCTGCATAGCAAGACCCTGTTCAAAAAAACAAAACCGGGGCTGAGGATTTAGCTCAGCGGCACAGCGCCTGCCTGGCAAGCACAAGGTCGTGAGTTCGATTCCCGGTACTGGAAGCAAACAAAAAACAAACAACAAAAAAAGAAATGCTCAAAAAAACCAAAACCAAACGAAACTACAAAATGCGTTAGTGTTGCCAGTGCTTAAACTTTCTGGAGGAGCCCATGTGCAAGTCCCTGTGTGGTCTGCTATCCTAGTGTGACCTGAGCCGAGGTCTCCCTGCCCACGAGAGCATCTGTGTCTTGGGCTCTCAGGAAGATGAGCGCAGTGTGGGTCTCAGATGAGGGGAGAGGAACGCACTGTAGCTGCTTGCTTCCCTGAGTTGGCAGCCTTGAAGGTCAGTGAGAAGACACTGAAGAGATGGGGCTGGAGCTGCAGGCAGTGTCGAGGAGGAGGGTGCACGGGGTCACCTCACCCTGGTTGCTGGGCCCTGTGGGCTGGGTGACTCAGGAGCCGCCAGGGAGCTGCTGCCACCTGTCTGCAGTATCTTTAGTGGCACTGCCATGCCTGCCTGGATGTCCTGAATCAACTCAAAACCTTGACCTTAATCTGAGGGTTGTGGCGCACGCCTGACATCCCAGCACTTCAGAGGCTGAGGCAGGAGGATCACTGTGAATTTGAGGCCAGTGTGGGTTACACAGCAAGACTCTGACTAGAAAATAATTTTTTTCCATTGCATGGTCATTCTGACTTTGGGGTGGAGCCAGGAGCCACCAGGAGCCAGACTGCATGAACATGGTGGGTGAGGGCCTGGTGTGTCCTTCCGAGCCCGCCTGGCGGGCGGGGTGTTGGGCGGTGCGTGGCAGCAGTGTTGGCTGCATTTATGGTCACACCTCATGCAGGCGCAAGGGAGAGAGGACCTCAGAGCTGCTTCAGAGAGAGGCGAGAATGCTGGGCTGAGTGTGTTTGAAGCAGAACCCTCAGGAGGGTTCTGAGGGGGTTCACGGCAATGTATCTTTCACAGTGATGTACTTTGTCTTCTTGAGACAGGGTCTCACTACGCAGTTCAGGCTGGCCTTGAGCTCACTTTGTAGCCCAGGCTGGTCTCGAACTCGCAATGATCCCCCTGCCTCAGCCTCCCGCGTGCTGGGATTACAGGCGTGCGCCACCACACCCAGCTGGTTGAATGTTTTTAGAAACCAAATCAGGTTACCCAATCTTCATTCTTGGAGAATGTGGGTCCACACACTTGGATCATTACAACTTTTTGTGACGGGGTCTTGCTACATTGCCTAGCCTGGCCGTGAACTCACAGTGATTCTCCTGTCTCAGCCTCCTGAGTGCTGGGACACAGGTGCGTACCGCTGCACCTGGCTCACATCAACCCCTTGAGTCCCGACCCAGGTTATACTTCCCGGAGGCACTGAGCCCAACACAACTTGCACCTGAAGTGGTCCTCAGGCCCGATCCTTGGGGCCCGATTCTGGAGTGGCGCGTGTGTCACCCAGGTGGCTGGGGATCCCACCCTGGAGGCTGGTGGGTGCCGGTGACCGTACAGTGTGCGGCCAGGCGCTACCCCGCAGCAGCGCCAGGTTTGAAGTGTCACAGAGACGCAGTCCCCACAGGCGGCAGGGCCGTCCCTGGCTCTTCAGTGGTGGCCAGCGCTGAAGGGCAGAGGCTCTGCTGGGCTGCCTGGGCTGCTGGCGCGAGCGCAGAAGCCGGGGCCCGCACGCCAGGGCCGCGGAAAGCCGCTCCTCACCTGGCCATGAGAGCAGCAAGCTTGACTTGAGAGCCCCGCAGCTCAGGACCCAGACGGGGGAGCCTCTGTCCAGGAGCCCCGCTTGTGCTCAAGCCTGCCTGGCAGCAGAAGTGGCCTCTGACCCCGCTCCCTGCTTGGGTGACACCCGGGGCTGCGCCTGAGGCGGGTGCCCAGCAGGGTGCCGCCCGCCCTCCCTGGCTCAGAGCCGGCTCCCGCCAGCTCCCCGGGCACTGACCATGCTGGAGTCCCCTTGGGGCCCAAGGGTGGAGGCGCTATCCCGAAAGGGCCTGCGAGGACACGCTGGCCAGGGATCCTGAGAGTGGCCAGGGCCAAGGCAGGGCCAGGAGGCTGGCCGATGGGGCGGTGGATCCGGGGTGCTCGGCAGGTGCTCCCCTGCTGGGTGGAGGTCGGAGGAGCCCCGCCCTGGAGACGGCACCCATGAGCTTCTGTGGGGGGCAGTAAGGCAAAGAGCAAACGAGACCGAGCAGGAGCCAGAGCCAGGCCTCTGCTAATGGGACGGCGCCGAGAGACGGAGGGAGCGAAAAATCAAGGTGTGTTAGATACACGATGTGTGTAACAGGTGCTGCAAAATCGTACTGGAAAATGCCAAGCAAAACAAACTCTGGGCGTGGTGCCACACACCTGTCATCCCCGCACCGGGAGGCGGAGGCAGGAGGGCCGCGCAGAGTTCAGGCCAGCCTGGGCTACACAGTGAGATTCTGCCTCAAAAAACAACAAATAAACAAAAGAGAAATACCTCTGCCCTTCCGGTGGAAGGCAGGGATTCCCGGAACTCCGAGTGACGCAGGTGTGGCCAGTGACATCCGGTTAACTCACCTGCCGGCCTCTTGCCCACCTGAGGGAACTAACGGTTTCACAGCTGGGCTGAGCCGCTGTGCCAAGCGCTGGCTTCCTAGAGGAGCGTGGCTCCTGCCGTGGGGCAAGTGGCTGCCAATCTGGTGATGTGTAAGCACTGCCCCCTCTCGAGGACGGGCGGGGCAGGTGTCGTGGTCATTCCCAGGCCCTGTAGACTCCTGTGCTCCCTGTCACAACGTGGCCCAAGGGACCGAGACGGTGCTGCTGGCCCGGGACACCCCACTCAGCCGCCCCGCCCCAACCCCATCCAGTCAGTGCAGCCTGCAGAGGCCCCGCTTGCCAGAGAGTGGGGGACAATCCTGCCGCTTCCGGGCTACCACCCTCTCTCCGTGCGGAGAGGGGACCCCATCCAGTTTGTTGTTTGTTTTTGTTTTTGTTTTGAGATTCAGCATCCCTTTGTAGCCCAGGCTGGCCTCAAACTTGGGTCGCCCTCCTGCCTCAGCCTCCTAAGTGCTGGGATCACAGGCATGGGCCACCTCGACCGGCCCCTTTGGACTTTGGAGATAGCACTGCTCCCTCTTCCTGAGAGGACGCTCAGGCTGCTGGCGTTGAGGGCCCCTCTGCCCTCTGACCCGAGGCATCTCCAGGAGCCCAGGGCTCTGCGCTGAGGCTGTGCCTTCCGGGAAAGGCAGATTAGTCCCTTAAAGACAGTGCGCTGGGCGCCCCTCGAGTCCCTCCTGGGGTGGGTGGCACAGCGGGCTGCAGTGAAGTCCAGGCCTGAGGGAGGACAGGAGGAGCAGAGCCAGATGCCCTCCCCACAGAGCCCAGCCCGCAGCCTCTCGAGGGCTGAGTCACTGAACAGGAGACCCCGGTTGGCGTGGGTGGAGCACAGCCGCCGGCACCACAGCCCCGATCCCTGGAGATAGCATAGGAGCGGCCTCGGAGCACCCCTGCGGCCAGCTGGCCCAGGGCAGCCACGTGTCCTGTCCTCAGAGCCGCTCTCTGACCTTGAGCCCCAGCGGCAGAGGACTGTGCCCTCCAGGGTCCAGCTGCTCTAGGAAACCGACCGGGTGCAGGCGCTGCCACAAGAGGGGTGCTGTCCCCCCAGACTCCTGCATCATCTGGTGAGACTGTGACCTCCTGCCTGCAGGACCTGAGCTGCCTTCGTCCCCTGAGATCACAGGGCGCCCGAGCAAGGGACATGGCATCCAGAGAGGCATCCAGAAGAACCAAACCCTTAGCCGGGTGTGGGAACACACACCTGTGATCCCAGCACTCAGGAGGCTGAGGCAGGAGGATCACTGTGAGTTCGAGTCCAGCCTGGGCTACTTAACAAGACCCTGTCTCAAAGAAAAAAAAGAGGTTATAGACCTGATTCTCCTCAGGAGGAGGTGGGTTTTCTGCTGTCCACGGGGGTCAGAAGAAAGGAGCCTGGAGCTCAGGGGTTCCCGGCCCCTCGAGCTGATGCCTGGCAAGACCGTGACCAGATGGGCAATCGAGGCACAGGCGCAGGGGGGTGTGGTCCCGGACCCCTCTGGGAACCTGTGAGCCTGTGAGGCCCAGGCGTGGGGTCGGCCCACAGCCGAGAGGCGGAGGGACTCGACATCCGCACCAGACAACCGGGTGAGGCGGCTCCATGAGCGTCGGGTGGGGCCCAGGGGCAGGAGGGGGCGCTGCCTCCGCGGGGGGGCTGGCCATAGAAAGCAGCGCGCGCCCTTCCCGCGTGCCCTTCCCCCAGCTCCCAGTGCGCGGTCCCGGCGCTTAGAGGGGGACTTCTCAGATGCCCTGGTCCTCGGGTTTCTCCGCTGTGCTGCCCCTGCTAAAGGTATTTTGCTCATTTCCTATTGATTTTTGTTTGAAACCAGGAATAGAACTCTGCACCTCCCAAGCCCTCCTACTGATTATGTATTTCATTATTTAGTTAGTTAGTTAGTTTTTTATTTTTTTGTCTTTTTGAGACAGGGCTCCCTATGCAGTTCAGGCTGGTCTTGAACTCACTGTGTAGCCCAGGATGGCCTCGAACTCCCAATGATCCTCCTGCCTCAGCCTCTAGTTAGTTTGTCTGAGATCTGGCCCTGTAGTAGGCTGGCCTCAAACTTGAGTTCCTGTTGTCTCAACTTCCTGAGCGCTGGATTTCAGGCGTGTGCCACCACACCTGACTATTTTTATTCTGGCACAGGGTTTTGTGTTGAGTTACCCCTCTGGCCTTAAACCTGTGATGTTCCTGCCTCCCGGGCAGCTGAATGACAGGTGTGTGCCGTTGCGCCTGGCTCACCGACCGCATTTTCCGGTGTACAGTTCAGGGGCATCCATCACATTCCCAACGCTGTTCACCATGGCTATGTCTACTACGGAGACGTTCCGCCCCCTGTCACCGTCCTGCTGTCCGGGGCTGGGCAGGGCAGTGATGGTGGAGCTCACTGCCTGCTGTGCAGTGACCGACGCACTCGCGTTCCTGTGGGGTGAGGGCCCGCCTCCCTGCGCGCTCCACCTTTGCCTCCACCTGTGTGTCACTGGTTAGATTGCTGCGGTGTGGAGGAGCCCCCGCCAGGAGTGACATCACACCCTGGTGACACCGAGGGCAGCCTCCACCCACCACCTGCTTCTCTTCTGTGGGGACGCTCTGTTCAACTCTTTTTTTTTTGTCTTTTTGAGACAGGGTCTTGCTCTGCAGTTCAGGCTGGCCTTGAGCTCACTGTGTAGCCCAGGCTGGCCTCGAACTCCCAATGATCC
>NW_004955451.1:17320767-17339704 GCF_000276665.1 Chinchilla lanigera | reverse complement strand
TTTTTTTTTTTTTTTTTGTTTTTCTTCTTCTGCAACTAGTCTTTAGATTGATTTTGCTTTGCCAGGCGTGATGGCATGTCTGTCATCCCAGCCTCAGGAGGCTGAGGCAGGAGGATCACCATGAGTTCAAGGCCAGCCTGGGCTACATGGCGAGACCCTGTCTCAGGAAACAAACCAACAGAGGAGCCTGTCCTTGGAGCTGGGCTGCTTTGCTGGTGCACATCAGTGTCTTGCTGCAGAGCCGGTCGGCAAGGACAGCCCAGAGTGGGGCGAGCTGGAACCTCTGCCAGCGTCACCGACAGTCTCCTCCTCATCAGGAAGACCTCTATTCTGTTCTTTTTTCCCCCTACTGGGGACTGAACCCAGGGCCTCTGAGCTGAGGCGTGCACCCCACCCTCTTCTTTCAGTTCTTATTTTGAGATCTTGCTAAGACACTCAGTTGCTGGAGCTGGGCTCAAACTCTGCATCCTCCTGCCTCAGCCTCCCACACTGCTGGCACTACAGGTGTGTGTCTTCCCACCCGGCCCTGTTGTGTTCTCACGGCCACGCATAACTGGCTGGTGAAGCCAGCCACGCCTAAGGCCGAGCCCTCTGCCTAGCGCAGGCCAAGCCTCGTGTGCCACGCAGCGGAGCCCAGCCCCAAACCCGCCCGCTGCCTGCGCACGTCAGCGTGGGCCCTCGGACGGAATCTGCCCACCCTCCGGCTGTGGCCAGGGCTGGGTTGTGAGAACGGGGACATGCGTGAGCAGGCCGGGCTGCAAATCCCCACGCCGCTCAGCCGCGGCCGTGCAGGGCCTGGCTGCCCCTGACCTGCGGAGCCAAGGTGAAGAGCGGCTCCCTCCGTCCGCGCATCCTCCAGCACCTGCACAGAAACCGCAGCGCCTGCTCGTGCCCTGAGTCATTTCTCTATTTTGCCTCTGTCCCTCCTCAGAGGAAATTCGCTTTGAAACGGCCAGTCCACCTTTGGTTCTTCTGTTTCTGCTGCTTTTCTGTTTGGGCTTGTTTTTTGACACAGGTCTCAGTCTGTAGCCCAGGCTGACCTTGAACTCTTGGAGATCCCCCTGCCTCAGCCTCCCAAGTGCTGGGATGACGGGCATGTGCCACCACGCCCGCCTCTCTCTTTCTGTAGGGCTGGCCTTCTGCTGGACACGTCCCCTGAGTTTTGGGGCACTGGAGACAGTGCTGACTGAGGTCTTCCCAGCACTGTCAGCTCGTCCCGCCGCTCCTTCCTGCTGCTGCCTACACGGCTCCTGCCGTAGCCCTGAGTGCGCAGCCGGGGCCGGGCCGCCCCTCACCACCCGGGCCCCAGCACACGGCTCCTGAGTGCGGCCGGGTGCCCTCCAGGGAGGGAAGGAGGGGCGAGGGTGCGGGGGTCCCGGTCACAGCAGTACGGGATGTGGACATCAAGAAGCACCGTGGTCACTGCAGGCTGCCGGCTCCTGCTCTGCTAGGCGACCCTGTGATAGGCACCTGGGGGCCGGGCCCTCGCGGCTGGAGGCGGAGATAGCACCGCATGGGTGGGGTGACAGCTGGGAGGGGACGGCGGGACAGGGAGGTGCAGGCGGCAGGAGATAGGGATGCTTCCAAGAAGGGAGCGGCCACCTGTGTCCGGGGCAGCCCGCCGGCCAGGACCCGGGAGAGCTGGCCGCGCAGGGTTCCCTGAGCAGGCGGGGTGGCAGTGAAGGGAGCCTGACCCTGGGGTCTCTTGGGGTCGCGGGACCGTGGGGTCGTTGCTGTGGCGGGAGCCCTGGGGTCAGTGTGTCAGCATGGCCGTGTGGGAGGTGACTCCGCTCCGCCCCTGAGCCATACCAGAGCCTGACCCCTGCTCCGAGCTCAGCTCCTCAGCTGTGTGGATTCATCACATCACTGACATCTTGTTGAGAACATCTAGCATTTGCCAAGTAAAAATGAACACTTAGCACTTTGACAAATTAAACTTTTACAAACTTTTCAAGTGGGCCGGGGATGTAGCTCAGCAGCACAGCACCTGCCTGGCAAGCACAAGGCTCTGAGTTCGAGTCCTCATACAATAAAAAATTTCAGGTATGAATTACCCAAACAACAACAATAAGAATATTGCTGTGTGCCAGGCATGGTGGTGCACATCTGTAATCCCACAACTTGGGCGGCTGAGGCAGGAGAATCACCGTGAGTTCAAGGCCAGCCTGGGTTACAGAGCAAGGCCCTGTCTCAAACAAACAAATATTGTGGTGCACTTACTAGCTGCTGGGCACCTTCGGACGTGCCCCACAGGCACCCTTTATTTAACCCCACAATGCCCTGAGGAGAGGGTGAGCCTCTGCCCCAGCAGACGGCTGTGAGTGCTGCCCGGTCCGGAGTCTGTGCCCGTGACACCCTGGCCTGGGGTGACAGCTGGAGCTCCCGAGGGTGAGACACCTTAAACACTGGGCAGGATGCGCCTGGCAGCGTGAGTGTGAGTCTGAACACGGGTCGAGCGATGCAGGCTGCCGGCGGCTGCGGATTCCCGGAGGTCCGTATTTGTTTTGCAGCACTGGGTTCAGAGCCCAGCACCTTTGCACTTAGCTCCATCTCCAGCCCTTTTTCTTGTTTTGTTTTGAGATAGGATCTTGCTAAGTCACCAAGTTGCCAGGCTGGGCTTGAGCCCGTGGTCCTCCTGCCTCAGCCTCCTGAGGATGGGATGACGGGGTGCCCACTGCCCCTGGATTCTCAACTCCCCTCACAGCACAGGCTGCAGAGAAGGAATCCAGTGTCCTCTGCCTGTGGCCTCATCCTGTGTCCCCAGGGCTCCCGTCCTGGCTATAAGGGCACCTGCTGCTCCTTCTGCAGGGTCCCCGCCCCACCTGACCCTGTCCCCGCTGCCCTGGCCAGCTTCCTGGACCAGGCAGGACTCCGGGTCCCAGCCAGACTCCCCACCCCGGGGTAAGGCCTCGCCTGAGGCCTGGCTCCTGCTTCCCGCAGGCCTTGGGGGGTCTGAGTAGGGAAGGCCCTGGGCAGAAGGCAACCTGTAGTCTCCAGGTCCCCGTGGTCCTGGCCACTGTCCCCAGCCACCCTGTTGGGATGGAGCACTGTGGAGCCCCCTGTCCCTCTGCTCAGCCCTGGCTTCGTGCTGTCCCCAGCCCTTACCAGTGTCACGTCTGCGACCCCTTCATCACTCCTGACACTGGACTGACACTGTAGTGGGTACAAAATAAAGACTTCTGGACTTGCTAGGTGTAGCGGTGCATGCCTGTCATCCCAGCACTCAGGAGGCTGAGGCAGGGGTATCATCACGAGTTTGAGGCCAGCCTGGACGACATGAGTGAAACCCTGTCTCAAAAAGCAAAAAACAAAAGATGTGTATTCTTGCTCCGGTCCTCTCTGTGTGGGCTAGGAAGCCCCACTGTCCTATTCCAAGGGTAAACTGAGGCACCGCGGGGCCCTAGCGCCACCTCCTCCCCAAGCTCTTGCCAGCCGACGCCCCGGCCTGGGGCAGCTGCCTTTGCCCAGACAGGAGCGGGAACTCAGGACACAGAGGACAGTCGAGTCGGGGAGCAGATGGGTCCGACGGGCCTCTCCCATGTGGGGAGACTGAGGCACCCTGACGGAGGTCTCTGCAGTCCCCAGGTCCCCGGAGCTCAGCCTGCCTGCTGGGACAGGATGGGGGGTAGCACCATGCTCCTGTTTAGAGCCCCGGGAAGAAGAGAGGCCAGGAGACCCCTGCTGCGCAGGGCGGGGAACCCCTGCTGATGGGGTCAGGAGGCCCCGCTGACTGGGGCTTCCTCCAGAACACGGCCAGGGGCTGTCGCCCGCCCTGGGCTCCGCAGCCTGTGGGCGCTGCTGTGAGGAACGGCGGCTTGGCAACTCCAGGACCCGCTCGAGGCCTTGCTGCCAGTGTGAGATGGCAGATGGGGGCACCACAGGCCTGGCCGTGTGCCCAGCCATGTCAGCTGGGGGACGTCTGGCTCCTCAGATAGGGCACTGGGTGGAGCTGGCCCTCCCCCTCCTGGGGACCCTGTCCTCCCCGCCTGTCAGGAGGAGGCCTGGTGCCCCCAGGGCGCTGGGTGGCTGCAGAAGGGTCCAGGGTTGGGGTCTGACCAGACAGGCCGCCCAAGACTGCCACTGCCCATGGCGGGCACAGCCCCCGAGCCCTTTGTCCCCGCCCCGTCGGTGGCCAGTGTGCGCGGGGTGCTGTCCTCGCCCTTCTCCCAGCAGAGCCGGGGTCCCGGCAGTGCCCCCACCCTGGCTGCGGGTTGGGGAGCCCCGGGTGTTCCCAGGACGGCCCTGCGCAGGGCTCCGGGGAGGCGGGGTGACCCGGGACTGGTCCCTGTCCTTGCTGCCTGGCCTAAGCATCCCCTGCATGGCGCCCCCCAGGGACCCGGAGGACAGGGAGGTCCCCACAGGCCTGGCGATCCCCACAGGGCCAGGCGGCAGAGGCATGGAGCTCTTTTTGTGGAGCTGTGGGTGAAACCCAGGGCCTTCACACTGAGCCGGATCGCCAACCCTTGTTTTGTTTTTGTTTTTTAGTTAGAAAAATATTTATTAAACACTTTAATAAATTTTGTGCACACAGGTTTTTGAAAAGGTAGACTTTTGCAAGGAACGTTTATAAGTTCTTTTATGCCATCTTTTAAACTGTCATCTTTTTCCAAGCACTGTGGGCTTACGGCTCTTATTGAAACCACAGGTGTTTACTGACTTGCTACCGTCAGGCACCTCAAAGGTAAGGAGAAAAGGAACTTTCAAGACAGACGTATATCAGGCAAAATGCCAAAAAATTCAAAATAAAGTCAGTTTTATAACTTGATTTTCTAATTTGTTCTTGCATTGATTTATTTTTTATATTCTCAAAAGGTCATCAATATGTATTCTAAATATCTGTGGAGCTGTTTCTTTTAATGCTTCAATTGTCACAGCTGGTACCTTTTTTCTTGAGGCACATTCAAGTACTGTTTAAAAAAATTATTGTTTATTTTGAGACACAGTCCCCATAAATCGTTAAATTGCCCAGGCTGGACATGACCTCTTGATCCTCCTGCCTCAGCCTCCCAGAGTGCTGAGATCAGCACTCAGTTCGATAGGAAACGGGTGAAGAGAGAGCGTGGACAGATGGTGCCCAGGACCGGCCAGCAGCTGGAGACAGGGGCAGTGTGGCAGGCGGGGAGCTGGAACAGGGCCCCGGGAGGCTGAGGCAGGACAACTGCCCACACTCCCCCGCCCCCGTGACGTGACTGTGCTGGCACAAAGCTCCCTGGTGGTGATGTGGCACCGCAGCTGCCACCAGCTTGTGCTGGCCGTGGCCCGGCCTGGACACGGTCCCCGCCCCTTCCAGGGAGCTGTGTGATTGGGGAATTCCTGCCGCTCGATGCCCCCTCCCTCCAAGGTGGCGGGGGGGGGGGGAGCATGCATGCCCAGCACGGCCTGTGCCCCACCCAGGGAAGCCAAGGGCCACAGGCTGCTGTTCCTGTGGCCAGTTCCAGCCCAGCCTCGCCCCCGACATCCCTGGGGACCGAGAGGAGGGTGCTGCCTCAGGGCGGCTGCCTGCTGGTCAGCACCCTGCAGCCCCGAGTCCCCGCCTGCCTGTCCCCTGGGAGCCATGCAACAGTCCCAGGGACACAGGCTGGACACTGGGCCAGGGACTGGAGAGGTGTGCCAAGAGTGGAGAAACTGGGTAGGGGGCACACGCCTGTCACCCTGGCTCTCTGGGAGGCTGAGGCAGGAGGATCATGAGTTCAAGTCCAGCCTGGAAAACTTAGTGGCTTAATGAGAACCTGCCTCAAAATTTAAAAAAATTTAAAAATGAAAAATGGCTGGGATGCAGCTCGGGAAGAAGGCCCTGGGCTCAATCCCCAGTGTCACACATGCATGTGTGCACACGTTTACCACCTCAGGTCAGTACTGGGAAGTCAGAGTCTTTCCCACATGGGAGCCGCGGTCTAGGCTCGGGTCCAGGTTCCAGGCTCCAGGTCTCACCCATCCCCTCCTTGCAGACCTCACCCGAGGGTGGTGCTGCCCCTGTGTGTTTGATGTAAGCTGAGGTTCCTAGTGGCCAAGGTAAAAAGGGAAACTTGATGACTCAGCTCTCCCTGAGAGAAGCGCTGTGCATTGCTGGGTGCTTGACTCCAGTGCGACTTTGTCTCACAGGTTCCCAGGGACGACACAGCCGCCGAAGCATAGGAGGCCCCTGGAAATCCGAGGTCCCCGCACAAAACTCCCTGGGTCAGGCCCCACAGGCCACGGTGACTCGGTCCTGGAGAACTGGAGATGCAGGAGCGGCCAGGCCGAGGAGGGAGTGGAGGAGCCACGGGGACGGTGCCCGGCTCAGCGGTCTGAACCTGACAGGCCCCTCTGCCTAAGCTGCGTGGGAGCTCACCGGAACCTCGTGCCCTGGGCAACATGAGGCTGGAATCCTCCTCCAAATCATTAGTATGGCCCTCAGGAAGCTGAGGCAGGAAGATCTAGAGTGCGAGGCCAGCCTGGACTATGGAGTGACGCCCTGTCTCAAAAAACCAACACTGGCAGCAAACTTAGAGCAGGAAATCATCATCGATTCTTGGGGGAAACCCAGAGCCTGACTTTCTTTCTCTTTAAGAGGCTCTTGCTCGCTGGCCTGGCCTAGATGCCCTTGAACTCCTGGGCTCCAGCAATCCTCCTGCCTCAGCTTCCTGAGTAGTTGGGACTGCCCACATGAGCCATCGCCACGGTAGGGCCCACCTTTCCCAGGCTCTGCCTAGGCCCCTGCGTCCTGGTGGCAAGAGATGATAACAAACAAAGGACAGACCTGAGCCCTCGGCCGTGACCGGGTCCTGGCTACAGTGCCCATGTTCGTGCCCCGTGCTCCTCTTCCTCCTGTCAGGGCGCTCTGGACACCATCCCTGAGGGAAGGCCACAATGCCCGGGCCCTCTTGGACACACACCCAGTCCTGACCAGTGGGGAGGCCTTGAGCCCCCACCCTCTGTCCTTCCTGCCGGCTGAGACTGGCAGGGGATGGCTGGGGCTCACGCAGCCACAATGGGCCACAAGGAGAGGCCACTTGCTGAAGATACCTGAGGTGGAAGGGGCGTCGTCCTGAGGCTCCAGCCCCAGCTTGCAAAGCAGGGAGCAATAAACCGCCTCGCTCCGGCTACCGAGTCTGCCTTTTCTCCCACACAGCCGTCCCGACTGACCGTGACAGAGGGCGGAGTGGCTGAGGGCTCGTCCCGCAGGGTGGCTGAGGAGGACCCGCTCCAGGTGACCCTGCATAGGTGCCTGGATGGTGCCAGGCATCCAGGGAGGGCAGGGAGCTGAGGGGACAGGCCAGGCCAGGCTGGGGCGGTCAGAAGGGCTGGGCCCTGGCACGCTCTGGAGAGGTGGCCGGCAGGAGCTGGGCAGAGTCGGACGCAGGTGCTGAGCCTTGAAGGTCAGAGCCAGTGCCACAGGCTGGGGACGGCGGAGGCCGGGGGCGCAGGCGCAGGCTTAGGACAGGAGCGTGTGGCCGGAGCCCACAGCCGCCCTGCCGGCCGCGGGGCCTGTGTCCCCTCCTCCGCCATGCACCAGCCGGCAGGGAACCCTCAGGGCCCAGACCCTCCCTCGGAGTCCCTGAGGCCCACTGAGGCTGGGAGCCCAGGGCACGCCAGGGTCCAGGGACGAGGCCACCGCCCTCCCTCGCTGGGGTCCGTGCTGCTGCTGCCCCCCAGCGAGGCCGTCGCGGCTCAGGTGGGCACACGGACACCACAGCCTTCAGACTCCTCGTCCTCTGCCCCCTGCACACCCCGTCACCCCGCCACCCCGTTGCCATCCTCCATGGCCGCTCCATGCTGTCCCTGTCTGGTGCAAGGAGCTCCTGAGGGTGGGTGTGGGGTCCCCTCCCTCACTGTCCCCAGACAGGAGAGAGCCGGGAAGCAGAGGTGGCCACTCGGCTCACACCCTGGGCCCACGGCCGGGCCACGGTTCCGCGAAGGCTGCAAGTCCAGCTCTGGGAACGTTTCCCTCAGCGCCACCCCAGGGCTCCGGGCGCCCAGCCCTGGGGACACAGAGCTACATCCTCCTGGGGAATGTCACAGGGTGCCAGGGCCGGTCTGGCCAGACCCATCCTCCCTGCCCGGCTCCCGGCTCCCGGCTCCAGCCACCGGTGCCACGCCAACGCTGCAGCCGCTGCAGCCGGTGCCCCCGGTGCAGGGTCCTTGCCCCAGGCGGGCTCTGCCTTCCCTGCGGGGCTCGGGCACTCGAGCCAGTGGGTGACAGCAGCCCCCAGGCCTGGAAGAGCAGATTCCGGGCAGGCCGTCCTGCGTGGCCACAGCCCCAGGTGACACCGTGACGGAGCCCGCGGGAGGCACGGCCCACAACGGCCATCAAAGCCCCTTCTGCCTGGCGGCGCCAGCCCTGGCCAGAGGGTAGGAGTGAAGCAGCGGGTGCCGCGGGCAGGTCCCACCCTCTGCCCCACGTCCTCGTCCTTGTGGGGAAGGGGCAAGGACACAGAAACAAGGCCACCTTTGTGGCTAGGGCTCAGGCCACGGGGCGCTGGGCACTGTCACCCAGCTCTGTGTTCCAGCCGGTCCTGCGGGACCTGGACCCCTGCCGTCGAGGGCCTGCACGGAGGGGCCTGTGACCTGGGTTCCAGTCACCACCTTTGGACTCTCGGCCAGGGCATCAGGGGCCAAGTTCAGCTGCCCAGTCCCAGGTGCGCAGCCCCCGTCGGAGGACGCCCAGGTCCTGGCCAGAGTCCCTTGCCTGGCTCCACCTCTACCTTCGGCCCCTCCTCCTCCAGGGACAGGGGCGCTGCCACCAGGAGCCCGGGCCGGTCCCACGGGGGCGTGGGAGGCACGGCAGGGCGGGAATGCGGCCCTTCTGTCCCCGGGGCTGGGCTGGGCGCCTACAGAGGACCCAGTGTGCCCGGACATTGGGGCTTTGTGCACGCGTGTGGGGCCGGTGTCTGCGTGGACCTGGCCTTGTTTCGGGGTGACGAGGCCCGGCACTTCAGAGCCCAGGGCCAGCTCTGGAGCCAGCGGGGTCCCAGCAGCAGCGAGGAGCAGGTGCCAGGGGACAGGGGCCAGCGTGGGTGGCACTGCGGGAAGACAGAGGGTGCCGGGCCGTCCCCGTGGGGCTGAGCAGGGGTGCAAGGCAGACAGCGCCCCGAGACCCCGTGGTGCCCCAGAGGGTGGGCCCACACACACCGTCCAGATGTGGCCAGGAGATAACGCTACCTCTCGGGCCAGGCGGGCAGGGCGGGAGTCGGGGCGGGGAGCGCCCGGGCCTGCGCTGGGCGGGTGGCGGTCAGAGCAGCTTCGAGCGCGGCTGGCGGCAGACCCAGCAGTGCGGGACCTGGCCAAGGGACCCCGAGGCTCCGAGCAGGTGGGCTGGGCACACAGGTGCAGGTGGGCGGGACAGGTGGGTGCAGGGAGCCCACTGTCTTTCGGGGGAGAGTGGGGTGCCCACAGCCATGCCCGGGCTGGGTCTCCCCGCTCCCACAGACTCTGTCTCACTCGCCCTCGACATGCGGGGGTCCCGGGCCAGCCCCCGTCCCCTGAGGAGGCCTGATTTCGGCCAGCAGCACCACTTCCCATCTGGGACCTTGCGGGGCTGGTGCTTTCCCCAGCCCGGGGGTCTGGAGCAACAGGAGCCCCTGAGGACAGGGAAGGGCACAGCTCAGGGTAACTCCTGGGGAGCGAAGGAAATCAGGGACGGGGTGACCGCCCGCCCGCAGCCAGAGTGGCAGAGCTAGTGACAGCAGGCAGGGCCACGCTGGGTGGCAGACACATTGCCAAACGCTTTACACAAACACGCTCGATGTGCCCCACGGGCATGAGGTAGGAGTCCTCGGCATTCCCAGGTTACAGAGGAGAAATGGAGGTTCTTGCCCAAGCACGTAGAGTTAGTAAACAGAGGGTCTAAGCCAGGTGTAGTGGCGCACACCTCTCATCCCAGCACTTTGGGAGGCTGAGGCAGGAGAGTCACAAATTCAAGCCCAGCCTGGGTAACCTCATGACTTAGTGAGACCTTGTCTCAGAATAAAAATAGAAAGCAAGGGCTGGGGATGGAGCTCAGTGCAAAGGTCCTGGGTTTAATCCCCGGTGCTGCAAAAGCGAAGGCAGGGCTGGGGTCTGAGCCTGCAGCCTGACCGCGGTTTCACTCTCAGCTAAGGGGAAACCCGCTAACGCCCCTTTCCCGCTCCCTGCTGTGGCCAGAGTCGGGGCTGCAGTCTGTTTAGCTGGGGGCAGGGTTTAGGGTTACGGTTTATGGTGAGGACCAGGGTTAGGGTTGGGTTAGGGTTTAGGGTTTAGCATTTATGGCTACGGTTATGCTTAGGGTTTGGAGGTTAGAACGCATGGCCGGGGCTGCAGTTATGGTGAGAGTTTAGACTTCAGGGTTCCTGGCTAAGAGTTAGGGTTAGGGTTTAGGGATGAGGGCTTATGGTCCGGGTCGGGGTCAGTGCTAGGCTCGGGCCAGGACTTCATCCATCCCCGGCTTTTCCGAAGTGAGCCAGGCCTGCTCCTTAGCGCTCAGTGGTGTGGTTTAGGGTTCGGAGAGATAAGGGGCTCAGCTGCTGCGGGGTGTGCTGTGATCACACATGGGTCCTGCACACCAGGGAGCCGCCCCGTCCTTGTCAGCAGCCCCTTTCCAGCTGTGCTCCAGTCCTGGGCTCCGCACGTGCACCCTTATCTGCCCACTGCTGGCAGCCAGGTGTTTGTGCACAGCTGGGACTGGGCTCTTATCAGGCCAGGCAGGACCGGGTTCGCTGGGTGACCTCAGTCTGTGGCTGGGTGCACCCCGAGGCCCTGGTGGGTGCCGCTCCCCTCTACCCGACCTCAGAGCCTGGCAGAGCTCTGCTGTTTCTGCACCGAGGAGTGACAGGCGCAGACAGGCAGGAGCAGCCTAGGTCGCCCCGGCCCTGGCAGAGAGATAGCCCAGACCCTGGATTCCAACCACCCCACCTATGTGAAGGGATCCAAGGCCACAGTCAGCCCCACGGGGGTGTGGGCACCTGGGACACCCCTGAGGCCACTTGGGTTAGGGTCAGGTCTTCTGACCCCAGACCTGAGCCTTGAGTCGAGAGTGACAGAGGGCAGAAGACAGAGCTCAGCTAAGAAGTGGTCCTGCGCACCTGCGGGTTGGGGCGCGCCTCAGCCTGGGCTGGCACTGAGGGGCCCTTCCGGGGTCTGTCTGGGCGCACACGAGCCACACATCGGAGCAGACACCCGGAAGTGCCCTGGAGAGCGGGGGTCTGGGCCACCGAGGGCTGGGAAGGGCTGAGTGACACCTCCAAGGGTGGACAGCGGTGGTGCAAAGGCCCCGGGCCCAGAGAGAGCTGGGCGAGCTCCAGAGCCCCATGGAGGCCAGCGGGCGAGGCAGAGGGCACGGAGAGGACGGGCTCCCGCACTTCAGGGCACTGCAGCCACACGCCAGTGTTGGGGAGCAGGGGTCCACGAGGTGGGGAGAGCAGGAAAGGCGCGGTGCTGCGGGAGGCGGGAGAAGAGCCCTCGCCAGCCTCACCAGGCACACCCGGCCCGGCCCCTTGAGCTCTGCCACCCTGTGGGGCCGTGCCACCGAGGCCTGGGCGACCCCAGCGGCCTGGCTCAGCTCGTGCCCACCTCCACAGGGACCCGTGGTGCGGGTTATGCTGGGGCCCGGCTCTCCAAGGACAAATGGACACGCAGGACGGTGCCATGGGGGACCTGCAGGTGGGTGTCAGGCCCCGCTGCCTTCCTGGGGCTCAGGGTGTGTGCGGCTGGGCCTGAGACCGAGGCTCCCCACAGGAGGACTACGGGGAGGGGCCAGTGGCCCCCATGCAGAGGGACGGGGAGGAGGTGTTGGACATGCCCGAGCGTGAGGAGGAGCTGGAGGAGGCCCTGGCCCTGGAGGACTACGAGGACCTGGACATCCCCGAGCCCCAGATGGAAGAGCCCCAAGGTGAGCTCGCCCCACCCCAGCGCCCCACAATCACCGCTGACTGCAGGGTAAACAGTGCTTTGTTTGGAATGAGGACAGGAGGTGACGGGGGGGGCAGTCACCCCCACAAGGCCCCTTCCTGGGAGTCAAGGGTGTGACCCACAGCCACCCAGACCCTCCAGTGCCCACTCCCGGGGCACACGGCCCATCTGGGGACATCTCTCTGTCTCGGGGACCGAGTCCTGAGAAAGGGAATCCGGGGAACCCGAGCAGAGACACCCAAGGTCCACAGCACCCTCCCCGCCTGCCAAGGTCTTGGTGGGGGGCCCGGGCAGCGGGTGGGGACTGTTTACTGTCAACAGCACTTGAGTGCTGGCACTCGGGGTTGAAGTGGGGCTATAAGAGGCGCACCCGCCCCTGCCCTCCGTGCCGCTGTGCCAAGGACCTGGCTGGCGCTGGTCGCAAGGTGGGAAGAGGAGGGTGTTGGCCCTGGAGGTGGCCAGGGAGGAGACCCTGGCGTGGGCCTGAGTGCCGCAGCCGGGGCATCCTTCCCATCACCACTGGGGCTCTGGGGCCCTCGCCAAGGCTCTGTTGGGGTGGCACTGCCAGAGGTCCCAGGACAGGTTGGGGCGAGCAGACCTGCGTCTCTGAGGCTCACAGTGGGGTCCGCAGGGCCCGGGGCGGGGACGATGTGGGGCAGCACTGACCAGCCGCCGGGCCTTCAGCTCTCCCTGAAACAGAGCCCACGGCCGCAGACTACGTCCCTGCCAAGCCGGAGCCAGGCACGCAGGAGGTGAGCCCCAGCCAGTCCTCCCAGGCCTACATCACCCCGGGGGGACAAACGGGCCAGGAGGAGCAGCGTGCTGGAAATGGTGGGAGGGGAGGGGCCCCCACTCTAGGGACCAGGGCTGCTTCTGGGAGCCCCCAGGCTGTGCTGTGCTCTGCCAGACCCTCCGGGCCCTGCGAGCGCCAGACTGCCCGGGCGCTCGGGAACCTTGGGCACCGACCACAATGGCCACCTGGATGCCCTGCACCCACTCAGCCACGCGGGCAGGGGCTCCCCGTGCACTGGCCTCACACCCCTTCCCGCCTGGCGCTTCTTTAGGCCCCTTTGGCACAGGGCAAGGGCTGGGAGGAGTGGGCACAGCGGCCCGGGCCCCACTGCTGCCCAGCCCGGGGCTCACTCCGTCGTGGCCGCAGGTCTACGTGCAGCTGCAGGAGCTGGTGATGGACGGGAAGAGCGCGGAGCTGCGGTGGGCAGAGGCGGCCCACTGGCTGCGGGTGGAGGAGAACGTGGGGCCGCGGGGCGGCTGGGGCCGCCCGCACCTGCCCTACCTCACCTTCTGGAGCCTCCTGCAGCTGCAGACAGCCTTCGCCAAGGGTGAGCCTGCGGGCGCCAGGAACCCGTCCGGGACCGTGGCGGACCCCGCTCACCTCACCCGCCCTCTGCCACAGCGGCTGTCCTCCTGGACCTGCGGGAGCGCTCCCTGGCTGGCGTGGTCAGTGAGCTGCTCGACGCGCTGATCTTCGGGGAGCGGATCCGGCCTGAAGACCGAGAGCCACTGCACCGGGCTCTGCTGCTCAAGCGCAGGTGCCTGCCCGGCCCGAGCCCCTGCCCTGCCGGCTCCAGGCAGCACGAGCACGTGCGCCCCGCTTCCCCGCCGCGGCTCCCACCCCCGACTCCCATCCCCGACTCCTCCCAAGGGCTGCCTGGGCGCCACACTCAGTGCCGGAGGCCACTGGTCCCCAGGGCGTGGGCCCCTGCCCCGGCCAGGCAGGGCCACCAAGCACACCCACCGCATCCCCAGCTGAAGGCCCGCTCTCCCGGCTGCCGGCTCTCTCTGGCCTGGTGGCTGGAAGTCCCCCTCGACATCTGCCCTTGGTGCCCCATGAATCTGCACCAAACGCCCTCCTGAGCCCCGTGTGTCCTACAGCCACGCCCAGGACCTGGAGGCCCTGGAGGGGGTGACACCGGCCGTCCTGACGCGCTCCGGGGACCCCCACCAGCCTCTGCTATCCCCGCAGCCCTCACTGGAGACGAAGCTCTTCTGTGAGCAGGTGTGGCCACGTCGGGGAGCAGGGGGAGCCTGGCCAGGCCTCGGGGCGGGAGAATGGTAGGAAAAGGGCTGGGCTCAGGCCTCGCCTTCCCACAGGCTGAGGGGGACTCCGGGGTGCACCCACCTTCTGCAGTTCTGGAGAAGATCCCAGAGGCCGCGGAGTCTGCCCTGGTGCACGTGGGTAAGAGCCAGGCCCGGCCCCTGCCCGCCACACCCCCTCTCCCTGGCCCAGCTGAGCCCTCAACCCCGGTCCCACAGGCCTCGCCGACTTCCTGGAGCAGCCCGTGCTGGCTTTTGTGCGGCTGCACGAGGCCACAAAGCTGGAGGACATGGAGCTGCTCCGGCCCGTGCGCTTCCTCGTGGTGCTGCTGGGGCCCGAGGCGTCCCACACCGACTACACCCAGCTCGGCCGCGCCATGGCCACCCTCATGTCTGAGAGGGTGAGGAGCCGCAGCCCCTCTGGGCCCCTCCTGTGAGCCCCCAGGCCCACCAGAGCCTGTCCTAGCTGGGTGGCCTGGCTCCCCCTACCCTCTGCTCCTGCCCACCCCCTCCGAAGGCCTGAGTGAAGTCCAGTGGGAGCATCCACTCAGGGAGCCCCGCTGTGCACCCCTGACCCTGACGCTGCCATACCCAGGTCTTCCGAACGGACGCCTACCTGGCGCAGAGCCGCGGCGAGCTGGTGCGCTCCCTGGACAGCTTCCTGGACTGCAGCCTGGTGCTGCCGCCCACAGACGCTCCCTCGGAGCAGGCGCTGCTCGGCCTGGTGCCCGTCCAGCAGGAGCTGCTCCGCAGGCGCTACCTGCCCAGCCCAGCACCGCCGGACCCCAGCTTCTACAAGGGCCTGGGTATGGCCCGCCTGCCCCGGCCCAGGCGCCCACTCCGCAGCCCTCCCGCTGGCCCCTGACCCTGGCACTGTTTTCCACAGACCTGAACGGCGGCCCCGGGGTCCCCGGCGGCCCTGATGACCCTCTGCGGCGGACGGGCTGGCTCTTCGGGGGCCTGGTGCGTGACGTGCGGCGCCGCTACCCCCACTACCTGAGCGACATCACGGACGCCCTGAGCCCCCAGGTCCTGGCCGCCGTCATCTTCATCTACTTTGCTGCTCTGTCGCCCACCATCACGTTCGGGGGCCTCCTGGGTCAGTACCCTCACCCGCCGTCCCCAGCTCCCTGTGGCCCTCAGCCCTGACCCGAGCGCCCTCAGCCAGCCCACCCCTTGTTCTGTTGACCCCTGGAAATCACGCCTCAGCCTTGACCCCCGCCCCTGCTGACAGGAGAGAAGACCGGGAACCAGATGGGGGTGTCGGAGCTGCTCATCTCCACCGCGGTGCAAGGGATCCTCTTCGCCCTGCTGGCGGCACAGCCCCTGCTGGTGGTCGGCTTCTCAGGGCCCCTGCTGGTGTTCGAGGACGCCTTCTTCACGGTAGGCGGCCCTCCCCCGCCCTGTGGGCCACCCGTGCCTGAGCCCCGAGGGCCTGACCCCAGCCACCGCCCCCACAGTTCTGCGAGAGCAACGGCCTGGAGTACATCGTGGGCCGCGCCTGGATCGGCTTCTGGCTCATCCTGCTAGTGGTCCTCGTGGTGGCCTTCGAGGGCAGCTTCCTGGTGCGCTTCATCTCCCGCTACACCCAGGAGATCTTCTCCTTCCTCATCTCCCTCATCTTCATCTACGAGACCTTCTCCAAGCTGATCAAGGTGGGCATGGCCCGCGTGTCTGTCCCTGCGTCCACACGCAGGCTGTGAGGACCCGCTGCCTGCAGCCGAGCAGATGGCTGCACGGGAGAGGTCTCCCTGTGCCCGCAGCGGGGTGTGGCTCTGTGGGCTCTGAGCCGTGCCCTCAGCCTTTAGCCCCCGGGCACTCAGCCTGCAGTCTGCCCACCTCCGGCCAGGGCTGCACCCGCCTGCCCTGCACTTTCAGAGGAGGAAGGGTGAGCGCCTTGCTGTCTCCTGGTCTTTCCAAAGGTACAGGTATCTATTCAGTTATTTTGCAGGGCTGGGTCTGGAGCCAGGGCCCCGGGCACGCTAAGCAAGCGCTCTGTCCCTGACCCGCACCCCAGCCCCGTAAGCCCTGCTGAGAACCCTCAGGCCTTCTTATGCCCCTCATGGGCCCCTCCGCCCCGCATGCCCAGGCTTGTACAGTGTCCACTAGGCCTCTGAGGCCCAGGCAGGCCCTCATGCCTAACACGGTCTTTACCCCGAAAGCCAAGCTCCAGGAGCCCCTCTGTCCCACGGCAGCTGAGGCAGAAGGTGTATGGAGGGAGAGCACCCTGTGTGCCCGGGCGGAAGACAGATGGTGTGGGGGCAAGCGAAACGGGGACGGTGGACGAATGCTGGGCAGAGGCACGGGCAGGTGGACGGACGGACGGACGGACGGACGGACGGATCACGGTGCCGGGTAGATCCAGCAACGGTGTCCCAGCCCTACCCAAGGCTGGGAGGTAACCTGCCTCGGTTTTCTGCTGCAGATATTCCAGGACCACCCGCTGAAGGAGACGTACGACCCCAACGTGCCAGTCGTGCCCAAACCCCAGGGGCCCCTGCCCAACACAGCCCTCTTCTCGCTGGTGCTCATGGCTGGCACCTTCACCCTCGCCATGATGCTGCGCAAGTTCAAGAACAGCTCCTACTTTCCCGGCAAGGTCAGCCCCGATTCCTGCTGTACCCCGTGTCCATCCACCTGCACCCCAGGTCCCCAGCCCTTCGCCCCTTCTCACCCCAGGACCCAGACCTGTCGAGCCGCCTCCCCTCAGCACAGCCGGGCTGGGGCTCCTGAGGTCAGCAGAGTGCAGGGTACATAGGGACAGCAGGGCACAGGGCACTGGGCACCGACCTCCTGTCTTTACCTGCCCCAGCTGCGCCGGGTCATCGGGGACTTCGGGGTGCCCATCTCCATCCTGATCATGGTCCTGGTGGATTTCTTCATCGAAGAGACCTACACCCAGGTGACCCTCCCCTCCCCCGCACCCCCCACAGGCCCCCGCACCCCTCTGGCCAGCCCAGCTCCAGCTGCCCCTCCTCCCTCTCGCCACTGCCCCCACAGAAACTCTCGGTGCCCGACGGCCTCAAGGTGTCCAACGCCTCGGCCCGGGGCTGGGTCATCCACCCCCTGGGCCTGTACAGGGAATTCCCCATCTGGATGATGTTTGCCTCTGCCCTGCCTGCGATGCTGGTCTTCATCCTCATCTTCCTGGAGTCTCAGATCACCACGTGAGCCCTGGGGCAGCGGGGCTGGGACGCCGGGCAGCACCAGGACTGGTGGGGGCAGTGTCCAGGGCTAAGGTTATCTCATGGGGGAGCTTTTCGTTTTTACTTTTTTCTTTTCTTTTTGTTTTTGTCACTATGTAGTCCAGGCCAGCCTCGAATTCATGGCAATCCTCCTGCCTCAGCCTCCCAAGGGCTAGGATGACAGTTGTATCCCACCATACCTGGCTCGGAGGGCCTTTTGTAAAACAAAAGAGGCGGGTTGGGGGTCTAGCTCAGTGACACAAGCGCCTGCCTGGCAAGTGCAAGGTCTTGAGCTCGATTCTCGGTACTTCCCCCAAAAAAGATGCAAAATGACACCCTAAAATGAGGCTACTTGGCAAAGTGCTGGGCTGGGCTGCTGGCCGCAGGTGTCCTGAAGAGCCTCAAACTCTCGGGGACAGGGCTGGGGCCCCAGGGTGACACAGGGGGGCGGGCACAGGCCGGGGGGCTCACCAGTTTCCCACCCACAGGCTGATTGTCAGCAAACCCGAGCGCAAGCTGACCAAGGGCTCTGGCTTCCACCTGGACCTGCTGCTGGTGGTGGGCATGGGCGGCGTGGCCGCGCTCTTTGGAATGCCCTGGCTCAGTGCCACCACCGTGCGTTCCGTCACCCACGCCAACGCCCTCACCGTCATGGGCAAGGCCAGCACCCCGGGAGCTGCTGCGCAGATCCAAGAGGTCAAGGAACAGCGGATCAGCGGGCTCCTAGTGTCGGTGCTGGTGGGTGAGTGCTGGCCGTGTGCCCACCGAGGGACAGGGCACAGGGTGGCACTGAGTCTCCCCCACCAAGTCGAGGGAGAAGCTAGGGGTCTGGGGAGGCAGAGGCTGAAGCCCCGAGTTCTAGAGCTGAAGTGGGGGGTATTTTTTGGTGCTGGGGATCGAACTCTGGACTCCGCATGCCCACAAGTGTTCTACCGCTCAGTTGCACCCCAGCCCTTCTTGTTTTGAGGTGGGGTCTCACTACATTGTCCAGCCAACTTCAAACCTGTGCTACCCCCTGCCTCAGCCTCCTGAGTTACTAGGATCACAGGTGTGCGCCACCATGGTGGGCAGGGCAGTTTCTTATGGGAGCTGGAGCCGGTCTGACCCGGAGGGGGCTGGGGAAGCAGCCTGGGTAGGGAGGAGGAAGGTCCCTGCCTGAGCCCTGGGCGGCCGTGCAGCACCCGGTGGGGGCTGCGTTTAAGGGTGGCAGGCAGCGGGTGGACTCCTTCACAGGCCTGTGGCCTTAGGCAGGTCGCTAGCCTCTCTGAACCCACTTCCTCCTCCACTGATCGGGATAACACCTGTTAAAAGGCTCCTCAAATCCGGCCTTGGTGGCACGCACCATGATCCCAGCACTCTGGGAGGCTGACGCAGGAGGACTGCAAGTTTGTGTGTGTGTGTGGCTGCTGGCTTTGCTTTTTGAGACCGGATCTCGCTACGTAGCTCAGGCCGGCCTCGAACTCGCTAAGGCCCACTAGGACCTGCGATTCCCCCCCAGCCCACGCCAGTGGGTGTCGCGTTGTCTGCGCGGGCGCCTGGGCTGACACGCACGTCCCCCAGGCCTGTCCATCCTCATGGAGCCGGTACTGTCCCGCATCCCGCTGGCCGTGCTGTTCGGCATCTTCCTCTACATGGGCGTCACGTCGCTCAGCGGCATCCAGCTCTTCGACCGCCTGCTGCTCTTGCTGAAGCCGGCCAAGTACCACCCCGACGTGCCCTTCGTAAAGCGGGTAGGCGTGGGCCCCGCGGGGTGGGGCCGGGGCGTGGTGGGCGGGGCCAGGCCGGCGGGGGTAGGGTCAGGGTCAGGGATGGGTGCGGGCAGGGGTACGGGT
>NW_004955451.1:17315023-17320176 GCF_000276665.1 Chinchilla lanigera | reverse complement strand
GGGCCGACGCTGATCGCCGCCCCCGCAGGTGCGGACCTGGCGCATGCACCTGTTCACGACCATCCAGATCGCGTGCCTGGCGCTGCTGTGGGCCGTGAAGTCCACGCAGGCCTCGCTGGCCCTGCCCTTCGTGCTCATCCTCACGGTGCCCCTTCGGCGCCTCCTGCTGCCCCTGTTCTTCAGCCGCCTGGAGCTCCAGTGTGTGAGTGGGGGTCCGGGGGGCGCAGGGTGCGAGAGCAGGGGACGCGGAGGGCCGCCCGCGCCGCCGCGGTCTGCAGCCCGGCCCGGCTGTGTGTCGCCTGCCTGCGAGGACTGACGACAGGCTGTGGCGGCCGAGGGCGCGCGGGGCCACGCGGCCGCCCTGACCCGGGGTGGGGGCGCCGCGACACCGGCCGTTGGGGCTGCGCTGCCTGAACCAGGACTGCCGGCCGTCGTGCCCGGCTCCGGAGGCCGGCGGCAGGGGCTGACCTGCCCCTCTCCTCCCACCCTGCAGCTGGACGCCGACGACGCCAAGGCCTCTGTGGATGAGGACGATGGCAGGGACGAGTACGACGAGGTGCCCATGCCAGTGTAGGAGGCGCCCCAGGCCCTCTCCGGAGAGCAGAGTGGGCAGCGGGGGTCTCGGGCCCCACAAGGGCGCGCGAATCTCTGGCTGGAGGTGGCCGGGGTCCGAGCGCTCCCTCGTTAGGCAGTCAGGGGGGCACTCGAGCCCTGCTGGCTGTGTGACCCGGGGCCACTCCTGCCTCTGCATCCCCACCCGCAGCGGGGTGCGTGAGGACACCCACATTGCTGATGGCCACGAGGGCACGGCCGAGCAGGGCCCTGTACCCACCAAGGGGACGGCGGGAGGGGGGGCGGCTTGGTGTCTGGCGAGTCCCCTTCCTCCCTCTGTCGCCACCCTGAGACTAGAGGTGTTGGGGGGGGCAGGGGTGGGGACTCGGGACACCCATCCCCACATGCTGGGGCCTGGGCTGGGGACATGGGGCTGAGGCAGGATGCTGCCCTGGGGGGGACGTGGGTGGTGTGGAGGGCGGGAGAGGGCTGTAATTTATTGTGTCTTTTCCGAGAGCTTTTGCTGTACTTGGCTTTAGTGTGACCCCACTAGGGCCCCACCAGCCCAACCCCGTCCAAACTGAATTGGGGGGGCACTCATATTTGGGCGGGGGGGGGGCAGCAGACAGGCCTCCCAGGACAGGGGCAGTCTGTGGCTTCACAAAAATGTTGAAAGCACTGAAAGAACCAGAAATGGTGAGGGACGGGCAAGAGGACGCTCCGAGTGACAAGGAAGCTGCCGGCAGCGGAGACGAGCGGGCGGCCCGCTCGGCGATTCCCATCGGTGCCTCAGTTTCCAAATCTGCACTGGGACTTGATGGCCTGTACTCCTAGGGTGTTGAAGGATCAGGGGAGACGCTGGCTTAGCTGCCCGGGCGCGGGAACATGGCGCGGTCACCTGCCAGGGCCGCTGTGTCCCCTGCTCCTGCAAGGGCAGCCACAGAGGTGAGGACGTTGGCCCTGCCGCCCCCGCCCGGCCCGTGCGCTTGGGAATAGGTTTTGCCAATAAACGCATCCGTGTTGGAGCCCGGCCTGGCGTGACTCCCTCCCCAAGTCAGGGCCAGAGGTGGGGGCCCCGAGAGCCCCCACGAGCACATGCTCAGGGCCCTGGCACAGGCCCATCGGGGACCGGCCCTGATGCTTGTGGAGCCCTGGGCTCCTCAGACTCCCAGTCCCTTACTCAGCAAGCCACACAGCTTTGTTTCTCTTTGAGGGGACAGGACTGGGGATTGAACCCAGGGCCTTTACACTGAGCTGCATCCTCAGCCCTTTTTATTTTTTGAGACAAAGTTGCTAAACTGCTCAGGCTAGGCTTCAATTTGAAATCCTCCTGCCTCAGCCTCCCAGAGTTTTGGGATTACTGAGACCACCTGGCTGGATAGCATCTTTGAGAGGAATCACCAAAGAAAACAGAGGCCCAGAGGGGGAACACAGGTTGTCAAAGGCCACAAAGGAATGGCATGCTTCTTGCCCTTTCTTTGTCTCTCTCTGTCCCTTCCAGTGCTGGGGGGTGAATCCTGGGACTGGGGTGTGTGCTCAGCTTGCCCTATCCTGGTCCCTTTTGAAGGCTTAGCTCCTGCCTAGCTGCGTCCCTCTCTGCCCGCCTCACCAACCCCTTCTCAGCCAGAGGGCAGCGCAGGGCCAGGTCTATATTTACCTCTGCCTGGCCCCAGCTGCCCCCCGGGCTGGCTGGGTGGACAGCAGTTATAACTGAGCCCCAGGGACTGAGGGGCTCACTACTGTCTCCCCAGGGGTGGCCCTGTCCCAGGGAGGCTGGCTGGGGACAGGGTACTAAGTACCCCACCAGGGTCTCTCGCTGGGCCGGGGCTGCCCAACCTTCCCAGTTCCCAATCGGACTGGGTCATCACAGCGGGGCTGAGGTTTGGGGAGCCACCTCAATTTGGGGGACAACCCACCCCAACATCTCCTATCGGGAGGCACCTGGAGCAGCACCTGGCCCCGGCCCCAGTGGGGTTGCTCGGAGGATGGCAAAGGGGCCGCGGTCTGGGGTAGCACCAGGTGGGTAGGACCCCATGCTCAGCCCCGTCCTGATGACCTGGCCCTGACCTAGGGTTTTGGGGCCCAGGGAGAGGGAGGCCTGGAATACAGGGTGCGAGGGAGCGCCTGTGCCCCGCCCAGCCTGGCCCACTGCGCTCACCCCGTGACCCCTGATCATTTCACGGAAATGACCTCTGCGCAGCTTCACTGCAGTCAGGGCCACACCGGTGTCAGGCACAAAATACCCGCACCCTGCCAAGGGAGGATTGTGACAGACTCAAAACTTCCTGGCACGACACGGTGGCACACACCTGTCATCCCAGCACACAGGAGGCTGAGGCAGGAGGATTGCAAATTCAAGTCCATTCTGGGCAACTTAGCAACTTACTGGGATTCTGTCTCAAATTTAAAAAAAAAAAATTTAAAAGGCTGTGGATGTAACGCAGCGCTGGCTCCACACCCTACACCGCAAACCCCACGACCCCACAGCCCAGAACTGGCTATAAAGGCAGGGAGCTGGACAGAGCCAGGAGATTCAGAACCAGAACAGAGTGAGTCACCCACAGCCTTTGAAAGATGATGACAGAGAAGCCACAGGGTCGCCTGGGGCCGGTCACACCAGGTCAGGAGACGGCCAGCCTGGAGGCAGTGCAGTGATCTCAGAGTATGTCAGCGGACAGAGCCACAGCGAGGACCTGGAGCTGGGGCCAGCTGTGGCCACGGTTAGGTCCTCTGTTTTTGCCCCTCACCGCCAGGCCTCACAAAGGCCACAAGCTCTGGCCCAGGTGGCTCCCCCCACACACACTTCCTTCTCTTCCCTGTCTTTTCCTTCGTGTTCTACTAGTGTTCTGTCCCCGCTAGGGGCAGCTGCTCTAAACTGTTGATCTTTTTGTTTGAACCTGTTCTTGAAAATATGTACCATGAGGAGCTGGGCATGGTGGTGCACACCTGTCATGCCAGCACTCTGGGAGGCTGAGGCAGGAGGATCTCAAGTTCCAGCCCAGCAGGGACCACTTACTGACTTAGGGAGACCCTCTCTCAAAATTTAAAAAAAATGTAAAAGAGGCTGGAGATGGAGCTCAGAGCAAAGGCCTTGGGTTCAACCTATGAGACAAAAAAACAAAACAAAACAAAACCCCTGCCATTTTGTCATTCTGTCCCATTTTATTTTTGTGGGTACAGGGATTCGAACTCAGGACCTCGCCCTTGCCAGGCAGCCGCTACGCCACTGAGCTGTATCCCTGGCCAATTCTGTCCATTTCATGGACTTGAACATTTTAATTTTGACTTACCAAAATCTCTTCTATTTTAATTTTTAAAATGTCCCCACTCTTCGGCGATAGGAACTCGCCCGCGCTGTTTGCCGGCTCCAATCCCGCGCCGTTTGCAGCGCCCACCTCCCCCTGCTCCCGCCTCCGTGACGACTCCACGCGGACGCGCCGCCGCGGGGTGGTTTGGGGGCGCCATCCACAGCCTGCCGGGGCCGGGACGCAGCGAGGCTCCGAAGGCGCGGAGGGGCGGGGACACTGAGGGGCGGGGCGGGGCCTCCTGGGAGGGCGGGGCGGGGCCTGGGGCAGCGAGGAGAGGCAAGGCCTCCGGAGGCCGCGGAGGGGGCGGGGCATCCCCGCCACTCGCAGCCCATTAGCCAGGCCCTGTCACATGGCCCCACGGGGCGCGCGTCGGCGACGACTGAAGTTTCTCCCCATCCCCCTTCAGCCTTTATTTTTTTTTGGTTAATTCGGCTGTGACGGGGGCCTTTGAAAGAGTCTTCAGTTGGAAATGGCAGTGGGATTACGGACATGTCCACAGCTTGTTTTTGAGACAGCGTCTCCCCTAAGTGGCCCAGGCTGAGCTCCAATTTGTGATCGCCCTGCCTCAGCCTCCCAGAGTGCTGGGATAACAGGATTACAGGCCTGCGCCACCATGCCCACTTTAAACTCCACCTCTGAAAGGCCCACGGGTCCTCCTGAAGGGCACCCTGGGCCCAAACATTTCCCGGCGGCCTTTAGGGACACCAGTGCACACCTGGAGCTGGCCGTGGATTCTCTCCTGCAGCTCACAAGGTGTGCCTTCAAGGGTTTGTCCCTCCGGCTGGCGCCTGCAACCCGGAGAACCAGGGCAGGGGACAAGGGCTGTGGCCTGGGGGACTGAGGGACATGAGCACACAGGGGGACGGATGTTTTTTTTCAGCTCTAGGGTTGAACCCAGGGCCTCCACAATGAGCTGCATTCCCAGCCCTTTTCTTTTTTCGTTTGAGACAGGGTGTCAACAAATCACTAAGTTTCCCAGGGTGGGCTTGAACTTGTGATTCTCCTGCCTCAGCCTCCCAAAGTGCTGAGATTTGGGCATGCACCACTGCACCAGGCTTGAACACATGTAATTTTTAAATAGACGTTCAAATACATGAAGCCAAACAGAACTGAAAAAAGTAGGTAAATCCACAATTTTAGTAGAAACCTATAACCACTTAATAAAGATGGAACCAGCGGGGTATGGTGGTGCATACCTTGTAATCCCAGCACTGGGGAGGCTGAGGCAGGAGGAGCAAAGTGAGATCAAGGCTAGCCTGAACTACACAGTGAGACCGTGTCTCAAAAAAAAAA
>NW_004955451.1:17305985-17314923 GCF_000276665.1 Chinchilla lanigera | reverse complement strand
TTTTTTTGAGACAGGGTCTCACCATGTAGTTCAAGCTGCCACATACCTGTAATTCCAGCACTTGGGAGGCTGAGGCGGGAGGATCGCCATTAGTTTGAGGCCAGCCTGGACTACATAATGAGACCCTGTCTCAAAAAAAAAACTGAAATCATAGAAAATATAATCCACATGCATAACAAATGAAATGAGAAACCAACAACAAAGACAGCTAGAAAAAAATTCAAGTATTAGAAAATAATGTTAGCGTTGCATCTCCCGGTCCTCACCCTTATGCCAGTGAGAATGGCAAAGCGGGACATCGGACTGGTAGGGTGCGAGGGGAGAGTTTACGTGACATGTGGCAAACGCAGAGGAGGCAGAAGAGAAGCTGTCTCGGGCGGCAGAGCGAGCTTGGAGGGGCGGGGGCGGGGAGGGGAGACGGTTTCCCACCTGTAGGGCAAGCTGTTGTGCTGACCGGAAAAGGCCTTTGTTTCGGGGAGGGGCACTCGGTCAGCACCCAGTAAATGCGAGTCCACGTTCACAAGTACGCAGCAGGGTCCGTCTTCTCCAGCACGTGGTCCACCACACACCCGTGATGACCTCCATCGGCCACAGGAGAGCGTGCAGTGTTCCACAATCAGCCATCTGTGTTCTGCCCTGGATTTTTATGTCCATCTAATCCACCCCTACACTATTCGAAACCACAGAACAAAGTGGAAGTCCTAAGTGAGGCTAGAAAAAAAGTTTTTTGAGATAGGGTCTCACTGTGTAGTTCAGTCAGGCCTTGAACTCTCAGTGATCCTTCTGCCTCACTTCTGAGCGCGGGGAAGACAGTCATTCGTCACTGCGCCCTGCATCTAGAAAATACTTCAGTGATAAAACATGAAATGAAAAAAAAAAACAAAAAAATAAGATGAGGGCTGGGGATTTAGCTCAGTGGCACAGCACCTGCCTGGCAAGCACAAGGTCATGAGTTTGATTCCCCGTACCAGAAAAAAAAAAAAAAGTCTGTGTGTCCATTATGTATATCTAAATTGTACCAATAAACTTAATTTAAAAAGAAAAGAAAAGATGAAATGAGCCATGTAGTAGTGCAGGCTGAGGCACCAGAAATGCTGTGAGTCCTACGCCAGCCTGCACTACATAGAGAGACTCTGTCTCAAAAAGAAATAAAAACAAAATTTTAAAAGAAAGAAAATGAGTTGAAACCATGAAAATCTGTGAAGCAATCAAACAAGCATTAAATACTTAGAAAATTAACAGACGGGAAAGAGAGGAGGGAAGAAGGAGGAATGAAGGATTCTGCGTTGCCCCGGCTTCCTCCAGGAATGGTGTCATCTGCAAACAAGCACTACTACTTATTTCTTTATTTTTGTTTTGGTTTTGTGAGATAAGGTGTAGCCCGGACCAGCCTTGAATTCTTGCTCAGCCTCCTGCCTCAGCCTCCCAGTGCTGGGATTACTTACAGGCACGACCACCGCACCTAGTTCCCCAGCAAATCAGTGGAAACCACAAAGCTACGTGCCATTGGTGCGTAGGCTTGTTTGACAAGGGTTAGGCAGGCAGAGGTCCTTTGAAACGAGGTCCGCGGGCTGTGTCTGTGCCGCTCGCTGTCCCTGCCTGGCTTTGTGGAATCCCCAGGCCGTGTCACCTCCCACGTGAGAGCCCTGCAGGTGAGCTCATCCATGGCATTTTCTTGCCTGCTCTTCCAAGGTGCACTGTGCTTCCCAGGGCAAGCAGCTCTTCCTGTTGTGTTTGTGTTTGTGTTTTTGTTTTGAGACAGGGTCTTACTATGTAGCCCAAGCTTGTGCCGAAGTCACAGAGCTCCTCCTGCCTCAGCCTTCAAGTGCTGGGATGATAAGCGTGCACCACCACGCCCAGCTCAAACACTCACTAATAAAAATTCGAAAATAAAAAAGATTCCAAACCAGTAATCTAAGCTTCTGCCATAAGAAACTAAGGGGAGGGCTGGGCTGAAGCAGGAGGGTTGTCGCGAATTCGAGGCCAGCCTGGGCCCTGCAGTGAGTTCAAGGCCAGCCTGAGCTCAACAGTGAGACCCTGACTCAAAACAAAAACAAAGGCCAGGGATATAGCTCAGCAGCACAGCACCTGCCTGGCAAGCGCAAGGTCGGGAGTTTGATTCCCCGTACCAAAAACAAAAAAAAAGTACAAGAAATTTAGAGAACATTTAACGCCAATGTTTTCAATTCCCAGTACCAAAAAAAAAAAAAATTAAAAAACAAGAACAAAAAACCCAAAACAAAATGGGTAGTAAGGGAGGATCAACAGCACAGCCCATGCTGCAGCTGGGCCCGCCTTAGCCCCGATCCAACCCAGCCCAGCACCAAAAAAAAAGGCACTGCAAACAACCCTGTGCACACACAAACCTAGATGAGATGGATCAACTCCTTGGGGATATAATTTACAAAAGTTCACACAAACAGAAGTAGGTAATTCACATAGAACTATATCAGCTTTTTTTTTTTTTTGTACTGAGAATCAAATTCATGACCTTGTGATTGCCAGGCAGGCACTGTGCTACTGAGCTATATCCCAGGCCCTTTTATCAATTTTTTGTGTGTTTGTTTGGGGTTTTTTTTTGGGGGGATTTCCGGTACCGGGGATCGAACTCACGACCTTGCGCTTGCCACGCAGGCGCTGTGCCGCTGAGCTAAATCCCCAGCTCCTGTTTTTTTGTTTTTTTGAGACAGGCTTCCTCCTTGTGTGGTCCAGGCTGGCCTCCAACTCACTGCAGTCCTCACGCCTCAGCCTCTGGAGTGCTTGGCTGACAGGTGTGCACCGCCACCACGCTAGGCAGGCCTATATCAACCAAAGGAACTCGCCTGCCTGGCAAGCGCAAGGTCGTGAGTTCGGTTCCCGGTACCGGAGAAAAACCAAAAAAAAAAAAAAAAAAACAAAGGAACTGAGTAAATAATCACTAACTCCGCCAGGTGTGGGAGTGCACCCTCTCATCCCAGCACTCTAGAGGCTGAGGCAGGAGGGTTGCTGTATGTTCAAAGCCAGCCTGGAATACACAGTAACACTGTGTCCCAGCATGACCAAAAATCAAGGGCCAGGCATAGTGGCACACATCTGTAATCCCAGGACTCAGGAGGCAGAGGCAGCAGGATTGCTGAGAGTTCAAGGCAGCCTGGACTACAGAGCAAGACCCTGTCTCAATAAATAAATAAATAAACAAACAGTAAAAGGGCTGAAGATGTAGCTTCCCAGTACAATAAAACCGAAACACAACTGACAAAGGATTGTTTTCCAAAATACACAAAGAGCCCTTCAAACTCAGTAATAAGAAAACAATCCAAATTCTGAAACTCATTTATTTATTTATTCATTCATTGAACCCAGGGTGTTTGCACTGAGCTGCATCCCCAGCCCTTCTCATATTTTTTATTTTGAGACCAGGTTTCACTAAATTGCCCAGGCTGAGCTCCAATTTGGCAATCCTCCTGCCTCAGCCTCTCTGCACCCCAGGTGGCCAGGTCCCACTGGCTATAGGAAGATATGGGTGGCCCCACCTGAAAGCAAGAGGCTCCCTGCTGCCCATGCAGCCAGCAGCCGGTCTCTCCCACCTGACTTGCCCAGAAGTCCCTGCTCTCCCTGAGGCTCCAGCTTGGCTGACTCCAGATGACCCCCACCCCACCTCAGGTCCCGGGCCTTTATGCCAGAGCTGTGTCGACAGTTATCCGGGCTCTAGCCACTGGCTACCAAGTGCCAGGTCAGTCCCCTTCCCTGACCGTGCTGTCTCTCCTGCTGTCTGCCTATCTGCCCGTAGCAGTCAGCTTTCTTAGTAACTGAATACACAGACCTACTTTCTCGTTGCTGAGACAAACAGCCCAACACCTAAAGTTAAGGGGTAATGGTTTATTTGGCTCACAGAGGTGTCACCATGGTCCAGGGGCAACAGTCCACGGCAGGAAGGCAGGCAAGCAAGGGACTCCACGGCTTCTTTCTGCCCTTCTTCTACCCTACCCTGGCCACCCAGCTTAGGGCGGTACCAAAGCCATCAGCGGACTGACTTAGCACCACACACCCACAACCAGCCACCTCTGCAAAGCATCCCACAGGCGGCCTCGGGAGGCACTGAGACACAAGCTGGCAAGCCACACCACCAGGTGACCCTACCAGGCCACACCGGGAACTACAGACGAGTGAATTCTGAGACTTGGGGCTGCACAGCTGCTTGTTCCGCTTTTTGAGGTATCGGGGATTGAACCCAGGGCCTTTTCTTATTCTTTGTTTGGAGATGGCTATATGGCTAACTGGTCCACCCTGGGTTTAAACTTTTGATCCTCCTGCCTCAGCCTCCCACAGGGCTGGGATTATAGGCCTGTGCCACCTGAGCTTCAACAGGATTTCTTGCAGTGATGGAAGGTTCTATATCTCTGTTATTCACTTTAGAATGTGGCTGGTGTGATCAAGGAACTGAATGTTCATTTTTGTTTCTTTTTCTTTTTTGTCTTTTTGAGACAGGGTCTCGCTATGCAGTTCAAGCTGGCCTTAAGCTCACTTTGTAGCCCACACTGGTGCTGAACTCGCAATGATCCTCCTGCCTCAGCCTCCTCAGTGCATTACAGGTGTGCACCACCACACCCGGCTCATTTATTTTTCTGTTACTGAGGATCAAACCTATGGAGCACTAAGCTACATCCCCAGCCTTTTCTGTTTCTTAAAATTTTGAAATTTTAAACTCATTAACTTGTCCAGGCTGGGTTTGTACTTAGAATCCACCTGCCTCAGCCTCCTAGGCAGCTGGAGTTACAGGCATGAACCACTGTGCTAGGCCACTTTTATTTAGTGTATATGAATTTAAGTAGCCACAAAGCAGTGACCACCACCTGGGACAGTGCAAGGACAGCCCAATTCCATCACATATTACTCTAAAAGTCTGCAGCAGATCTATAATCTGTTTGTTTTTTTTTTTTTTTTGGTTTTTCTCCGGTACTGGGAACCGAACTCACGACCTTGCGCTTGCCAGGCAGGCGCTTTGCCGCTGAGCTAAATCCCCAGCCCCAGATCTATAATCTGTAGAGTTTTATTTTTACTTTTTTTTTTTTTGTCTTTTTTGTTTTGTTTTGTTTTTTTCCAGTCCTGGGAATCGAACTCATGACCTTGCACTTGCCAGGCAGGCACTTTGCCACTGAGCTAAATCCCCAGCCCCTTTTGTCTTTTTGAGACAGAGTCTCGCTATGCAGTTCAGGCTGGCCTGGAGCTTACTTTGTAGCCCAGGCAGGCCTCGAACTCACAACGATCTTCCTGCCTCAGCCTCCCGAGTGCTGGGATTCTACACGCGCGCCACCACTCCTGGCATTTTTTAACTTTTAAAAAAATTCATTTATTTTTAGTCTTTTTCAGACAGGGTCTCATTATGCAGTTCAGGCTGGTCTTGAGCTCACTTTCATAGCCCAGGCTGGCCTCAAACTCACAATGATCCTCCTGCCTCAGCCTCCTGAGTGCTGGCATGACAGGTGTGCGCCACCATGCCCAGCATTGGCTTTTTATTTTTAATTATTATATATTTTAGTTTTTTTGAGACAGGGTCTCACTGTGTGGTTCAGGCTGGCCTCCAACTCATGGTGATCCTCCTGTCTCAGCCTCTCAAGTGCTAAGAAGACAGGCATGTGTGACTGCATCCCACTATTTTATTTTGAGACAAAATTTCACTAAATAGCCCAGGCTGGCCTCAAATGTGCCATATTCCTGCCTCAGCCTCCCCAGTAGCTGGGATTTTTGACTCGTACTCCAAGTTGTCAATACCTATTAATGTTCAGTCTAGTTACACACAGCCAGGACACTCTTGTCACCCCAGTGCTCTGGGGATCACAGGCAGGAGAACTGCAAGTTCGAGTCCAACTTGGACAATTCAGCAACTTGGCAAGAACCTGTCTCAAAAATAAGAAAGAAAGAAAAGGCCAGTTGAAGTTGAGGCTCAGCATGAAGACCCTGGGCTCAACACCCAGTGGCACCAAAAAAAAAAAAAAAAAAAAATTACATATATATATTCTGCCAAAAAACGTATACATACTGCATACTTCAGGAAAAGAAAAATAGTATCTTTTTTTGGGGAGATGGTGTTAGCCTTGTATAGGGGACCCTACAGGATGTCATATATCACAGAAAACCCACTACACTGCTGGCCCTTAGAGAAGAAATTGAAAATGCCTATACATAAACTGGGCATAGTGGTGCACACCTGTAATCCCAGCACTCAGGAGGCTGAGGCAGGAGGATCATTGCAAGTTCGAGACCAGCCTGGGCTACAAAGTGAGCTCAAGGCCAGCCTGGACTGAATAGTGAGATCCTGTCTCAAAAAGACTTAAAAAAAAAAAAAAAAAATGGCGATCTCAGCAACCAAGGCTGCCCAGGAAGCAGTCTGACTACTAATAACTCTCTGGAAGCTGAGGGCCACCACTGTGAGCACCTCTTGTAACTGTAGAGGTCAAAGGTAACTTGTATTAATCTCATGATTTTTCAATAAATTTAGTATTAAAATATGTATACAAGTTTTTCTTTTCCTGAAGTATGCATTTTTGGCAATATATATATATATTCAAATATAACTGTTTGTTCGCTTGGACCTAGGGACCGCTCACCTGCAGACACACCCAGGGGACAGACAGTTCTGTTTACCTAAGGTTCAGCCTAGCAGAGATGCTTTATTCCTAATGGTCACAAACTGGCTCTAAGCTGGACGTCACCACAGCAGGACAGACAGACAGACGAAGCAGGGCCCACAGGATCCAGCAAAGCTGCTCTCCGGGTGGGGCCCACAGGAACTCTCACCGTTCTGGCGGAGGTGATCACATGGTATACACTGGCGCAACAGCAACCACGGACATGCGTGCAGCAGGCTGCATCTGCAAGCCGTGTGCACTTCACAACCTGAGAGTGCGGCTGCAATAAAAACAAGTAAGCAGACACCTAAATAAGGGACCACAGCTCCCGCTCCCTAAAAAGGAGTCTTTGTATCATAACCCTAAATAAAATTTTCCAGCAGAACATTTCCAGCACATTCCAATCTGCAACTCTGAAGCTCCTCTCTGGATACATTGAATATTCTTCCTGATACCCAGGAATCCCAGTTCCACCCTGGGTCGGGTTCCCCAGGCTTCCGGGGAGCCAGGGCGCCAGGGCTTGGAGGCGGAGGCCAAGTGCAGGCAGCACAGCTAGGGTGACATTTTGTTACCAGCCAGGGCAGGGTCACAGGATGTGGGGCTGTGCAGGGCAGGGCGGACAGGCTGGAGAGGGGGCAGAGAAAGGCCAAGGGCAGATTCCCCGCACCTGGCCAGCAGCCCCTGCACTCCTGACTTCCCCAGCGGCCAGCACACACACAAGTGGCCTCGTGCCCAAGCAGCCAGCAGCAGTAACCCTCATGACTCACGCTCGCCCCGCTTCATCCCAAAGCACTTTACCGAAAGGGCTCTCGGCCCAGCCAAGAGGTTCAGGCCCAGAGCCAGAACACCTGGCCTGCAGATCAGCGCGGGGTACACTGGGAGCTTTTTGGGGCCTAAGGGTCCCAGCTGCAACCTCGGCAAGGGACACAGCGACATGGGAACACACGGGAACCTCTCCCTTGCCCCCCAGCCCTAGTGAGAAGGCAGAGCACAGAGGGCTGTTCTCCTCCTTACACAGACAAAGAAACAGGCTCAGGTGAGGAGGGAGTTTGCTCAACAAACCCAGACACTAAACTAGGCCTGAGCCAGGCCTCCAACCCCCAAGGGAACCCTGGGCGCAGGGTGGCAAGTTCAAACCCAGCCCAAGCAATTTAGCAACTTAATGAGACCTTGTCTCAAGATAAAAATACAAGAGGTGCACCAGGGATCTAGCTCAGTGGCACAAGCGCCTGCCTAGCAAGTGCAAGGTCCTGAGTTCAATTTCTGGTACCCAAAAAAAACAAAAAAAGGGGGGGGGGAATACAAGAGGCCTTGGGTATGGCAAAACAAAACAAAACAGAAGGGCCGTGGATCTAGCTCAGTGGCACAGTGCCTGCCTGGCAAGCTCAAGACCCCGAGTTCAATTCCTGGTACTGGCAAACAAACAAACAAAAAACCCTCAAACACGTATTACAAAGGGCTTGGACCTGGGGATTTATTTAGCTCAGCGCTTGCTCAATGGCCTACACACACACACAGGAGAGAGAGAGGAACCGAGCAACCCGGCCCGGAAGCTGGGACTTTGGCTCCAAAATCTTGCTCTTTCCCAGTCAAAAAATAATTCGTGGAGGACGTGGAGCATAAAAAGAATTCAGCTGTGACATACACGTATCAGCTCCCCGCGAGGGACGTGATTGCCAGGCACTGCAAACGCCCGACTAATAAAAACAAAATAAATAAATAAATAAATTCACTGGCCTGCTTTCGGCTTTGTGAGAAGGCGCACGGAATGCCCGGGGCTGACCTGGGTTTGTGAGGCCCAGAACTCGAACTCTTTGGGAGGAAGAGGGTTTCTTTACCAAAATGAAAACACAGCAACAAAAAACCCGCCAACGACGAAGGCGAGACAACCGCAGGCCTCGCGGCCCTGGAGCCCCAGCTCCCTTCGCGCCGTGACACAGCCGGGCCTGCAGGAACCGGACACGCCGGCTCAGACAGCGTCCCCGCCCGTTGTGCAACGTGGCCCAGCGGGCCATGGAGGCCTGGGACCGGATCTCCTTGCTCCCATCCGGAGAGGCCGGACGACACCCGCAGCGAGGCCGCGGAGTGCCCGGGAGGCCGACACAGGCTCCGTCCCCGCGGTCCGGCCTTTTCCGGGCGGCGAGGGTGGTGAGCCGGGGCGGGAGAGGGCGGCGAGGCTCCCGCTTCGGCCTCGCGTCGGCTCGGCTCCCCCGGGTCCCCGAGCCGGGGGCAGCGCCCGCAGCCCCGGTCGAGTCTTTTTGACAAGCGCTGCGTGGCGGGGATTGGCTGGCCCGGGCGTGACGCCGGGAACAACAAAGGTGGAGTTGGAA
>NW_004955451.1:17297084-17302996 GCF_000276665.1 Chinchilla lanigera | reverse complement strand
GGAGCAGGGCTCGGGGGGAGGGGGGAGTCAGGGAGGGGGCCGCTCACCCGCACCCCAACCGAGGAGTCTGCAGGTCCTGCTTGGATCTGGCCGGGAGCGCCCTCCGCGCCCCCTCCCCTATGGGAGGGGGTGGGTAGAAAGTTCCCAGTCTCTGCGCCCTCCTCAGTGGGGCCCGTGTGTTCTCTAAAGGTGGCTTTGACCCCGGGTTGCCCGGCCAGCGCGACCGAGGAGGTGGCTGGACAGCTGGAGGATGAACGGAGAAGCCGACTGCCCCACAGACCTGGAAATGGCCGCCCCCAAAGGCCAAGGTAGGCCCCTCCGCCTGTGCCGTGTCTGGGGGCCAGTGAACCTCGAGCATCCCACACACTGGGGCTTGGCCAGTCCACACCGGCCTGAGCCTGTCCACTGTGCACCTGCTCCCCTCCTCGTGTTCGAGGAGGAGCAAGCCTCCCACCTGGGGCCCTAGATCCTCAAAGTGGGTCCCCAAATGTGCTGGGAGGACGGGGACGGGGCAGACGTCCCGGGTGTTTGTGGTTGTTGGAGGGTAAGGATGTGGCCTTGCAGGTGCAGAGGTGGCAGAGATAGAGCTGGGGCGATGGACCTCAGTTTTGGGGTGGTGTGCACGGCCAGATCCCCTCATCCCACGGGGTGCTCTTAGCATGTGGGGTGGCGGAAAGAAGCCAGCATCTGGCTCTGTGGGGGTCAGCGATGAGAGATTACCAGCCCATGTGACCCACCCCACAGAAGCCCTGCCCAGGTTACCAGATGCCCAGGAAAGCTGTAGCTTTTTTGACTCCTGGCCACTAGTGGCCAGTCCCTTGCCCCCCCCTTCTGGTCACCATTCAAGAGACCTCAGTGCTCTGGGCTGCGTCTGAGGGTCTGGCCACGTTCCCTTTTTGAGCCTTCTGGGCGTTCTCCTTGGAATGGGCCACCTAAGAGCTGCCCCTTGAGGTTCTCCCGGCTGGCAGGAATTCTCTCTGGTCTGCCCGGGGTGGGGTGACCCTTCCAGCGGTGCCAGGGAGACTTCTGTGTGGGGTGCCCTTGCTGCTCACACCCAGCCCCAGCCCCTGGGGTCCAGGTCATCTCCCTAGGACTTGGACTTGGCCAAGTTTGGCTGTGTTGTCCCTGTGGTTCTCTCCCCGTCCAGCTGCTTCCCTGCCTCCATCTCTCTGGGTCAGCTTGGCCTGCTGGAACAGCCGTAGTCTTGAAGTAAACCAGGCCTGAGTTCCAGCCCGGCTTTCTAGATTAGAGTCCCTGGCTGGGGATATAGCTCAACAGCATAAGCGCTTGTCTGGCAATCCTGAGGTCATGAGTTCAATTCCCAGTACCAATCAATAAATAAATAGATACATAGATTAGAGTCGCTACCCTGACCCCAGGTGGCTGTGGTTTTCTCAGGGCTGACTGCCTAGGCCGAGGAGGATGCCAGGGTTCAGAAGGGAAGTAGCCCTGGAGAGGAGGGCCGAGTACTCAGGGACCCAGGGGCAGAAGCTCAGGGAGGGTGTGAGCTGTGCGTGATATCTTCTTTGATGCCTTGCCAGACCGCTGGTCCCAGGAAGACATGCTGACCCTGCTGGAGTGCATGAAGAACAACCTTCCCTCCAACGACAGCTCCAAGTTCAAAACCACCGAGTCACACATGGACTGGGAGAAAGTCGCATTTAAAGACTTCTCTGGCGACATGTGCAAGCTCAAGTGGGTCGAGATTTCAAATGAGGTGAGGGATCCCTTCTGACCTGGGAGTCCTGGGCTGCAGGTGGCCGGGCTGGCTGTGGACAGGAAGGAAGGAGGCCGGGATGCTGTTCGCCCGCTGCCTGTCACCCCTGCCTGACCCTAGCCACCCTCTGTGGCCTGGCACAGAGCCCTGCCAGTCTGTCCAGTGGCCGTGGAAGCTCAGTCTTGGGACTTTTGTCACCTGAGCTTGGTGGGGTAGCTGAGGAGTGTTGAGGAGGGCACATGGGTCACGTGAAAACCATGCAGCTGTCCTTGGCATCTGCAGCAGGCGAGGGCCTATGCCGGCTTTAGGGACTGTTGGCGTTGGCCTTGGCTCCCCTGGAACATACCCCACTGGGTGGAGAGTTGGGGAGACCTGTGGGAAGGGGCTTGCTATAGGGTGCTATTCCCAGCGTCCCCTTCCTCCTCCAGGTGCGGAAGTTCCGAACATTGACAGAATTGATCCTTGATGCTCAGGAACACGTTAAAAACCCTTACAAAGGCAAAAAGCTCAAGGTGGGTTATGGGGGTGGGAAGGCACAGCCGGGCAGGCATGGGCCACAGAAGGGGTGGCAGGCACCTGACCACCCTGTCTCCCTTCCAGAAACACCCTGACTTCCCAAAGAAGCCTCTCACCCCCTACTTCCGCTTCTTCATGGAGAAGCGGGCCAAGTATGCAAAACTCCACCCCGAGATGAGCAACCTGGACCTCACTAAGATCCTGTCCAAGAAATACAAGGAGCTTCCAGAGAAGAAGAAGGTGGGGGAGGGCAGGGAAGGGGCAGGCAGGAGCGCCAAGGTGGCACCGCGATGCTGGGTGGGTGGGGGGAGCAGCACCACAGGCAGGGCCCCGGGCAGCACGCCTGGTCGCTCACGGCCACACACGGGCACCGCCCCTGGAGGTGCAGGTCGGGTGGGGGCTCACACTGGCCCTGTACCCCACACTGCCCCCACTCCACCCAGTCCACCTGTGACACACTTCCTTCCCTCCACCGCACCTGCCCTCCTGGTCTGCTTGGACACATGTAAGATCCTCACAGGTGACCCCAGGAAAAGGCAAGGACCTGGGGTGTGAGAAGGCTGGGGCTCAGCTCACACATCTAGCAGTGTTAGAGGACTTGGACCTGGTGCCCAGACACACTGCCCAGGGCTCTGCTTGCTGCCATGTCCATGTGCTCTGGGGCTTCCCCACCCCCACCCCACGGGCCTCCTGGCCCCAGACCACCAGCGGCTGCGACTTTGGGCAGAGGTCAGGAGGTCCCTTGCGGAGGCTGGCCGCAAAGCCCCGGGAGCTCCACTGAGGGGACAGCAGAGCCAGGAGGAGCAGTTGGTGACTCCCACCAGAGAGACGGGCACACGGGTGGGGAGAAGACACAGAGGCACGCAGCCCGCACTCAGAGCGGCACCGGCCGCCTCCCTGAGCGCCTTTCCCCGGCCACGTACGGTGGCTGCAGATCCCAGGGCCCTTGGTGCTGAGTCCCACGTGAGTCCTGCCCGGTTGGGTAAAACCAGCCGTCCACAGACCGCCCAGGCGAGCAGGGGTGAATCGCTGGAGCCACATGTGCATGAGGCTGGTAGCTGTGCTCCGCACGGCACACGCAGATGCAGGGCAAGCGGGGGCAGAGGGTCTGAGAAGGGGCAGGACAGAGGTGCGTGCTTAGGTGGGCAGAGGGCTGCCTGACCCTGCCACCCGTGAGTCGCTCGGCCTGGTCCCGGCCTGGGCAGCGTGAGCCAGGGCTGTGGGTGTCTGCTGGCTCTAAAAGCTACTCTTGGGTCTGAGGAAGGCTGACTGGGGTGGAAGAGGCCAGACTTGGTCTCCACGATGAGCCCCTGGCCTCTCCAGGGCCATGCAGGTGACCCTGGGAGAAGCGGGGGTGGTCGTGGGGGAGGGGTGTGGGGCGCCACCAGAGACCCAGAACTAGTGGACAGGGATGACCGCAAGTGCAGGGAGGGAGCAGATCTGCTGGGGTGGGTCAGGCGTAAGATCCCTCAGGAGCAGAACCTGCTAACCTGAGCCCTGGGGCAGCGTGAGTAGACAATCCATCTGCTGTGGTGGATGTGGGGAGCAGGCCTGACAGGAGCACAGGCTCCACCGGACTTACGGGAGGCCTGGGTGCCCGGCCCCTGCCCCACAAGTGGCGATGGGTGACACTGTCAGGACTCCTCCGTCAGCTCCCTCCTAAACAGATGCCAGGCCCTAGCAGTGGTGTCTGCAGATGGCCAAGCTCTGCCATCTGGCTCCCGCTGCCAGGCCGGTGTGTGGTGAGCCTGGCCTGTCAGAGGCACAGGCCACCCAAGGGGGCCTGAGCTAGCCAGGAGGGCGTGGGTTCTGGGTGAGGCCCAGTTGGGTCCTGGGTGACCCCGTCCCCTCCTCCCCCAGATGAAGTATATTCAGGACTTCCAGAGGGAAAAGCAGGAGTTCGAACGAAACCTGGCCCGGTTCAGGTAAGGTTGGAGACAACCAGCAGCCACGGGGCCTGGGGTGTGGCAGAACAGGCAGGCACTGGCCAGAGCTGGGAGCTGGCCCTCTGGGAGACGTGGGAGGGTCCCGCGAAGGCTCCCTCGTGCTCAGGCAGGTGGCCACTGTCCCATTAAGCCCGTGGCCTAGGAGGCTTGGTGGGGGGTGTGGACACTAGGGCTTGCCTGACAGTGTCCCCAGTGACCCTCGCTCCGTGCACTGGCCAGGGAAGACCACCCCGACCTTATCCAGAATGCAAAGAAGTCGGACATCCCTGAGAAGCCCAAAACCCCCCAGCAGCTGTGGTACACGCATGAGAAGAAGGTGTACCTGAAAGTGCGGCCAGATGTGAGTGTCTGGCTGGTGGGTGGGTGGAGGCGCAAGGCGGGACCGGGGGGAGCCGCGCCGGGTCGCCGGGCTGGGTCAGGGGAGCAGGAGAGGAGGCCCCTCCCCAGGGGTGGGCTGCATGGACAGGGCCCGGGCCAGCGCGTGCGAGTGTGTGTGCGTGCGTGTGTGAGCCTCCCTGCACCAGGCGGACACCCGCCTCTCCGCCTTGCCCTCCTGGCCTGTGGGGGACACCGACGTGACCTCCCGTGGCCCGAGGGGGCGGGGCCTCGCGCCCCCACCCCCCTCCCCCTGCCCTGGCTGCTTGCGTGTGTCTGACGGCTTTTGGTTTGCAGGCCACTACGAAGGAGGTGAAGGACTCCCTGGGGAAGCAGTGGTCTCAGCTCTCGGACAAAAAGAGGCTGAAATGGATTCATAAGGCCCTGGAGCAGCGGAAGGAGTACGAGGTTAGGCTTCCGCTGCGCTCCGCCCCGCCCGGCTCTTCACGAGCCTCTGCCCGGACTCATCGCTCCCAGACCCTGTCGAGGGAGGGGCCTGGTGGCCCCTCGCCTCTGCCCCTACGGTCCCCGACATCCCCAGGAGATCTCAGGCTAGGGCAGGGCAGGGCACCGTGTGGCACGGCGCGGCAGACACACGGCCACCCCCGGCTTTGCTCCGGCCCCCCTCCCCAGCGGCTCCCCCGCGCCCCCTGGCCCAGCTAACCCCACCCCGTTGCGCTCCGCGCCCACCCGCTCTGCAGGAGATCATGCGCGACTACATCCAGAAGCACCCCGAGCTGAACATCAGCGAGGAGGGCATCACCAAGTCCACCCTCACCAAGGCCGAGCGCCAGCTCAAGGACAAGTTCGACGGGCGACCCACCAAGCCGCCTCCGTGAGCGCCGCCCTGGGCAGGCGGGTGGGCGGCGGGAGGCCTGCCCAGCCTCACGGCGCCCTCCGGCCCCACAGGAACAGCTACTCGCTGTACTGCGCGGAGCTGATGGCCAACATGAAGGACGTGCCGAGCACGGAGCGCATGGTGCTGTGCAGCCAGCAGTGGAAGCTGCTGTCCCAGAAGGAGAAGGACGCCTACCACAAGAAGTGCGACCAGGTGCGGGGCACGCCCGGGGCGGGGGCAGGGGCGCTGTGCCCGCCCGCCCGCGCGGCCCCGCTGACCCTGCCCCTGGCTTTCCAGAAAAAGAAAGACTACGAGGTGGAGCTGCTGCGCTTCCTGGAGGTGAGGGGGTGCCGGCTGGGAGAAGTGGGAGAGGCCGGGCGGCCCCCTGCCCACCCACCCGCGTCCGCCCCGTGCCCGTCCTGTCCCGCAGAGCCTGCCCGAGGAGGAGCAGCAGCGGGTGCTGGGCGAGGAGAAGATGCTGAACATCAGCAAGAAGCAGGCGGGCAGCCCGGCCGCCAAG
>NW_004955451.1:17294929-17296605 GCF_000276665.1 Chinchilla lanigera | reverse complement strand
CCACGCCGCCGCCCGGGCTCGCGCGCCCCCTGGAGGCGACCGGCGCTCGGTCCGTGTCTGTGCGGTGAGTCCCGTCCGTCTGTCCCTGTCCGTCTCCATCCGTCCCCATCCTCCGCCCGCAGGCCAAGTACAAGGCGCGCGAGGCGGCCCTGAAGGCGCAGTCCGAGAGGAAGCCGGGCGCCGAGCGCGAGGAGCGCGGCAAGCTGCCCGAGTCGCCCAAGCGGGCCGAGGAGATCTGGCAGCAGAGCGTCATTGGCGACTACCTGGCGCGCTTCAAGGTGGGCGGCAACAGGGTGCGGAAGCGGCCCGGCGCCCGCCACACGGGACCCCGCCTGACCCCCCGTGTACCCCCAGAACGACCGGGTGAAGGCCCTGAAGGCCATGGAGATGACCTGGAACAACATGGAGAAGAAGGAGAAGCTGATGTGGATCAAGAAGGCGGCCGAGGACCAGAAGCGCTACGAGGTGGGGGCTGGACCCCTTCCCGGCGCTCCCGCGTGAAGTGAGGGGGCGTCTCCGTAAAAGGGCGCCGACGGAGCAGCCTGGGGCGCCCGCTGCCGCCCAGCTCGGTTCAGAAGCCCACCGAGAGAACTGACCGTGTGCCTCTTTCCGGCTAAGGCCGGGGGTGGCAGTGGGGGTGGTGGGGTGACCTTCCCGTCTCCCTGCAGAGAGAGCTGAGTGAGATGCGGGCGCCCCCGGCCGCGGCCAACTCTTCCAAGAAGATGAAGTTCCAGGGAGAGCCCAAGAAGCCCCCGATGTGAGCCCAGGGCCGGGCGGGGGAGACGCCAGGGGCGGGGCGGGCTGGGGTCCTGACCCCCGCGCCCCCGTCCCCCCAGGAACGGTTACCAGAAGTTCTCCCAGGAGCTGCTGTCCAACGGGGAGCTGAACCACCTGCCGCTGAAGGAGCGCATGGTGGAGATCGGCAGCCGCTGGCAGCGCATCTCGCAGAGCCAGAAAGAGCACTACAAGAAGCTGGCGGAGGAGCAGCAGAAGCAGTACAAGGTGCACCTGGACCTGTGGGTCAAGGTGAGCGCCGCAGGGCGCAGCGCCTGCGGGGCCGGGCTGGGCAGGGGGTGCGGCTCAGGCCCGGCCGGGCTGGCGTGGTGGTGCGTGCCGGTGGTCCCAGCGCTCTGGCAGGCTGAGGCAGGAAGAGCACATGTTCAAGTTCAGTTTGGGCACCTTCCTGATTTAGTAAGATCCGGGGTACTTCAAAAAAGAGATAAAAATAAAGACGTGAAAGCACAGTAAGTAGAGAAGCCCAGGTCGGGGTGCTGTGTCCCGCGTCTGGGACCTGGCAGCTCCTAAGCTCCAGGTGTCCTCTGGGCCTGGGGTGAGCAGGCAGGCCTGCGAGGTAGGGGGAATCACCTGTGTCCCCTGGCCCCCAAGTAGCTGGGCCTGGTGTCCTGGGGCTTAGCTGTAGCACTGGGGCTCAGTGGGGTCCGTGGTGTCACTTCTGGGTCTCTGTGGGGTGACCCTGGGAACGGGCTCCCCTGGGCAGAGCAGTGGTCTCTGTTAGGGTGGCTTTGAGGAATCTGCAGACACCCAGGGCAGGGGAGACGGGAGGGGAGACGGGCCACAGTGCATACAGGGTGCCCCACCTCCGCTTCCTGTCTCCACAGAGCCTGTCTCCCCAGGACCGGGCGGCGTACAAGGAGTACATCTCCAACGTGAGTGGC
>NW_004955451.1:17287322-17294804 GCF_000276665.1 Chinchilla lanigera | reverse complement strand
GCGGGCGGGCGGGGCTCAGGCCTGGACTCAGGCGCTGTCTCCTCCCCTCCCGCAGAAGCGCAAGAGCATGACCAAGCTGCGGGGCCCGAACCCCAAGTCCAGCCGCACAGCCCTGCAGTCCAAGTCGGTAAGGAGCCCCTCCAGCCCGGGGTGTGGCGGGGCGTCTGTGCCTGCGTGAGGACGACACCTCCCTGCCCCCCAGGAGTCAGAAGAGGATGAGGACGAGGACGAGGAGGACGAGGACGAGGAGGAGGACGAGGAGGAGGACGAGAACGGCGACTCCTCCGAGGATGGCGGGGACTCCTCGGAGTCCAGCAGTGACGACGACAGCGAGGACGGGGACGAGGTGGGTGGTGGGCGCGGTGCGGGGGGCGTCCCCAGGAAGGCCGCTGCTGACCGCAGGCCCTCTCGTCCCCAGAACGAGGAGGACGATGACGACGAGGACGACGACGAGGACGACGACGAGGACGAGGACAACGAGTCTGAGGGCAGCAGCTCCAGCTCCTCGTCCTCGGGGGACTCCTCGGACTCGGACTCCAACTGAGGGCCGGCCTGGGCGCCCGCGAGCCCGCGCCCCCAGCTGCCCTCCCGTCTTGCTGTGTCCGGTCCCCTGCCCCCGGCCTCCCCCACTTCCTTTCTTTCTTTTTCTTTTTTAAACAAAACATGGTGGGGGTAGGGGGCTGGAGGGGCCCGGGCCAGGACTCTGCAGCCCGGGGCCGAGGCCCAGGTTCCCTAGGGACAGCCACCACCAGACTGAGCCAGCAGGGGACACCGGCCACCACCCGCCCTGCACTTGCGATTTGGGCCTGGACAATGGACCGGGTGGGCTGGGGGTCCCAGGACTGGAGCCTCCGTACCTGCAGCCCCTGGAGGCGGAGGGCCAGGCTGGGAGGAGCTGTCCTTCTGGAGGGGCTGCTGCCCACGGCGCTGGAACTGGAGGCGGGGAGCGGGGGAGGAGGGCAGCCAGGCACTGCTGCTGCCCTCACCTGCCCCTGTGGGAGGTGGGCACCACCCAGGCCCACCCGGGGAGGGGCAGAAGTGTTTTTTATATATGTGTATATATTTTTTTTTTAAGCTCTGAGCTGTCAACGAGACGTTTCCTACCGATCCCGGCTGCCGTCTCTGTTGTCATTTCTGGGAGAGGGAGGGCTTAGGGGGTAGGACGGGGACTTTTTTAACCGGCCCTGGTGTGTGTGCGAGAGTGCGTGCGTGTGTGTCCTGTACATAGCGTGGGTGCACCTGTGGCTGCGCGTGCACCGGTCTGCCCTGGGGCCCCGCGGTGGCGCTGCGAGCGGAAGGGTTGGTGACAGCCGGGACATGGGCCCTGGGGGACCAATGGGCTACAGCTGCCCTTCCTGCGCCCTCCTCTGCTGGTTGCTGCCTCTGAAGCCACTCAAGTGCGTCCTGCAGCCGGATTCCTCGCCAGCGTCACACGCAGCAGCTCCTGCAGGCCCTTGCCAGCCAGCAGCAAGGTGGAAAGGGGGAGCATGGAGTGAGCCGAAGCCGCTCCCTGCGCCTCGCGGGGCTGCAGGGTGTTCCAGTCTTGGTGCCGCACACTCCTGCCTGGCCCCTTTCCCTGGCTGCCCTTTCCTTTGATTTCTCAGGTCTGTGCCCCTCTTCCCTACCCCAGCCCCACAGCAGGGGGTGCCTGCTGCTGGCCCCCGACCCTGGCTGGCAGCCCCATGCCCTTGGTACCCGGATTCCTCAACCTTTCATAAGCCAAGCCGCAGCCTCCTGGGTTGTTTTTTTTTTTTTTAAATCAGGCCCATCTACTTAAGGGAGACTGCATTCCCCTCAGCCCCTTCTGAATGGAAGCCTGAAGTGGGGGTGGGGATCAAACAGTGGGGCCAGGCTCTGGTTCGGGGAGGGGACAAGGACAGACCCCCATGCCCACTCCCTCCCGCTGTCCAGGTCCTGGGATTAGACACAGGGTTTATAGTTTCGTTTCCCAGGAGCCCCTAGAGGAACCCTATTCCTGTTTGAGTGCCCCTGCACTATTATGTTTTAGTGGAATATGTTTTCATTTGAAGCAACTTTGAACAGGATACTTTTTTCCTGTTTTAAAAACTTAGAAGTTCTTACAGTGCGGGCAGGGTTGCGGGCACAGGGACTGGTGCTGTAAGAGGCCGTGCTGAGTGCATTTTGGCACTGGGTTGGGCCGGCTGGGGTGGGAGGACCCCCACCCCTTTTTTTCTAATATTTAAGGCGTGTTTTATAGGTTTCAACAACAGCCACCTTGAATTTGTACCGTGGGAGGCGGGAGGGAGAGGCCTGGTGTCTGCCTAAGCTGACGGCCGACTGTGGATGTTTTGTTTTCCCCTTTTTTGTACAATAAAGTGAAAAATGAAGATTTGACTGCCGTCTGGTCCCTGACTAGAGGAAGGTGGATGGCAGGGGTGACCAGCAGGTTTGACACAGAAGGACCGTGCTGGGTGGGGTGGTGCATGCTGGGAGTCAGGAGGCTGAGGCAGGATCAAAAACTGACAGCTATGGATGTATGTTTATTACTATGTGTTTCCTACAACAACCATTGAGAATAGTTAATGATTATTCAATAGGTCACTCATGTATAGCTCTATTTATTTTCTTTAGAAGCCACTTTGAAGATACCAAAGTATAGTACAACAACTATTGATAATCTCCTACCTCTTTTGTCTGTAACTCACTATTATTTGTCTATTTGTTTTCCCAAGAAACGATCTTGTAGATAACAATATGTAAAACAATAACCATTGATAATTTCCTAAAAAAAAAAAGTCAAAGTAGATGCCATTACAAAATCAGAAACTATTCTGCTGCATTAAAAAAAAGTTAATTAAAAAAAGAAAAAAAAAACCTGAAAGCTAACCTGGGCAATGTGGAGAGACCCTGTCTCAGAATAAAGGCTGCAGTGTGGCACACTGCCCTGGGCTCCAGGGCTCACCTGGGCACAAAGCACCTGTGGTGGCCAGGGCCTATCGGGACCATCCCAAGGCAGGCCTGTTTAGGTGCACAGGACCCCAAGCCACCCGGCGCACAGGCGCAGCTGTGCTCCTGCCTGGACAGCACAGTCCCTGCAGCAGGGCGGACACCGTGCACCTAGCTCTCCCTTCCCACCTGGCCTCGGCTGGCTCTGGGTGCAGCAAGGGCTGAGACCCGGCTCTGCACACAGGCCCCAACGCACAGCCCCCGCAACTCCTGGTCAGACCTGCCACTCACTCCGTTCTGACACAGCCACCCGCACACCCAGGAGACGTTGTCCTGCCCTCGGGTCCACCCTGTTGGTGTCAGCCTCCTCTTTTAATGGGGGGTGGTCTGCACTGAGCTACACCCCCAGTCTTCCCACTTGTTTTCTGAGGCAGCTCTATGTATCCAGGCTGGCCTTGTGGCAATCCTCCTGCCTCAGCCTCCGTCGGTGCTGGGATTGCAGGAGTGTGCCACCCAATCCATCCTAGGCGTGCACATGCACACAGAGCCTCCACTTGTTACCACGTGCAAGCACTCCAAGAGGTGTCCACTAGACCACCTGCAGTGGTATGACTGCCCCCTCCAGAGCCCGTGTGGAAATGTTACCTCCAGGGGCTCAGCACTGGACTGCAGGAACCTGGAACTACAGCTGGGATCAGAGCAACAAATTAGCACAGCACCATGCCAGTGGGCCCTGAAGCAATGGATGTGCTCGGCAATTTCGTCCCTGGCCTGGGGAGCTCACCCAGATCTTGCTGTACCCCTGGCCTTCCCAGCCTCGAGAACCAAAACTGTAGGCCAAAGACACTTTAAAGATGGAGCAAGACATTTCAGCACATGCCTGTAATCCCAGCACTGAGGAGGCTGAGGCAGGAGGATCACTCGCTGAGTTTGAGGCCAGCCTGGCGTGTGGTGCTCTGTCAGAGGAGTGGGCAGCAGCTCCAGACGGTGCTGTCCCAGAGCGTGTAGGCCTCAGACAGCCTCACCCTCTACCTCCTGGACATCCTGCACTCCAGCCGCTGTGAGGTCACCAGCCTAGCGCCATGGCTCAACCTCTGCTTCTGTCGTCCTCCTGCCCCCCCTCTAGCCCAACTCCTCACTGCACACCCTGCTCCAAGCCCCCCGGAAACCCGCCAGCCTTCCCGCGGCCGCTATCCTTAGGCAGCCGAGACCTCCCGAAACCACCCTCCTGCTCTCCTTCCCCTAGGCAGTTCCACATACTGGCTGAGGCTTTTTCTTTTCTTTTTCTTTTTTTAGATTTTTGAGACAGGTCTTGATATGTAGCCCAGGCTGCCCTTGAACTCATGGTGATCCTCCTGCCTTGGCCTCCCCAGTGCTGGGATGACAGGCTTGTGCCACCACACCCACCATGAAATCTTAAAAACACATCTGAACCCAGACATGGCAAGCACCGCGGTCACAGCTGCTCAGGAGGCTGAGGCAGAATGATTGCTTGAGCCCAGGAGGTTCAAACCAGTTTGGACAATACAGCAACACCCCATCTCAAAAAACCCTGCAAGACACAGACACAAAAAGCCGATTACTTCTTCACTTGAAATGTCCTGTGTTTTTCCTCAGCCTCACAAGGCCTGGCCCCTGTTTGTCTGTTGCCTCCCCTCCCTAACCACAGGGGTCCAGCACCACAGGACCTCCTGCCCACTGTCTGCCCAGAGCACGGCTCCTTCCCAGGCTCCACACTGCCTGGCCTTCCCCATCACCTCCTCCCTCTCACCCCCTGTGGTGTGCTTCCTTCTTCTCTGTGTCTCGAGAAGATGCTCCACCTGCTTGCAGCACAGCCTGGCGCTGAAGGGGCAAGCACGGAGTGGGTGGCTCAGGGCGACCTCGGGCCAGGGCCTGCTGCCCCTCAGCCCCAACTCCAGCCACACTGGCCTTCCACAGCCCAGACCCTGAGCTGCCTTTGGGCCAGGTGCTGCCTCTACCAGGGACACACCTCTCTTCTGCTCAGCACTGGGCTCTGCTTACAAGGCCACTTCCCAACCACAGGTCCCCAGCAGCCTGGATGCCGTCCCCTCCACACCAGGCTTTGCTGGGCTGCTACTGCCACAAAGACAGATCTGTTTCTCTTGCTTGTTGCTGTGACCCCAGGGCCTCCCCTTGCACCAGCACTAGCTTGGTCCTCAGCATCTGTCAGCTGTGGTGTTGTGGACACCCTAGGGCGGCCCAGGCCAAGGGCCGAACAAAAGGTCCAGGCCGCTGGGAAGACATTGGCGTGAGGACAGCCTGGCGGGCTCCCTGGGCGTCACGCTGCGGGGACTTACTGCACCCCCCTCGTGTCCTCATCCCTGGGTGGGGCGTTAAGGGCACGTTCGGCACATGGGCAGTGCAGCTGGGAGAGTCCCTGAAAGGAGGCAGGAGGGAAGAGGCCATGCTGCACCCTCACGCGCCAGCCCGCCTCTGCCCACAGCCACGCCTGCCAAATCGTAGTCCCCAGCGGCCACCTCAGGCCAGCACACTGGGCTGGTCACCCTTTCGCCCACCCTCATCATCCACAGAGCTCCCCACGTTTGCCAGCTTCCTGCCCCTGTGAGGACACGTTTGACATTAGCAAGGTAAAGGGAAGGTGGATACGGTGTGGGGCCGGCGCAGAGGTTTCATCCCACGGTTGGCTGGCTCCAAGGCGAGGCAGGAAGGTCAGGGCGGAAGGGTGTGGTGGAGGGAAGCCGCTCACCTCCTGGCAGCCAGGAAACAAAGAGATCAAGAGCCCAAGAGGAAGGGGCCGGGGGCAGACCACCCGCAGGGCACAGTCCCACGACCCACCGCCCGCACGAGGGAGGCTGCAGGGCCTCCCAGTGACACCTTCCAGTGACAGCCTCAACCAGGTCAGAGCCCACCCCCACCCGAGGCCGTCCTGGCTGTACACGTTTGCTGAGCCCCCATCTCCGTCACCCTCTGCACCTCAACCAATACAAAAACTCACTGTGTCCCCTTCAGTCCCCCTCAGTCCCCAGGCAAAAGGGCCACCACTAAACGTGCGAGCCAAGTCCAGCAACGCCTGTTGAGCGCCGGGCCCAGGCCCTCAGGCCCCGGCACGTGTTCAGGCGGGCTGAGGCGGCTGGCCTGGAGCCCATTCCCAGCTCCCACCAGCTTCTGAGGCCGATGCTTCAGGCCTCTGAGTGCCTCTCCCTTGTATTCGTATTTTATTCTCTGTAGTCCCGGGAATTGGACCCAGGGCCTTCACACTGAGCTCCAGCCCTAGCCCTTTTTACAAAGTCACTAAACCGTCCAGGTTGGGCTGCAATTCGTGATCCTCCTGGCTCAGCCTCCAGAAATGAGCGCTGGAGGACGGCTGTGGGCCACCACACCAGCTTGTCTTGTTTCTAATCTCACTATCCTCCAGCTGTCTTCCTGTGGGTCCTCCTGCTGCAGGAGAGCCTGGGCTCCTTGAGGAAGCACCGCCATCCCATTCCACCTCCGAACCCGGCCCCTGGAGTGCGCTGAGTAATGGGAAGGGGGCTGGGGATGTAGCTCAGTGGCACAAGCGCAAAGTCCTGAGTTTGATTCCAAATACCAAAAAAGAAAAAAAAAAGAGTAACGGGAACGGTGTTTTTGGTTTGGTTTGTTTTTTTTAGACAGGGTCTCCCTTATGAAGCCCAGGCTAACCTTAAACTCATAGTGATCCTCCTGCCTCAGACTCCCAAGTGCTGAGATTTACAGGTGTGAACCACCACACCAAGTCTAACAGGTAAGGTTTATCAGGTGCCTGCACCAATCGGAAAGGCTCACCCTTAGGGAGTTGTCTGTTTTGTCTGAGACAGGGTCTCGCTATGCAGTTCAGGCTGGCCTTGAGCTCACTTTGTAGCCCAGGTTGGCCTCGAACTCGCAATGATCCTCCTGCCTCAGCCTCCTGGATGCTGGGATTACAGGCGTGCGCCACACACGCGGCTTAGGGGTTGTTATCTTCAGACTAACGCTTGAAACTGTCCTTGCGCCACTGACAACTGAGGACTGAGGCACAAGGGGCTTATTCACGGAGTTCACCGACTTAGATTGAAAACTGCCTCCTGGTCTTTTCTTTCTCTTTTTGACACAGGGTCCTGCTACACGGTCCAAGCTGGCCTCAAACCTCAAAGGCAGCCGCCCTCCTGCCTCAGTGTGCTGGGATTACAGGCGTGCGCCACCACGCCCGGTCTCCTTAACTAAAGAAAACCGCCTCCATCGATGTCTGCTGCGGGCTGAGAGCCGACGACGGTCTCACAGGCCGAGGGTACAGGGCTGTCGCACAGCGCGGCGCCGTCCGGGCGTCATCGGGCCGTGCGGGCCTCTCCCCGGCAGGGACCCGCGCGCGCACGTGCTCCGAGGGCGGCGGCGGGAGCGGCTCCGGAGGTGCGGCCGGCGTGGGACGGAAGCAGGAAGGGCGAGCAGGTGTGGTCGGGGGTCCGGGGCGCGGGCCTGAAGCCGGGGAGGGGGCGGCAGGCCGGGCCCAGGCTTGGCGCTCGCCCGGGACGCACACGGCCGGGGACCGGGGAGCAGGGAGCGGGAGCGGCGGAGGAGGTACACCGGGGGAGGGGCGGCGCG
>NW_004955451.1:17277529-17286140 GCF_000276665.1 Chinchilla lanigera | reverse complement strand
GCCCGCACTTCGGGGCGCTCGGACGGACTTCCGGGCCGGGCCGCGGGGCGGGAGGGGCTGTCCCGGCAGCCGCAGGTAGGCAGGGCCCCCTCCTCGAGTGCGCCCCCCCGGGCACCCCTGCCGTGCGGTTCGGTGTCCCTGCGACCCCGGTCCCTTGCGCCCCGCTCCAGTCTGCACGGGGAGAAGCAGGCGCATTTTGCGGAGGACAGTGGGGTGAGGGTGGCAGGGTCCCGGGCGGCTCCACTTCTGGTAGCAGCACCCCCCAAGTGGACACCTGGATGCCGGCAGAGGTGACTGGGAGGGCCTTGGGGGCCGGGGCTGCCCTAGGAGCCCAGGCGGCTCTGCCACACCCTGTGGGTTTGCTCTGAGGCCTGGGCCTGGAGTTCCTTCTCTGCTGCATTGCACCATGGGTATCGAGAGGGGTTTGAGTTTGGGGACCCGGGAGCTGCCGCCTGCGGAGACCTAGACCTGGGTTGGCTGTGGAACCCGGCTCTGCCTGGCGAGAACACGGTGGCCCCTGGGCTTCAGCCGAGGACCATACAGGCTGAAGGGCCTGGGCTGGGACTGGCAGGGCTGCGCCGCCGGGGAGGAGAGGTGGCAGGCTGCGCTGCCTCGGCCTCACAGGAGCACCCCCGTCCTGCAGCCGTGTCGCCGCCCGCTGTGCTATGAGCAGTCAGAGCGCCGTCTCCACAAGAGTTTACAAATGAAAATGGAGGAAATGTCTTTGTCTGGCCTGGATAACAGCAAACTAGAGGTGAGGCCCCCACGTGTGCCTCCAGTTCTCTCTGCTGGTGTCTTTATGCCCGCCGCAAGCCGTGGTCAGGACGGGGGACACAGGAGAGCCACCGCTGAGTTTGCACCAGCTGGGGGCGACCATGGTGATGGGCCCTCTTCCCGGCCCAGGCCATCGCTCAGGAGATTTACGCAGACCTGGTCGAGGATTCGTGTTTGGGGTTCTGCTTCGAGGTGCACCGAGCTGTCAAGTGTGGCTACTTCTTCCTGGATGACACGGACCCAGACAGCATGAAGGATTTTGGTGAGCTCCGGCGGAGCGCCTAGGGGCTGCGTCCAGCGCTGCACCCCCAAAGCTGAGGCTGGGCTGTGAGGGGGTAGTCCCCGCCCGCCCTGATGGCCACACCTCTCCTGTCCCCAGAGATCGTGGACCAGCCCGGGCTGGACATCTTTGGACAGGTTTTCAACCAGTGGAAGAGCAAGGAGTGTGTCTGCCCCAACTGCAGCCGCAGCATTGCGGCGTCCCGCTTCGCACCACACCTGGAGAAGTGCCTGGGCATGGGGCGCAACAGCAGCCGCATCGCCAACCGCCGGTGAGGGCGCTGCCCGCCGGCCCCGCAGCTGGCACCTGGGGCACTTGTGGGGCACAGGGTGGGTCAAGCCCTGGACATTCTCTCCCCTGGAGCTCTGAAGTTGGGGGTGCAGAGGGACGCCAGCCTGATGTCCAGGGTGTCCTCCCCTCACAGAATTGCGAATAGCAACAACATGAACAAGTCAGAGAGCGACCAGGAGGACAACGATGACATCAACGACAATGACTGGTCCTACGGCTCGGAGAAGAAAGGTGTTTGTCAGCCTGGGGAACTTTGGGGTGCACTGGGAGCAGGTGGAGTCCGGAGTGGTGGTGCGTGGCTGTAGCCCTGGCACTCTGGGAGGCAGAAACAGGAATTTGAGCCCAGCCTGGCAAACTTAGTGAGACCCTGACTCAAGGCTGATGATGTAGGTCCCTGTGAAGGTCTTGAGTTCAAGTCGTAGTAGTGCAAAAAAAAAATTGTCACCAGTGGTGTGGGCAGGAGATAGTTCTGCCTTTTCTTTAGATGCTCTTGGTTTGGGGCTTTAAGTAGCCCTGGTTGGGGCTGGAGAGTGGGTTGGCAGCAGAGCATTGGCACAGCATGTATCAGGGTCCTGGGTTCAGTCCTGTACGATCAAAGAAACAGGAAAAAAGTGACTGTGCTGTCTTTTCTGTCCCTGACAGCTAAGAAGAGGAAATCGGACAAGGTGAGAGCTGGGGTGCAGGGACTTCAGGCACAGGACAAGACCCTCCCTTGGGGCAGGGGGGCCTCAGGTGTCTTGACTGCAGTCAGGTCACTGAGGTGTGGGTGTCTATGAGCCAGGTCTGCTGAGTCCTGGAGGTGCTGGGCGGGGCATGTGGGCCACCAGGCCTCTTGCTGGGAGGACACGCAGTGATTAAGGGTGTTTCTTTGTCAAATGTTTTTCCTCCTGTGGGTTCTTGGCTCCCCCTTATCATTGCCCTTTCCCCAAAGCTGTGGTATCTCCCATTCCAGAACCCCAACTCCCCGCGAAGATCCAAGTCTCTAAAACACAAAAATGGTGAGTGGGGCTGGAGCAACAGGAGCTGCTGGCTGTGGTGCTGGGACCCGCTGGGAGCGCAGGCGGGGGGCGGTGTGGAGGGAGGGCCTGCAAGCCTTCTATCACCCCCACTTCCTCTCTGGTTATTTTCAGGGTTCTCTGTCTGTACCTCTGCATCAAACACCCTTCCTCTTCTTTTTTCTTCTTCAGGGGAGCTTAGCAATTCGGATCCATTCAAGGTGAGCAGGGGCTGCCCGTGCCCCGTGTCGTGGCCCCACAGGGTGGCTGAGGTTCAGATGGGGAGTCTAGGCATTGAGGGCTGGGAGGTGAGGCCAGGGCTTCTGGGCTTCTACCCTGGCCCTGACTGTGCCCTGGTTCCCACAGTATAGCAACTCTGCCGGGATCAGCTATGAGTCCCTGGGGCCCGAGGAGCTGCGCAGCCTGCTCACCACGGTGAGGGCTGGCGGGGGGCGGGGTGTGCTGTGCGGGGAGCCTCGGGAGCGGGGCCGGGTCCCTGCAGCCACCTCAGCTTCCGTCCCTCTCACAGCAATGCGGAGTGATTTCGGAACACACCAAGAAGATGTGCACCAGGTGAGGGTCCTGCGCGCCCATGGGGGCTGGGTAGGCCTGTGGGCCCTGCGTCCGCCACAAGGATGTGGACCTTCCCGAGGGCCCCGTCAGGGCTGAGCCCTCTGTCCCCACCAGGTCCCTGCGCTGTCCCCAGCACACAGACGAGCAGAGGCGGACTGTGCGGATTTATTTCCTCGGGCCCTCGGCGTGAGTGACCCACTGGATGGGCTGGCAGGGGTGGGGTGGTGGTGGCCGTGCCTGAGCCCACTGGCCTCCCTTGCAGTGTCCTCCCGGAGGTGGAGAGCTCACTGGACAACGACAGCTTCGACATGGCCGACAGCCAGGCCCTCCTCAGCCGGCTGCAGTGGGACGGCTCCTCCGACCTCTCACCCTCGGACTCGGGCTCCTCCAAGACCAGTGACACCCAGGGATGGGGCCTAGGTACATAGGGCTCGGGAGCTGCTGGAGGGGGCAGCCCCGCAGCGCGCTCACCGCCTTCCCTCCCTCTGCAGGCAGCAGCAGCTCCGAGTCCCGGAAGGCCAAGAAGAAGAAGCCGCACCTGGGCCTGGCGGGGGCTGCGTCCGGTCTGGGCGCCAGCAAGAAGAAGAGGCCCAAGCCACCAGCACCCCCGACGCCCAGCATCTACGATGACATCAACTGATGGCGCAGGGGCTGCCTTTGGCTGAGCAGAGCCTGCCCAACCCCGCCTGACGCAGACCCGGGCACATGGACGCTGCTGGGGTTCGGGCTGGCGAGCTTGGGGCCAGGTGGGCAGGCGGAGGCCTGCTCGTGCGCCCCTGGGGGGCACCAGGTCTTCTGCAGTGGAGTGGCCTCGGCATGCAGGCCTCAGACCTGGACACGTTCGTTATCCTGGACACAGTTCGGTGGGAGGCGGTTTTCCTATTTATTCTGTGAGTTACTGGATGTCCGGCCAGGCCCAGGGCCTGGCCCGGGCACTGCCCCGCACACTGCCTGCCCCGCCCAGGAACTGGACTTGACCCCGGGAGGCCCCGGGCAATATGAAGGGGTCTGAGCTGCCCCAGGGCAGTGGGCGCAGAGCCCACGATGCCCAGCCAGTGGGCACGGTGGGCGGCTGCTAGGTGGCGCCCAGGACTGTACCGCCTCCCCTGCCCGCGGCAGCCCCTCTGTCCCCACGGGTTCCCTGGCAGCCAGAGCTGTCCCTCATCAGCGGGTGCCAGGAAAGGGCCGCAGCCTCGAAGCTTCAAGGAGCGGAAAGGGGAGGGTGGGGTGGGGCCGTGTCACCTGGGCTCTGCCGTCCCTCCCGTCTGTCCCAGCGGGCGGCCGACCCTGGCCTGGGCGGCAAGGAGGCCCGCGGTGAGGGAACGGTGCTGCTTTATTTGAAATGTTTTCTTACCTCATTCCCTGCCCCAGGAAGGGGCGCAGCCTCGCCCTCCTGGGGTGGCCCCGTGTCCCATGCCCGCCCTGCCTCTACCCTGGGGCAGCCCAGCCCCACGCTGCTGCTTGCCACCTTCCCCTCACCAGCCTTGTCCCGCTCTGTCCCTGCTCCAGGCTGCCCTATTCCCTCCTGCGCCGCTTTTAAGTTATTTATTCTGTACTTGTGGTTCGGGGCCCCGAGGAGAGTCCTGACCTTGTGCCTCTCCCTGCGAGCAGTAGGTGGGAAGAGGGTGGCTCTGCGCTCCGGATCTCAGTGGAGGGAACAGGGTGGCATCATCCCTGTGGGAGAGCGTGCCAGTGTGCCCACCGGCTTGGTCTACATCCAGAGAGATGTACAGCCCTGCATCGGGCCAGAGAGACAGAGGTGACCGATGGGCCAGAGCTGACCTTGGGCCTGTCCCCGGCACGTGTTGGATATGTCCCACGTTTGAGTAGCTGGTACCCAGGACTGCTCGGACTGATTTGGGTTAGGGACCCTAGAGGGTTGTGGGAACAACGGGACGGCTGTGGGACCTTGTCTGGAACCCCAGTTTCCCCCTGGGGTGCTTCTGATTGTGGCTGATACCTGGTTACAAATTGGTTTTTAACCCAAGCATTGTGATTACTTTTTAAAAAGCCAACCCGTTTTGGCAGGAGTTAGAATAAATCCTGGGGCCTGGGCGCCTCTTCTCACCCTCACAGCCTTCTCCCTCCAGGGCCGCCCATGTGGGAGTGGGCTGGAGGTGAGGGGTGCAAGGCTGGGGCTCCTGCCTAACCCCCCAGCCTCCCTTGGGAAGGAGGACGTGGGGGCAGCCTGGGGAGAGGTCTGTGCACACGCTGCCCTTTGGTCCTTGCCAGCTGGCCCCGCGCCCCATCTGGTTGGGTGGGAGGCAGCAGACCCTGCCTCAGCAGTGCCCCGCATCCCACCCTGTGTCTGAGTGTGGGGTTTGTGTTAATCCCACGGCCGGTGGCTTCCCTTCCATGCATCGCTCCCCCCCGCATGCCCGGGGCCACCCGCCTGGCATCACCGCATGCTGGGGTCATTGGGGGAGGGGGGGGGCTCACGCTGTCCTGTGGTCTTGAGATTTTTATTTTTGCATATATAATCCATCCTGTACAGGTAGCTAACTTTGTAAGCGCTGTGTACCCTCTGCCCATGGCTGCTGGTGTAAATAAACTGCATCTCCCGTTGGTAGCCTGGCCTTCCTGCGCTCATTGCCACAGAGCTGGGCGGGCAGAGCTATGTTCTGGATGTCACAGGAGGCACCTTGCCCACAAAACAACTTTATTGAGTCACAGATGTGAAGCCTTTATCCTGGGGCCCCCAAGGTGAGGGCCCAGGTGGCCCACGGTGACCCCTCTGGAGCAGTCCTTGGAGCCCAGCAGGCAGGTACTGGCTGAGGCCAGTGGTCACTGGCAGCTCTGGGCCCAGGGGTGCAGCAGCTGTGGCCTGGTGCCATCCTGGCAGAGCCCTGTCAATCACTGTTCCAGAGAGGCTAGCAGAGTGCAAGGGACACCCCATGCACGCCTGGGCCAAGAGGGGTGGGTTCAGTCTCTCCTTGCTCTGCCATGCCAGTCTCTGGACTGGCACCAGGGCCCCCCCGCAGGGGTGCCCCGGGGCGGGGGTGAATGCAAGTTTCCCACAAGCTGGGCATGGCTCTGAGCTTGGGCAGGATGCTGGAAAGAAGGTTCTACCTGAGTTTGCTGGTGTGGGGAGAGCTGTCCCATGGTCAGGGGGGCAGCCCCACGTCCACCTGCTGGGCCTCCTGCCTGTGTACCACATCCTGGCCTGGCCCAGCTCTGTCTGGGGAAGGGAAGCAGCGCAGAGGAAGACGTGCCCTTCGTTTCTCTCTGGGTTCTACCGTCCGTACATCCCGAAGACCAGGAAGCTGAAGAAGACTGTGACGCCCACCAGAGAGACTGTGGCTGGGGCCGTGAAGAACTGGCGGTAGTTGATCCGGAAGTACCAGACCACGCCCAAGAGCACCACGAACACGGGCACCATGAGGCTGCCCATGCTGAGCCCCAGACTGGATGGCTCAGTGGCAGAGTTGGCCAGGGGGGCTTCGGGGCCCGGGGCAGCGGACCCTGGGGGCAGGCGGAGGCAGTGGATCACACAGCGGTCAGTGATGTCCAGGGAGCGCAGTGTGCTGGCAGGGTCCTGCAGCAGGCGGCCCCGGTAGACGAGTTTTGTCCGGCTCTCCTGTCCAGGGAAGTATTTGCTGCAGGATGGAGGAAAAGAAGCAGAGCAACTGTTGTGGTGTTTGCTGAATCCCAGTGAGGCAGGAAGATCCCAAGTTTGAGCCCAGTGTTGGCAATTTAGCAACACCCTGTCTCAGAGAGCTGGACATGTGTAAAGGCCCTGGCTTCAGTCCCCATTAGAGTACCAAAAAACAAAAGGGGTTGGCACGGGGAGTTTCCAAAACGTCTCCCAACACGCCCTCTCCTCCCAGGGCCCAGCAGCTTCCTCCAGGAGCCAGGCCGGGGGCCCCCTCACCTCTTCAGGGCACCCACAGTGTCCTCCAGCTTGACCACGGCCAGCTCCTCGGTGTCATTGAGGAATTTGAGCCTCAGGTTGATGAAGCCAGCACTGGGTGGCAGGCAGGTACCCCTCTCAGAGCATGGCAGGGCTTCCGGACCACCTGCCTGCCGCCTGGGCAGGCCCCGGATGTCCAGGAGCTGCTCCAGGTTGGGTTCCACGCCTGCCCCGGCGCCCAGCTCCCCTGCTGTATCGCCCCCGCCCGTGCAGGCCTCTTCGGCCTTCTCCTCGCTGCCCTCCAATGGGTGGGGCGGCTCGGGGGGCTCGGGGGTGCCTGGGACAGCCACCAGCTGGTCTACATGGCCCAGGTGAAGGACGGAGGTGTCACTTGCCGACACGATGGTTCCCAGAAGCTGGCTGCTACTGCTGTCTGCTACGTATGTGGAGAGCCACGCCAGGACCAGGGCTAGAACCAGCACCACCACACCTGCCAGCACCACTACCTCGTTACCCACGCCCTCAACCAGGGCGACACCAGAGAGCTCCATGGCCTGGCTGCTGCCTGGGCCCGTGCTGCAGGAACAAAGGGGACAGCATCAGCACAGCCTGCGGGCCCGAAACCAGCTTCCAAGTTTAAGTGCAACGTGAGCCAGCTCTGAAAGAAAATGGGGTTCAGTGGCCTGCATGGAGTGGGCAGAGCTCCCAAATGCAGGTCCCACAGAGTGCGGGGCATCAGGAAAGCTGCCAACCCTGCTGCCTCGGCTACAGGGCCTCTTGCTGTCTTTTTGGTTGAGGGGGAAAAATACCTGCTTGTCTAACTCCAGACTTCTCCAATGGTTCCACCTGCCGGGCCACCTCCAAGGTGGCTTCCGAGATATGCCTGGACGATGTGACTGGGGCTTCTCTGGAGGAAGAGTCCAGTTGCCCCTGCCAGGTGCCTCTCCTGGGCCCCTCCTCGGCAGGGGTCACAAACCCATGCCTTGATGCTGTGAGCCACAGGGCATGGGCCTCTGGGCCAAGTCTGATCACCACCGAGGACCAAGCTGGAGGGGCAGCAGGAGACACATGTGCCACCTGGGAAACCCTTCAGCAACCCGTGGCGGCCACACGGGGAGACACCAGAAACACCCCCTGCTCTGGCTTCACAACTGCACACACCACCCGCCGAAGGGCAGTGCCTCCTCCACAGCCTCGCCAGTCCTTCCGCGAGCTCGCTCTCCGCGGCGGCTCAGCGAGGCCGGAGGCAGCGCTCCTCTCCCCGCAGAGGCTGCGGAATCCACAGCGGTGCCCGGGCAAACCCAGCTGGCGGTCACGACCGTCGCACTACCCTCCGGCGCCACGGGACACCACTTGGCGCATGCACCTGTCTCCACCCGGCAGGGACCACAGGGGTTTCAGCAAACGCCGCAACCGTCGCTCAAAGAACATTTAGGGCAGAGCACCGAACAGATTCCATTTGCTCACTTAACGGTCAGGCCCTACACCCGGCAAACACCTGTATCCCGGTCTTGCCTCTTCCCAACCACGTAACCCTGGGCAATGCTCTCCGCGCCTCGGCGGTCCGCTCAGCCCACCGGGTTACAAACAGCACCTACCTCAAAAGGCTGCTCTGAAGATGACGTGAAATCATCGAAGTAAAATAATTAGCGCGACGCTTGGCACAGTGCAACCGCTGAGCAAGCAGACGGCAGCGATTCCGCGCCACTCCCGCGACTAAGCCCCCACGGGCGGAGGCTGTCACTGCCCGCGATCCACCCAAGGGGAGGCGCGGACCCCGCTCTGGCCCGCGGCCGCCGGGGCGCCTCTGCCTGCGGCTGGCCGGGGCGACCCCGACCAGAGGCCCCG
>NW_004955451.1:17276430-17277429 GCF_000276665.1 Chinchilla lanigera | reverse complement strand
GCCCTCCGCGGGGCGGGGCGGCGCGGGGCGGGGCCTGGCGGCGCGGGGCGTCATGGGAAACGCAGGGAGCTGGACCCGGTACTGTAGCTAGACGAGGAAGGAGTCCTCACCTGAAAACGCCGGGATCAGTGTACTGACTTCCCCAGGACGGCCCTTGGTTTCGTCTTTCGGGAGGGGCCGGGGAAGGGGCTGACAATGCCCGATTATGTCCGGGGTCTGATTTCTTCCGGCTTCTCCCGGAAGCTGTTACAAGCAGACAGGAAGCCCCGCCTCCGCACAGTTCCCTGATGGCGCACAGCTACGTAAGGCGCGCTGACGTAAACGAAGCTTTAAATGAAAGGGCCAGGTTTCGGAGGCGAGGAATGGGTGGAGTCATTGTTGGCGGGATCCCGTCTCTCTCGGGCCTGTACCACGCGTGGTGGGCGGGGTCTCAGGACGCCGAGGATAGGAGCGTGGCCGGAGGGGAGTACGAAAAGGCGTGGCCTTGCGACTGACGCGCCTGCGCAGAGCCAGTCGGCTGGCCGGGCTTCTGGCGGAGATAGTCCTGTCTGCTTCGCTGGGTCGGTGGGCTTAGGTGGAGACGGGCGATAAAGCTGTGGTGCCGGGCGGCGTAGGACGCAAATCCAGCGCAGCCTTGGAGCGCGAGAAAAACAGGAAAAAATTTTCTCTTTTCTTTTTGTTTGAGGGAAGGTCTCACGGTGTAGTTCAGGCTGGCCTCAAACTCATGGTGATCTGCCTGCCTCAGCCTCCTGAGTGCTGAGATTACGGGCGTGCACCACGTCTGGCCGTTATTATATTTAAAAGGGACTGACGGAGTGTGGTGGTGCACGTCTGTAATCCCAGCACTCGGGAGGCGGAGGCAGGAAGATCTCCAAGAGTTCGAGGCCAGCCTTGGCTACATAGTGAATTCAAGGCCAGGGGCTGGGGATTTAGCTCAGTGGCACAGCGCCTGCCTGGCAAGCACAAGGTCATGAGTTCGATTCCCGGTACCGGGAAAAA
>NW_004955451.1:17272413-17275260 GCF_000276665.1 Chinchilla lanigera | reverse complement strand
TTATTTTTACTTTAAATAGGTATCTTGTGTCTGGAAACAGAACACGGAGTGCTGGGTGGTTGGGGGCAGGCCTGCATGGTTAAGGGGGCTCAGCCTCTTCCCCTGCTAAGGGTGAGTTCTCTTCTCAAAGGCCTTTCTTCTCTGCCGAATGAAAACAAGAGCCAGGTGTGGGGGCGCATACCCAGCACTCGTGAGGCTGAGGCGGGAGGATTGCTGGGAGCTTGAGGCCACCCTGAGCCACATAGTGAGTTCAAGGCCAGTCTGAACTGTATAGTGAGACAGTCTCAAAAAACAAAACAAAACAAGTAAACCCTAAATTAAAATACAAAGAGGAGCTGGGGGTTTAGTTCAGTGGTACAGCGCCTGCCTGGCAAGCGCAAGGTCCAGGGTTCGATTCCTGGTACGGGGGAAATAAATAAATAAATAAAATAAAAAGAAACTAAAACAAATCTTTCACCTGGAAAGGAGGGGCCGTGGCTGTGCTCACCCAGGGCCAAGGCCGTGGAAGAGGGTCTCCGGGGAGGTGGAGGCACCAGAGGCCCCAGGGCTGCCACCCCGTCTGTGCAGCTCCCGCTGGTGACGGAGCCCGGGGCCTCGCAAAATGACAGGAGAGAGGGCGCTGAGCCCCTGTGCCGCCACGGCCCTGCAGGCTGTAGCCTCTCCCGGCCACCAGGAATGGTGGCTCAGGCCGAAACTGTGGAAGCCACAGAGGGCACACGGAGGAGGTCACCTCACAACAGCCCCTCGCACGCCGGGGAAACACCAATTCCTAGCGTTCCTGTCTTAGTTACCTTCTCCTGTTGCTGAGACAAAGTACCCAACACCCGAAGGCAGAGGGACAGAGGTCTGTGTAGCTCACGGAGCGTGGAGGTTTTGGCCCGTAGTTGGCTGGCCCCCCGGCAGGGCGGCGTGCCCGAGGGGCCTCACAGAGGAGAAACAGCTCATGGCACACAGAAGGCAGCGAGCAGTGGAGGACCAAAGAGCCAGGCAGCAGGCAGCAGCAGCAGCTTCCTTCTGTCCCTCTGCACTGTCCAGCCTGCCCGCCCCGGGGGCAGCACTCACACCCAGGGCAGGGCACTCTTAATCCTAGCCTGGCACCGTCAATCAACCCCAGCGTCGCACACCCAGATCCAGCCACCTCTGAAAAGCCCCATCTGTGCCCACTTGAGGCTGTGGGGGATCCATAGACACAGGCCTCACGGCTGATGAAACACTACCTCGCCTGCAAAGACTCCGCCTAAGGGTAAATCGAGGTGCTCTCTTTTGCATTTTTATTTTTTAAGCCAGAGTCTTGCTATACGTAGCCCATGCTGGCCTTGAACTTGCGGTGATCCTCCTGTCTCAGCCTCCCAAGTGCCAAAATTACAGGTGTGCACCTCCACGCCAGCAGTCAAGGTGCTTTTGGCTCTGGGACCAGAAGAAGTGACAAGAGAGCCAGGGGGTGGCCGGTTCCCATGAGTGGCCTCGCAGGCCCCTCGAGGACGCCACACGTCACTTATTCCAGTGTCCTGGACCTGGTGTGGTGGCTGCGGGGCCGGCTGTGGGGATCAGTGCTGGGTGGAGGCGAAGGTGGTTGTGAGGTAACCTCAGGCCCAGAGGAGGCGCTGTGCGGACACAGAAGCACCTGGAACCCAGCAGCCGGAGTGCCGTGCACACACCTGCAGCAGAGAGCTCGGGTCAGCACCAGGCAAGGGAGCAGAGGGGGAAGCAGGCAGACCAGGGCCCAGCTGCACCCCCCGGCCCTGGGTTCTCGAGGTTTCCGTTTGCTGTTTCTGTGGCACTGGGGATGGAACCCGAGGCTGCATGCAGCCGGGCGAGGGCTTTGGCTCCAAGCTGCCCCCCGAAGCCTTGGGTCAGCTTGGGTTTGGGCCTGACAGTGGAGGGAGGCGGCTGGAGGGGCGATTCCAGCTGTGACACCCCAGGTCACCCAGCACCCACACGGAAAAGGGTTTTCAGAGGTGGGACAGCTACGAGGGTGGCAGGGGAGGTCGGCAACATGGGGTGCCATCTCAGGTGGCCAGGGCAGAGGTGGGTAGAGGTCAGGGCCAGTGAGGGTCTCCGGGCCGGCTGCCCGGTCACTCAATGCGGCCTTCCACGCGCAGCAGCAGGTAGTCCCGGAGCAGTGGGGGCAGCGGCAGCCGGGCGGCAGCCTCACGGCACCGGTCTCCAAGCTGAGCACGCACAGCAAGGCGGGCCAGGTGCTGCAGCCGGCGCGGCTGGTTCACCATGCGTCCAGCCGAGCTGTAGAAGGCTTCGTGCGCCTGGGCGGGAGGGAGGGGGCGGGGTCAGGCCGCTGGGCCCTTCTGTCCCTCCTCCTGCCCAGCCCAAGGTGGCCGCAGCTGTGAGGATGCAAAGCCAGAGGCGAGGCCCTGCTGGCCAGTCCGGGGTGTGCACCGCAGAGCAGGGTCGCAGCCACACTGGCACTGGTGCTGCCCAGAGGCGCTGGTGCCATACCCGGCTCAGGAGTCACCTGGGCTGCTGGACAGCGGTCACCCGCCACCCAGGCAGCTCCTCCTGCAGGGCCCGGAGCCCACCCTCCCTGCCCGGGCTACCGCACCTGCCACACCTCCGGGAGCACGGCCCGCAGCCAGGCGTCGCAGCTTGGCACGCAGGGGTAGGCGTTCAGCAGGACTTCCAGGGCCCGGGGGCAGTTGGCACAGTGCTTCAGCATCTAGGGGTCAGAGGGGGTCTGGGACTCCTTGCCCCATGCCCCAAGGGCCTCCCCTTGACCCCCACGCACGCCGTCACCCTTCCCGCGCCTCAGTTTACCCTCCAGGGTGCTCTAGCCTCTTGGCTGTTTTCTTTGGGCTCTTTCCCTCCCCCGCCCCCCGCCCCCGCCCCCGTCCC
>NW_004955451.1:17267540-17271989 GCF_000276665.1 Chinchilla lanigera | reverse complement strand
TGCGCCTCCAGCCCTCGCGCGGCAGCCACGTGCAGCGGCGTGGCCTCGTCCCCCGCGGCCAGGTTCACGGCGGCGCCCGCGTCCAGCAGCAGCTTGGCGCACCTGGGGACAGAGGCCGCCGGTCAGGATCAATCCACCGCCGCAGTCATGGTCCCGCCCGAGGCCCAGCACAGGTCCATAAGCACCGGCGGTTTGGCGGGGAGAGGTTCTGTAAGGCAGCCACCGGCACACAGCGCTAGCAGCAGCCAGGGCAGTGCCCAAGTCCCCCGCGCCCTACAGGGCACAGGTCTTGGCCTGGGTCGCATGTCAACGCCGGAGCGTTTCCAAAGCAAGGGGTTTTGGAAACTATCCCCAGGCACGCTTTGACCCACAGCACCTGGAGATGTAGTTCAGGCAGAGGTTTTGAGTTCACTCCAAAATCACATGTATACATGCAATGCACATACACATATGTACGCACATGTACCACACATACCACGCACACTCTGCATACATGTGTGCACATGTACATGCATACATGTGTGCGCATCCCACTAACATAACACACATGCACACAGACCACATACATGCACGCTCAGGCACACATATCACACACCCATGTTGCGTGCATGCACATGTGTGTCACGCACATGTAACATGCACACATCACACATACATGCACGTGCATGTGTGCATATGTATACATCACACATACGTGCATATCACAGTGCAGACATCTATTGCAGGCACATCATACTGCATGCATACATCACTATACACTTGTGCATACATGTTACATGTGCATACACACACATACATGTATCACACTTACCTATGTACACCCACGCCTGGAGTCTGCGTTAGTAATAAGAAAGCTGAACTGGGCAGCGACTCAATTCACAGGAGGCGCGGGCACCCTCGGGAGCCCCAGCACTGGCGCCCGGCCACACATGTGGGCTGGGAGGTGCTCTGCGGGCCGGCCACCCGGCCACCCCAGGCTTCTGCAAAACTGCTCTATTTTCTCGTCGCAAGTTCCCACCACAGACAGGACCTCCTTGCTTCTAGATCCTGAGCACCAGCCCCCTCCACAGGGCCTGGGAGCAGCCCACAGGATGGTCCCTGGGCAGCGGGATGGGCATGTATCCAGTGGCTCCAGGCCACCACTGACTTGGATACTGACCCTCAGCTCAGGGCCGTGCAGGCTTCCGATCACCACCTGCTCGCCCACGGTGCTGTTTTGTAAACGTGCCAGAAAGTGTCAGCTCCCTGACAGGCCCAGGAAGCTGTGGCAGGCGTAGGGAGAAGAGGCTGGCTCAGCAGGTGCTGGTGCCCACCTTGGAACGAGGCATCAGGCTCACAGATTCACAGGGCGGTGGAGACTGTGGTTTTCCTCAAAAGCAACAGGGCTTCCGGCTACTGAGCTGGGCTCAGGACTTTGGGCAGCACCCGTCCCCCCACCCCCGTCTCCTGCGCACGGAACTGGGTGTCTCCCTGGCGCTGTGAAGACGCCCATGCCAGGGCTGTGGGAACCAGAGCCACGCGTGAAAGGCAAGTGCTTCCTCCCAGCCACACAATCTGTCGACACGTGTGCACACACACAGACACACACAGGCATGCACACACATGCAACACACACACACATACATGTGCATGCACACGCCCCTGCCTGAGCCCCGCCTACCCACTGGCACCTACTCCAGGGACTCAGGTGTGGTACAGAGGTGCAGGGGCGCTGCTCCCTCCTCTGACAGCACGTTGGCCCTGGCGCCGAAGGCCAGCAGCAGCCGCACACAGTCGGGCCGGGCGTGCGCACAGGCCTCGTGCAGGGCAGCCTGGCCCCCGACCCGGGCGTCCAGCTCAGCACCCTGCAGAATCAGGTGGCGGGCGCAGTCCGTGTAGCCTCTGGCCGCCACGATGGTGAGGGGCGCCGTCTGCTTGGTCTTGGGGGTCAGCACCCAGAACCCTGGGGAGGCAGTGAGGGGACAGCGTGAGGGGCAGTGGCTGGTTGCCATCCAGGCTGGTGAGCGGTGCCCCTGCTGGCCAGCCAGCCAAACCTGCGCCTGCCCAAGCCAGGCGCAGGGCTCCTCCAGGCCTGATGAAGTTGGGACTATTGTTCATGCATGCACACGTGTGTATGTATGCATGCATGCATGTGATGTGTTATGTGTCTGATATACATGTGTATGCAGTGTGTAAGAATGTGGTATGTGTGTATGTATGTGATATATACAGGTAAGTGTGATATGCGTACTACACGTGTAACATGCATGCACATGCATATGCAGTGATATAAGCATGCATGTGATATACACCTGCACGTGGCATGCATGGGATATATACATATACGCATGTATTATGGTTGACACATTGTGTCAACCTGGGGAGTCTAGAGGTTTGGCTAAGTGACTCAGCAGGAAGCCAGGGTGCTTACTTTGTATCCATCCTGAGCCTGTGGAAGAGCAGGGCATGGAACTAGGTGAGCGCTGCAGCCCCCTGGCTGGGGGAAGCCTGCTTACAATGTAAGGGAGGGAAAGAGGCTGCTCACCGCCACTCCTCACTTTTGCTCTTGTTTCGGCTGTGTCCTGCGGCCATGAAGGCTTGCCCTCTGCCATGCGCCACTCTGCCTCGGAGCCAGCCAAGTATGGACTGAAACCTCCACAGACGGTGAGCTAAATAATCCTTTCCTTCCTTCATTGTGGGCGTTGGGTATTTTGTCTCAGCAAGGAGAGAAGAGTAACCAAGACAGCATGCATGTGTACATGTGTGGTGTGCACTGCGTGCATGTGCTATGTATGTGTACTATATGTACCTGAGCACATGTATGCAATGTGTGTACGTTATGTGCGATACATGTGCATACGTGTGTGTGCATTGTGTGTATACATGTGATTCTGGGGTGAACCCAGGATCTCTACCTGAGCTATATCCCCTGGTCTTCTATTCTTTAAGTCAGGGTCTTGTTAAATTGTCTAAGGGTCCAGGCTGGGCTCCAGCCTACAGTCCTGCCTTAGCATCCCAGCGTGCTGAGATTACAGGCAAGCACACAGTCCCCTGCCAGAACCACCTTTAGGGCAGTTTGTCAGTCTGTCACAAAACACAGCTTGTGTCGGGGATGTAGCTCAGTGGCACAGCACCTGCCTGGCAAGCACAAGGTCCTGAGTTCAATTCCTGGTACCAAAAAAGACCCACAGCTCATGTCAGAAAAAACAGTAGCTGCTCGAAAACCACATGCGCCGAGGAAGGTGCGTGGGCCCTGCTCCGGAGCCCGGGCGCATGGCTCCCCCGCCCTGGTGCGGACAGACGGCGATGCAGCATGGGCTTTAGGAGCCTCCTGGGCAGCAGGGCCTGGCCCGAGCAGGAGCGTGGCCGGGGACAGAGGGCCAGGGCACGTGGCTGGGCAGGCCGAGGCTGGCTGTTTTTGAGCTTCGGGTCCCTGGGCTTTGAGTCTCAGGTCAAGCACGTGCTGGTTTTGTGAGGGTTAGGGACGGTGATGCCACAGCGTGGGGCCCACAGGGTGCCTGCGGAGGTGCCCACTGCTTCACCAGGCAGGGTGTGGGTGGAGAGCACCTCTGCAAGGCTCCTCTGCACCCCAAGTGTTCCAGACTCTGACTCCCTGTGCCTGAGGGGGCTGAGGCGGCCTCCTAGGGCTCGGTCAAGGGGTCGGGCTGGGGAGGGCCGCTGGTCAGCACAGGTCTCAAGGTCACCTAGGAGGCACAGGAGCACTGTCACCAGAGAGCTGGTGGAGGGTGGAGGGGGATGCCCAGCATGTGCCAGACCCTGGGCTCGTCCCCAGTGCTGACCGAAAAAGATAATAAAAATAAAAGTTAAAAGCATTCTTTAACAAAGGAGTCCTGGCCGGGCGTGGTGGTGCACATCTGTAATCCCAGCACTTGGGAAGCTGAGGCGGGCCAGATTACCTCAAGTTCGAGGCCAGCCTGGGCTACATGGCAAGACTCTGGTCTGTTGGGGATGTTTATGTAAGTCCTGGTGCACACGTGTACAGCAGAATTTGCACACCCACTTTAAAACTCTGTAGACTCATGTTTACTGACATGGAAGCATGTTACATGAAGTCATCAGTTTATGAAGCTGCATGTATGCTGGCTGCCTCAGTGGTATGCACTAAATAAAACTGCCTGTAGAATATAATTTCATTATATGAAAGAAAACAGGTACGTGCCTGTAACTCTAGCACTTGGGAGGCTGAGGCGGGAGGATTGCTGTGAGTTCAAGGCCAGCCTAGGCTACATAATGAATTCAAAACTAACCTGAGGGGCTGGGGATTTAGCTCAGCGGCAAAGTGCCTGCCTGGCAAGCGCAAGGTCGTGAGTTCAGTTCCCAGTACCAGAGAAAAACCAAACCAAACCAAAACAAAACAAAACAAAACAAAACTAACCTGAACTACATAGCAAGACCCTGTCTCAAAAAGACAAAATAGGGCTGGGGCTATAGCTCAGTGACACAAATACC
>NW_004955451.1:17247988-17267120 GCF_000276665.1 Chinchilla lanigera | reverse complement strand
GTGGTGGCACACGCCTGTAATCCCAGCACCCGGGAGGCTGAGGCAGGAGGATCATTGTGAGTTCAAGACCAGCCTGGGCTACAAAGTGAGCTCAAGGTCAGCCTGAGCTGCATAGTGAGACCCTGTCTCAAAAAGACAAAAAAAAAAAAAAGTGAAAACTGAAAAAGGGCTGGGGATACGGTTCAGTGTGAAGGGCCAGTGGGGCCGGGGATTACTTTCCTGGCATGATGACACAGGCCAGTCATCCCAGCTACTTGGGAAGCTGAGGCAGGAGAATCAAAGGTTGAAGGACAGCCTGTGCAACTTAATGAGATCCTGTCTCAAAAAATAAAACAGCCGGGGCTGCAGCTGGGCCTTAGAGCACTTGCGCCTGCGTAGGAGGCTCTGGGTTCACCCCCATGCTACAAAATAAGTAAGCAGCAGAAAGGGTTGGGTTGGCGGAGATGAGCCATAGCACGACCACTTGCCAGGCACAGGGCCCAGGGGTCACCCCAGCTGCCGGAAGGGAGCTGGTTCCAGGAAGACGCCAGTCCCCCGCTAGTCTGCAGAGGAGCAGGCGGTGGGCAGGGTGGCGCCGCCCAGGGTGCAGCACGGCCCGAGCTGCCCGCTTCCCCGCCCGGCTGGTGCCTACCCTGCTCTGCCGACCAGGCCAGCTGATTGCTCACGGTCTCTACGATCATGTTGGCGGCCTCCTCATCCTGGAACAGCGCCTGCACCTGCTGCAGGTCGCCCGCGAACAGGGCGCTGTGCACGGCGGGGTCGCGGCAGCGGCGGTGGGGCTTGGCGAGCTGCACCCGGGCCTCGGCAGGGTCCCTGTGGCTACGGCAGCGTCGGGCCACCGCTCGCCGCCGGTCCTCCCACTCCAGCCACTCACGCTGCAGGCGGAGGCTGCGCAGGGCGGAGGTCGTGAAGGGGAAGCTCTGCCCAGCCATGGCCCCGGTGCGGGGTGAGCTGTCCTGCGCCCACCAGCCCGGCCTGGAGCCGCCCGGGCCCTCCCAGGAGCCACAGAGCAGCTGAAGCTATAAATAGCCCGGCTGCTGGGTAGGCAGCGCGGCGGGGCTGTGACCCGGCAGGGAGGAGGCCGCACAGGGAGCTGGCCCTGCGACCCGCACGTGGGGGACAGGGGAGGTGTTGGCGCACACTGAGGCGACAGTCCCATCTTCACCTGGGGCCGCACAGGAGGGCAGCACAGCGTGCATGACCCAGCACCCGCCTGAGCTGGGCCCTCGTCTCCGCCTCCAGGCCAAGAGCTTCAGGCTGCTAAGGTCACCGTCCGTGTCCTCAGGCCAGGCCCAGGGCCCCAGCCCTGCACCAGCCGCAAAGGACCCTGCCCAGCGCTGCCCAGCACAAGAGGCCGCGACCCCCATCGTGGCCTCCTGCCTGGCCACCTCTGCCACCTCCCAGGCTCGCCGTCCCCAGGACTTGGGATTGCAGATGCACGTCCCCAGGTCCACCTCAGAGGTCAGCTGCTGGGGACAGATGTCCCTCAGCAACCCCAGGGTCCCTGCCAGGCAAACATTCATCTGCCACCTGCAGGCAGCAGCTGCCAGGTTCTGCCAGCCCTGCCCTCCTGCCAGGTGGGCTCTGGGGGACAGCAGGTGGCAGACTGAGCACAAGGCCTGCGGGCAGCTACGGGGCAGGCCTAGGGTCAGCGTCTGCAGGGAGAGGGCGACCAAGCCGTGCCCACGGCAGCTGCGGGGAAGCTGAGGCAGGGTGGCTGTGAGCCACCCCAGGAGCTGCCCACTGCCTCCACTTGCCCAGGCGCAGGGGAGCAAGCCAGGCTGGTGACTGAATGCTCGGGCGTCCACACCCCATGCTTGTGGCTGCCCAGCACCGCCGAGTCACCAGTGAAGGAACACGGGTCACAGCCCGAGGTCAAAAGCACACCCCTGGTCCACACTGATGCCAGCGGGGCGGGCAGAGGGAGACCTCTCGGAGTCCTGGGCAGGCGGGCTTCTTCTCAGCGGGCAGCAGGGCCGGAGAGAGCCTGGGCACCCGGCCGGGGGCAGGACACCCTGCCTGCACCTTCCCCGAGCCCTGCCAGGCAGGTCCTGCCCTGCCGAGGGAACGTGAAGGTCATGTTGCCCTGGTCCTGGTACTCGGCCCACGGCACTGCCCGGGGGACAGCGACGAGTGTGCTGCGGGTGTCAGGCCTGGGGTGCGAGCTGGGTGTGCAGCACCAGGCCCCGTGTGACCCTGATGGCAATGCTGTTCCTGAACCCTCGAAACAAGCGACAGAGACAGCGGGCGCTGTGCTGTGCCTGCTGAGGACACACAGAGCTTTATTCCAGGACTGGACCTGGGCAGGCTGTGGCCTGGGTCACCCTCTGTGCTGCAGGCCCGGGAAGGAAGGGACAAGGACACAGGCCCCAGCCTCTCGTGTCCCTGGGGAAGGAGGCTGGGGGTGGCACCGTCCCGCAGGTAGGTGAGGGCGGTGCCAGGGCAAGGACAGGGCAGGGCCAGGCTCGGCCAAGGCTGGGACGCCAGTGCCAGGAAGCTGAGGCCCCCGTGCAGGCTCCAAGAAGATGGGTGTGGAGCCGGGGTGCAGGGGACCCCATCCCGGCCGCTGGCTGCCGCCTCTGGCTGGGCCTCGCCGGTGCCGCTCAGGCTTGGGCACAGGCTGCTGCTCACGGTAGCCCTGCGTCAGCCTGGCCCGAGCCGCCGCCGCCACTGAACAAGTCCTCGGGCAGCTCGCTCAGGAGCCCGTCCAGGTCGTCTGTGGGGACAGGGAGGGGCAGCACTACAGCAGCCGGTGGCACAGGGCTGTGGCTCCATGACTGACCCGGGCTGCCTCGCTCCCGCCTCTCCCAGGAGCAAGGGGACCTCCTTGTCCTTCCACTCAGAGCCACAGGCCCAGTGGGGGACACAGGGCCCCTGGGGAGACCGGAAGCCATCAGAAGTATCCAGGGTCAGCTGGTGGCAGGGACAACGGCACCCAAAAAGGACCCGTAGTCAACAGCAGCACTGAAGGTGGGAGCTGAGGCAGGAGGGTTGCCGCAACCCCGAGGCCGCCTGGGCTGCACAGCGAGAGCTGCTCTCCAACCAGAAACCAAGGAGCGGCAGTGCCGACCCTCGTGGCCTGGGGGAGGCACACAGCTTCCAACAGCATCTCCCCCAAGGCGGGGTGCGCGTGCTCAGGCTCCCCCCGAGGCCACAGCTTCCTCCACTCCCTGAGGAGCCCCACTTCCCGGGGGATCAGGGAGCCCCAGAGTCTGCCACTGTCTAAGCTGCACCTCGGGGCTGAGCTCCGGGTCAGGGTCCAGCAGCAGCTGCCAGGCGGAAGAGCTGGCCTGGGGAGAGGCTGTGTGGGCACTCGCCTATCATCTGGCACTCAGGAGGCTGAGGCAGGACAGCAAAGCTGAGCCCAGCCTGGATGACCCGGCAGGATCTACCTCAAAGCTGGGACACAGTGTGGGGCCAAGGCTCTGGGTGCCGCTGCCAGTACCAGGAGGAAGAAAGGATCGGGACTGTGCCGTGTGGGTGACGCTTGGAAGGGCCGGCAGCCAGTGGGACGGGCCCCCCTCGGGTCCTCACCAGCATCCGGACCTTCCTCCTCAGGGGCCACATCTGCCTGGCGTCTTCCCCGGGGACTTCCTGGGCCCTGGGGACAAAGGACTGGGTACCGAGAGGAACAGGACAGGAGAGGGGTGGCCAAGCCAGGTCAGAACGGCCAGTCCTGCGCTGGTCGCCTCGGAGCGCCCCCGGCCAGGGTGGCGAGACTTAGCGAGACTCTCATCAGAACAAAAGGATATAAAGAGGGCTGGGGATGCAGCTCAGTGTGAAAGCCCTGGCTTCAGCCCACAGTGCCAACCGCCTCCCAAAAAAGAAGAGAGAGAGCCAGGTGCAGTGGCACACGCCTGTGATCCCAGCACTCAGGAGGCTGAGGCAGGAGGATCGTTGCAAGTTCAAGACCAGCCTGAGCTACAAAGTGAGCTCAAAGCCAGTGTGAACTGCATAGGGAGACCCTGTCTCAAAAAGAAAAAAAAGAAAAAAGATCCTTCCTGGACTGAGTGGTTGGAGGACGAGGTGTACGGGCAGCTTAGTGCCGTCCCCGTCACCAGGTCAGACACGCTCACCCTGTGGACAACACGGCAGCAGCAGGGGGTGGGCTCAGCCCGCGTCACAGCAGAGCGGGACGAGACCCTCTGCCAGGCAGAGCAGGGGCACAGCCCGGATGTCCCCGCCTCCCAGGGCCAGGTCCCCTTCCTGCCAGCAGAGGCGAGGGCCCCCGTGTCCCCGCACTGCCACCCAGGGCGCGCCTGATCCGGGTCACCCTCTGCCACCTCGCCTCCCTCCCCTCGGTCACTCTCAAGGCCTGGGCTGTGCCCTCCTGCGGCTGGGCACCAGGACAGGACGGGCGAGGCCCTCCGCCCCTCACCTGGGGGACGGGCTGCGGGGGGCCGAGGAGGCCCTGGCCCCCGGAGTCCGGGCTGTAGACGTGGACCAAGTTGCTGGGTGTCACGTTGAGGTAGTGGTTCCGGGGGGACGGGGAGAACACCCCGACCTGCAGGCGGGCACAGAGCAGCGTCTGCAGGGTGACGGGGGACCAGCCTGTGTCGTGCCCCGCCCCGCCCCCTGCCAGGGTTCTGGGAGCCCTGAGGCTCGCTGCGGCACAGGTGGGGCGGCCGCGGGGGCGTGCCTGCCGCAGCAGCAGCACAGCGCCTGGCCTCAGCGCGCCCCGCCGCGCCTCCAGCAGCGCCCGGTGCACCGTGCCCTGCATCTCCCCTGCAACATCACGCGCCCGTCAGCCCCGGCCGTGGGTGCTGCGCAGGGGCGGCTGCGCCGCGGCTTCACCGGCGTGGGGGCCTCACCCGTGGGGTCTCTGAGCACCACGCTGGCGTCCACGGTGCTGCGCGTCAGGGACTTGACCAGCACGGCCATGGTGGGCACCTTGTTCCCGGGGAGCTGCTTCAGGGCTGCCTGTAGGGCACGACTGCCACTGTGGGCCCGGAGCAGGGACAGTGCCAGGCGCCCGCCGCTGCCTCCTTAGCGACAGGGAGTCTGGCACCCTGGCACGGAGGCCGAGGCCCAGGCATGGCATGGCCCGTGGACTTGGGCTGCCCCCTGGACCAGTGGGGCAGGGCATGCGGGGACTCACCTTCCGCAGCACCATGGCCACGCTGCACGTGTGCAGGAAGCAGGCGGGGTCGCCCTCGTCCAGGCCCAGGGCCGCCTTCATGGCCAGCCAGGGCCCACGCCCAAAGTCCTCCTCCGCCAGGGCCTGGGAGCTGGTGACGGTGGCCTGGCCCCAAGTGGAAGGGACAGCGTGACTGGCTGTCCCTGGGCCGGGCGGAGGGCAGAGGAGGGTGTGTCCAGGAGCGCAGTGGCCTCGGGGCTGGGGACGCTGGGCGGGCCTGTGGCCACAGCCCCTTCCCCGCTGTGGCAGCAGCAGTGGTGCTGCGCCCGACCCACCTGCACTCTCCCGCCCCTTGGGCCGGTGCCCCAATACACTCATGGGTCCCATCCACTGTAGCTCTGACCACTGGCTGATGACCGCGAGCAGAGGAGGGAATCTGTGCTGCCCCCCCCACAGGGCCCCGCTGAGCCGGGGTGAGGACAGCCTTCCGTCCCAGGAAGCCAACAGGAAGGGTCTCGGATAGCATCTCAATCCTTTGTGTTTGAGGCAGGGTCTTGCTGTGTAGTCCAGGCTGGCCTTGAACTCACTATGTAGCCCAGGCTGGCCTCGAACTCCTTGCGATCCTCCTGCCTCAGCCTCCTGAGTGCTGGGATCACAGGTGTGGATCACCACACCTTGTCTGAGATCTCCTAGTGCACACTGCCCTCCTCCTGCAAGAGCAGCCACACCTGTGCCCATTTCCTGCTTGGCTGGCACTAACACCGCTGCCCCCGGGCACCCAGTGGCACAGGCCTAGCAGTGTCATAGTGGTCCCAGCTCTCGGAAGGTCCAGAATGCCATCGCCCAGGGCTGCCCTGGACACCAAGTCACCTCCACGCGGAGCTTGGCCAGCGCGCCGTGGGCCGGAGTCTGCGGCGTGGAAACCACGATCTCTTCTGGGTTCTTTCCGCCATGCTGTGGGGAGGGGGCGCTCAGGAAAGTCCAGAGACCAGGGCACCCGGCAGCTTGGGATCGGGGGACATCGGAGGACGTGCGGGAGCCGGGCTGCACAGCAGCACCCAGCAGAGGCCCGTGCCCGGCTGAGGGCCACACTGGCTCAGCAACGGACACCTGTGCGGGCTGGGGCGGGGCAGGCAGCACCACAGCTCAGCTGAGGTGCCCTTCAGAAGGCAGAAGGAGCCGGGCACATGGCGCACGCCTGTCACCCCAGCTCTCCGGAGGCTGAGGCAGGAGGATCGAAAGTTCAAAGCACATGGGGAAACTGAGCCATTCCGTGAGACCCAGTCTCAAAATAAAAAGTACGAAGGGTCCGGGGCCGTAGCTCAGTGGAAAGGCCCTGGGCTCCGTCCCCACGACTGCCAAAAATAAGGAAAAGCCAAGGTGAAAGCCCCCACTGCCACGGCCCAGCGTCCTCTGCTGGAGCCCAACCCTCCATGCTGTGCTCTCTGTCCTCCCGGGCAGCGCACCCCCTCACCCGCCCGGGGTCCGGGCAGAGTGGCCTGGGCCAGCCCTGCTCATGCGGCGCCCTGTGCCAACCCTGGCTCGCACCTGCTCTGGCTGTGCTGGCTCCGGGCCGGGGCCGTCAACCCCTCAGCAGGCGGGAATGAGGCGCCCTTGACACGCAGGTGCCAGGCGCTGCTCAGGGTCTTCACGCCCACTGCCTGCCCAGGTTTTAAGCTAATTTCCTTCCGCCCTTCCTCCCTCCGTCTTACAGGGCTGGGGTTGAGCTGACCCCGAAGGACTGTGGGGCTGGGAGTTTCTGGGCTTCTTCCACAGCTCCAGAGCCTGCCCTGCCTGTCCTGGCCCTGGAAGGCCCTGTCACCCCGAGCCGCCTTACCTGTGGCAGGAGCCCGGCCGGGCCGGGGAAGCGGCGTGTGCGGGTGTAGGCCGGGGTGCGGGTGGCGGCGGTGACCAGCTGCAGCAGGTGGTTGGTGACGACGGGCGTCTGCAGGGAGAAGTGCGGCCCTCTTGGGGTGCCGACAGGCGAGGCTGCAGGGGCCCTGGGTGCCGGGGGCAGCCGAGGAGAGGCTGCCCGGCCAGTCCCAGGGGTGGCAGGGGCACAGGCGCCGGGAGCCTGGAGTCCAGCAGGGCGAGGTTTACTGCCTGCACACGCGAGGGGAGGGGGCAGGGGGCTGCCGTGGCAGGGGCCCCCCGAGGAGGTGCCAAGTGGCCGGGGAAGCTGCCCTGGTGGGGTGGCACCTGCCCAGGTGGCACCAGGTCTCAGGAGTGGCCGTGGTGTCCTTTGGGGCCCAGTGGGCGCTGGGGGATCCTGGAGGGGTAGGGCAGCCACAGGGCGCGAGGTCAGCTCACTCAGGTCCAAGACCCGGGCCCTTTTAGCTGGGGCGGGGCCCCTGGCACCAGCCCCCAGGCCCAGCTCCAGGCTGGCCAGGACCTCATCCAGATCATCCTTGGCCAGCGCCCCCCAGGTCCCCTCTGTCCTCTGGCTGCCCATCCAGTTGCTGGAAGTTAGGTGCGGCCTTGGGGGGTCCCTGATGGCACGGGGCACGTCGGGGGCAGCAGGGCAAAGTCTCAAGGCGGGTGGGCATTGTGCCGCCAAAGCAGCCGAGGGGTGCAGGGCTGGTGGGCTTGGGCTCGGTGCCTGCAGGCTGGGGGACACAGGTTGCAGGTGCCCTGCCGGCCCAGGCGGTGCCCCAGCAAGCTGATTCTCGGCATCCTCCACGGCAGACAAGAAGTCCTGAGAGAGAGAGGGGTGGCCTCTGAGTCCGGAAACTGGTGTAGTGACCCCGGCCCACCACTTGGGTGTGCCCACAGGTGCAGGCCAGCAAGGGGCAGGCATGCAGCCCGACTCGGCCTCCCACCTCTGAGCCTGACTCTCCACCAGGTCCCATTAGAAATGCTCTAAGTTTTCTGGGGTTTTTTTTGTTGTTTTTTTAATTTTTGAGGCAGGGTCTCACTACATAGCCCTGCCTGGCCTGGAACTCAGAGCGGATCTTCCTGCCTCAGCCTTGAGTGCTGAGATCACAGGGGTGTGACACCACACCCACTCTATCAGAAACACCCTAAGGCCAAGGCACCAGTAGCTTCTCCTTCAGTGGGAGCTGGAAGAGCAAAGGTCCGGGGATACCAAGGTGTCCACGGGTCACCGAGGCCGCACCCCACCTCATGCCGACGCCCTTCCGTAGACCCCACCAGCGATGTGCCAAAAGCCTGGGAAACCCTAAAGTGAAACGTAGCTCTCTGAGCTGCATCAGGCGTGGTTGGGGAGACAAGGTGACACTGGCCCTGCTGCCTGTGCCTTCGGGAGGGAGCCATCCTGCTGCACGGGTTCAGTACTCTTGAGGAGCAGGGCTGCAGAAGAAGTGAACCCCATGAAGGAGGTCAAGGGCCACCTCTCGAGAGCCCCTGGAGGACGTGTGTCCAGGCCTCGGGAGGGGCAGGGCCAGCTGGCCACGACCGCAGAACAGAACCTTGAAGATCAAGCTGGACTTGGGAATGCCCTGTCTTTGTAGCACTTGGGAGGCTGAGGCAGGAGGATCACTGTGAGTTTGAGCCCAGGCTCGGCCACAATAGCCAGACCATCTCAAAAAAAATCTTTGTGGAAATGGACAGCAGCCCTGCATGACAGCAGAAAGAGGCCACTCTGCACAGGGGTTGCCCATCCCGCCTCGTCCTGCTGCGGCCCCAGCGGGCACCATCTCCATTCCCACGAGCGGTGACGCGCAGCAGCCCCACATGGTGACCTCACAGAACCAGGGCCTGTCCCCCTCACTCCGGCCACCCACTGCCTCCCGCCCCAGCCCTCCGAGTCCCAGGGGAGGCAGAGGGGATACGGCCACCTCCCCACGGTGCAGAAACAGCCAGAAGGTCAGACAATCCGGCACGCACTCTGGCTCCTCAGCCTGGTCAGTGCCCCTTGGGAACACCCCTGCCAGCCCAGAAATCCTTTTCTGTTTGTTTTCTGAGTGTCACTGTGTAGTTCAGGCTGGCCTTGATCTCACTGGGGTCCTCCTGCCTCAGCCTCCCCAGTGCTGGGATGACAGGCGTGCATCACCATGCCTGGGTTCAGGAATTCTGATAAAACTGGCAGGCGGCCGTGAACATCCCTCCTCGAGTGGAAGACACAGGGGAAGGCTGAGCGTGGGCCATGACCCCACGCCGCAGGCTGTGGGCCACCCAGGAACGTGCTGCCCAGGCTGTCCTGGTCTCTCAGGTCAGCAAATGCAATCACTGCCCGGCTCAGCCCAGGACAGGGCCCTTGCCACGTGACGTGTGACAGGCGCCTCACAGCTCAGGACTGGGCCGTGTCTGGCGCGGCTCAGCAGCCTGTGCCATGCACTGCTCTTGAGAGGAGGCTTACTTTAAGGTTCTGAGCCTTCCCCAGCTGCTCAGAGAGAGGAAGGATCCACACCAACCAGCAGAGGCTGGGCAGGCGCACCCCAGGGCCCAGCCTGGCTCTGCCCTGACACCTCAGCCCCGGCCAGCCCCCAGCGTCCCCTCACCTCGTCCTCGAAATCCTCGTCCACAGAGAACAGGGTCCAGGGGCCGCACGCCTCCGAGGGAACAGCGGGTGGGGCTGACGAGTCTCGGCCGCAGGGGGCGCCAGGCCCGCTCTCCAGCCTGGGGCCAGCAGGCTCTGGGCGGTGCTGGTGCTGAGGAGGGGCAGGGCGGAGACAGATCCCGTAAAAGACTTGAAAGTCTTTCTGATTTTATCCAGATTTTTAATTTAAGCACCACTTTAACCACTTTACAGGTAACAGGAGACCCAGACAGAAAGAAAAGGTTTAAAAAGAGAAAGAACAGCCAGGCCTGGCGCCAACCGCTTTTTTTTTTTTTTGGTTTTTTTCCGGTACCGGGAATTGAACTCACGACCTTGAGCGCGCCAACCGCCTTAATCCCAGCACCGGGAGGAAGAGGCAGGAGGATCCCCACACATAGCCTGGGCGCACGGTGAGCTCCAGGCCATCCCGGACTACATAGCCAGACCTTGTTTTTACTACAGAATTTGACCTTTCAGGCATGAAACCGTCACACAGGCATCTTTACACAGTCGCAACCACTCGTTTGGGGGTTTTGTGGCGCTTTCTTCTGCTGTTGCTACTTTGACGTTTCTCTCTTTTGGCACGTTTCATCTTGAAGGTATACAAGTCTTTTTCTTGTTTCGGTTTTTTGAGACAGGGTCTGGCTACCTAGCCTAGGAAGCCTGGACCTCGCGGCGACCCTCCTGCCTCGGCCTCCCGCGGGCAGGCGTCCCTCCCCCAAGCCCCGACCCCAAACCCGGGCCGCCGCCCCGTCCAGGCCGCCTGCCGCCGTTCCGGGGCGAGCCAGGACCGGCGAGGAAACTGAGGCCGGCGGGCGGGGAGGGCGCTCCGAGGTGTCGGTCCTGGCCCCCCGCCCCTCCAGCGGGGCGCGCGTTACCATGGAGACGCGGGCCCGGTCCACCTCGCTAGCCGCGCGGGTTCGAAGTCGCCGCCGCCGGAGGCTCCGCCCCTTAAAGGCGCAGGCCGCTTTGTCGCCCTCCGACTTCCGGTCTGGCTTAAAGGGGAGGCGCGTGCGCGCTCGGTCGCCCTCCAGCGTTCGCTCGAGTGCAGCCCAACAGACCCCAGGCGCCCGCCCGACGCGGGCCCGGTCGCTGGAAGCAGAGCCCGCTCCGCCTCGGGACCAGGCGGCTGTCGCAGTCCCCACCCTGCCCGCTGATCCTGCGGCTCTCGCTAGCCTCGCAGGCGAGATCTCCCGGAGACCGGGCGGCCCCAACCCTCAGGGCCGCCACACCCGAGCACCCCGCAGCGCCGGTCTGGCTCAGCACGTCTTTTTTTTTTTTTTTTTTCTTTTTGAGAGAGGGTCTCGCTGTGCTCAAGGCTGACCTTGAGCTCACTTTGTAGCCCAGGCTGGCCTCGAACTCGCAATGAACCTCCTGCCTCAGCCTCCCGAGTGCCGCCGCGATTACAGGCGTGCCTAGTGTGTGCAGTTAGCTTTCGTTGTGTAGTGCTGGGTCAGAGCCCAGGGCCTCGCGCACACGCGACGACGACGCTCCGCACTGGACCGCACCCCGGCCCCAGCTGGGCCATCAGCAGAGGGGCTGAGGTCTCCACGGAAGACCTCGTGATGGGCGGGCTGAGGTCCACACTGACGTCCCCAAATCCAGTGTCTTCCCCTTCCTGCACCCTCACGGCCGGGCCGTGCAGCCCCGGTCCCCAGGTGCTCGGCCTGCACCCTGCCCCTCCCTCAGAGTGCGCAAAGCAGGCTCCCGCGGCTGGTCAGGAAACCCTGCCAGACTCCAGGGCCAGCCCCGAGCAGGCTCCGAAGGGTGGGTCTCGCGCCTCCCCAGCACCTGCGGCCACCCGCACCTGCGCACGGAGGTGGGCGGGCGGGGCGGCAACCAGCGGGTGCGACCTCAGCTTCAGCAAGCCTAGCTCCAGGCTGTGCTAAGACTGGGCTCCAGGGAGCTGTGCTCCGGACTGAGGCGCAGGGGACACAAGGCCCCTAGCGGTGCTGGGAGCAGCCCGCTTGTGCAGTTTGGGAAACCCCTCCCCACACCCCACCTCCTCTCGCCTCACACCCATATTCAGACCTCATGGGCTTCTTTTTTTTTTTTTTTAATTTATTTATTTTTTAAAAACATGCTGTGCTAGTTTTCTGTTTTTTTCCAGTACCAGGAATCGAACTCACAACCTTGTGCTTGCCAGGCAGGCGCTGTGCCGCTGAGCTAAATCCCCAGCTCCATCTCATGGGCTTCTGTATGAACTACTACAGCCCCACCTGTGTGGCTCCCATCCCAGTTCTCCTTCCCAGCATACACAAGGGCCCACATCACCCACAACGCCCCCCCGCCGTCCCTAGAGGGTGACCCCAAACTACCAGGTCTTTGGTGTGCTGGCAGATGCCTCCTGCAGTGCCTTGTCTCCCAACTATGTCCCTCCGGCACCGCTGCCTCCCCTCTCTGTCCGCCCTCTTCCCCAAGCCCCTGGTCCCTTGCTGCCTGCTCCAGGAAGCCTTCCCTGACTGCCCCCAGACCTGGCCTCCCTCCCCAGCTCCCCGCCTTGGTGCCACTTCCCTACACCTCGGGGCTGCCATGGCCCCGTGGTCTCCAGGTCCCTCGCGCCTCCCCAGGGACGTCACGCTCATTCCAGCAAGACTGTGGCTTCTCTCCTTGGGAGCCAGCGCTGGCTTGCAGAAGACACAGTTGACGTTTGTTGAATGACTGAATGCCTCCACCAGGCAGGCTAGCGTGAGTCTGGATGACCTGGGCTCAGGTCCCGAACACCTGCAGTTATTATCGAGGGGTCTCCCCCCGCCGGGGTGTAGGGACGCGAGAGCGCCGGGCCCGCTGCTTCCTCTGGGTCCAGAGGTCCACCTCTTCCTCCCGGTTTCCGGGGTGATGGAAACATTTCTGGTCATGCCAGGCGCGTGGTGGCCCGGCCTCTCGCAGCCGACCCAAAGGAGCAGAGGCTTCATTGTCCTTGATTCTCACGAGCGCGGCGGCCGGGCAGGGCCACAGGCGCGGGCAGCCTGGCTGCCCACCTGGCTCTGTCCGCGTCCAGCCGGCCGGCCCCGCTCCCGTGTGCGAGGGCATGCGAGCGCAGGACGCCGCGTGCGCGCTGTGTGGGTGGCGCACGTGGCTGCCCCGCCCCCTCCAGCGGAGCCCTGAGTCAGCCCCGTGGTGACGACCAAGGTGAATCATTCATGAGGCTCGGCCGGCCGCACGTCACCAGCCCCGGGATGAGGACGCCGGCCCCACGCACTGCAGATGTCGGCAGGCACTGACGCCAGCAGGCTGGGCCCGGCTCGAGAGCCTCCGCCTGGCCCGGTCCCCTCCCCTGGCGGGCGGGCGGCTGAGTCATCGCAGAGCCCGGGGGCTCTGGGGACAGGACCCAGGCCCGCAGTCCCTACCCACGGAGCTCCCAGCCTGTCCCAGTCGGTCTCCAGGCCGGAGGGCAAGCGACGGGACGCAGGGTGCAGGCAGCATCTCAGGCTCCAGAGAAATCCGAGGCCCAGGCTGATTGCCCCTGGGGGGGGGGCGGTGTGAAGGGGGTCGTGAAGTCCCCCAACCCCTTCCCTGAGGCTTTGGGACCTGGGCTGCTCCTCCACCCACCACTCACCTCCTGCATCAGCTGGCTGGGGGCAGCAGGGTCGGTGGTGTCGCCCCCTGCGCAGAAGCCCACAAAAGCCCTTGGAGCTGGGGTGCAGAGGTTCAAGGCCAGGCTGGACCCTCAGCACCAAAGCCCAGCATGACCTGGACGGGGTGCGGTGCAAGGCAGTGCACTCGTGTGACATGCTAAGTTCATCCCAGCACCAACAGACAGGACAGACAGACAAACACTGGAACCCCAACATCACTAGCAGGGGATGGAAGGCAGAAACGGGTGAGCTGGGCGTGGGGGTGCTTGCGCGTCGCCAGCATCTGAGAGCCGCAGGCAGGAAGATCACAGGACCTCAGACTCAGTGACCGGCTCACAATGGAAGATACAATTAAGAAGGCTGGGGCCGGAGCTCCCGCGAAGGCCCTGGGCTCAGGCCCTGGGCCACAGCAAAGCGGGGAGAGGCTGGGCCAGCTCGGGGGTACCAGCTCGGTGGTAGAGCTCTTGGGTGTGACCCCCAACACCTCAGAAAGTACCTGAAAACTATTCACGCAGTTACGGATGTTCTCACGGGCTTCCAGGCTTAGAAGCGTTTCTTTCTCCTCTTCGAAGTCTTCAGCCCTCTGCTTCAGGCCACCCAGCCACCACCCCCTCCCCAAACGCTTTTCTTTTTATTTTGAAACAACGGCTCATTATGCAGCCCAGGCTGGCCTTGAACTTGTGATCCTCCTGCTTCAGCCTCTGGAGTGCTGGGATGACGTGCTCGCCACACGTTCAGATCCAGTCTGGGCTGCATAGTGAGTTCAAGGCCAGCCTGAGCTACATAGCAAAACCCTGTTTTGAAAAAAAAAGAAAAAGTCATGCCTTTTTACTGAGAAAAAGTAATTAACCTATTAAGTTTTTAAGCAGCTATTGTTGGGTGGTGACAGGATTTAACGGTAAATGACTATTTTATTACAGTGATAAAAATGTTCTGAAAGTGGACCCTGCCCAGCGTGGTGGCATACACCTGTCATCCCAGGGCTCGGGAGGCTGAGGCAGGAGGATTGTTTCGAGTTTGAGGCCCGCCTGGGCTACAAAGTGAGCTCAAGGCCATCCTGACCTGCATAGTGAGACTGTCTCAAAAAGACAAAAAAAAGAAAGTGGACCATGGTAGGGTTTGTACAGCTTGGTGACTTCACTGAAAACGTCTGAGCTGTGTGCCTAGAACTGGGTGAACTTTGTGCTCTGTGCGTGGTTTCTTCAATACGATTGTTTGGAAAGCTCTGAAAAGCTGCTGGCTGGGCTGGACCCGCTGGGGTCGCTCAACCCGGGGGCCCTAGGCCGGGGCGAGGGTCAGGTCCAGGTCTGGGTACAGAGGGGGGCAGTGCATGGGTTGGGGTGGCCCCTCCATGGCTCGCACCTGCCTTCGCACCACGTGACCCAGGAGCTGGGAGAGGCTGGGCCCAGGTGCAGGTGCAGTGGGTGGGAACGGTGTGGTCCGGGCAGAAAGGAGCATAGGAGGAGGGGAGGGCAGCCCCACCCCAGAGCCCTGCTCGGACCCAGAGCTACGGCGGCAGAGCCAGGCCAGGCCTCACTTCTTGGGGCAGGGCTGCCACACTCCACGCTGCACAGGCTCTACACCCTAACCCAGCTCAGCGGGCAGCAGCTGGGCACGGGAGGCACAGCCCTGTGGGGCATGCACAAAGCCCTCTTCCACGCCTGGCACCGCCCCCCAAAAGTGCTCATTGTGCCCACCCCAGGGAAGGACGGCAAAGAAGCAGCAATGCATGGGGACTGTGGGCAGGGAGGCCAGGGGGCCCCAGCAGACACAGCGTCAGGGGCCCTGGTATCTAGCCCCGTGGGACCCAACACGGCACAGCCATTCGCGAAGGCTTCGCCCCTCGGAGCCCCCCTCCTCACCCAGGGGGTGACGAGCATGACCCTGACATAGTCAAGATGCTCTGAGGATGACTTTTTTTCTTTTTCTTTTTTTTTGAGACAGGGTCTTGCTGTGTATTTCAGGCTGGCCTTGAGCTCACTTTGTAGCCCAGGCTGGCCTCAAACTTGCAACAATCCTCCCGCCTCAGCCTCCCAAGTGCTGGGATTACAGGTGTGTGCCACCACACCCGGCTGATGGGTCTTGTTCTTGAGTGTCACCTGACCTCTGGGCCCAGGTTTCCCCAGGCTCTGCTGCGTTCCAAGGGTTGACACAGCTTTGAAAGACATACACAGGCATGGGCGCATCTGGGGACGGCTGTCACTCGCACCGCGGTGTGGGCACGGCCTTGGCCCCTGAGCAGGCAATGGGCACCCTGGGCCCTGGGCCAGGTCCAGCAGGGGGCGGGATGTGACAGCGTCCTCCTCCACCAGCCCCTGGAGTGCAGCTCCTCCTGCTGCTGGAGGGATGGGAAGGTGCCACGTGGGCCACTCCAGCCTTGTCCCTGGACTTCTGGCAACTGCAGGAGGCTCTTGGTCAATGTGCTCCGTGCCTATCTTAAGCCTTTAATACACTGATAATGTGCCAAGACAAATGGTGCACGCTGCACGATGAATAATCTTATTTATATTTTTTGAGACAGGGTGTCACTATGTAGTCCAGGCTGGCCTCAAATGCCCAGTGACCCTCCTGCCTCAGCCTCTAGAGTGCTGGCAGAGCTAAATGAGACCTTCACCATCATCATCCACCCTGCTTTTCTGCAGACGAGGACCAGTAGGCAGAGGGCGTGGTGTGGGTGGGAAAGGACAGGAGGACACCGCCATCCCCCTCCCACATGTCACCTGGACAGCCCCCCAGAAGCTTCTCCCACCCAGGCCTTCATCACACGGACAAAGGAACAGGGCCCCGGGTGTAGCACAGCTGCTACCAGAACAAACCAGAGCAAAGAAGGAAAAGCAAAGGACGAGGCCCTGGGAGAACCCGACTTGCCGCATCTGGGGCTCTTCAGGGAGCGGGCAGCCGGCACCTCACAGCTGCGTCCCTCGGCCCTCAGTGACAGCCCCTCTGCTGAGACCTGGCCCTGGAACCAGCTTCCCTCAGGCTGGCTGGGCTTGGAGATGACTAGACGCCACAGGTGGCGGCGGCCTGAGTGTCCCGCCCGAGGGAAGGAAGGAAGGAAGGAAAGAAGGGCCAGTCTCACGTCCCACCACCCGCTCACCTGGCCTGTGACACAGCGTCAGCACTGAGAGGGACAGCAGATGTCCCCGTCCTCTTCCCAGACGCGGCGACCGAGGCAGCCCAGGCCGAGAAGTGACTCAGCCAACACAGGCAGGACAGGGCTGAGCCAGGCTTCCTCCCCTGCCCCCGCCGCCTCCTCCGCCCCCTCCCCAGCGCCCACCGGGTGACTTCTCTCTCCACTCAGTGGGTTCCCGCAGAAGGGGACAGACGACGCTCTTGTGCCCCGGGGTGGTGAGCCTGTGGGACAGGGCAAGCCTCAGGGTGCACGTCCTCCCCTCGGGTCTCTGCAGTGGCCTCTGGGGCACACCAGCTGAGCTCGGCTCCTCCTGGGTGACCTCTGCCCGTGCTGTCTGAGGTGGACCAGACTCTGCCCGCCACAGCTGCTTTGGGGACACTGAGGCAGGGGTGGAGGCCAGAGCCGTGGCCAGAAGATTGTACCCAGCACATCTGGGGCGGTGTGTGCAGGAAGCGGCGCCCGTCGGCCCACTGAGCAGGGAGGGCTGTGGCACCACCTGCCAGGCGCAGCTGATGCCCAGCTTTCCCCATGCTCCTGCCCTTCTCCCTGTCACTGGCTCTCAGGACAGAGCTCACCACCTGCTTCCTCCGGGAGCAGCCCTGGTGAGGGTATCTGCCACCCTAGGGACTCACAAGGAAGGGCGTGCCAACCTGAAGCTGACGCTCCGAGACACCTCCACTGCCCAGTGCCTGTGGGTCTCAGGCACCGTGTGTAGAGTGAATGCTGGATCCTGCGTGAGCCCCTACCCTGAGGGGGACGGGAAGGCTCAGCAGGGGCCCCAAAACTGAACCCAGCCCACATCCTGAGGACCTGCTGTGCCCTTGCCCTTTTTATTTTTACCTGAACTGGTCTTACTGAGTGGCTAACTTCTCTGGGCTGGAGAAGCTTTTAACATTCCCTCAGCTTGTGTCTCTTGCTGCAGGCACTGTGTTAGGCCATCTGCAATCCCAGTGCTTGTGAAGACTGAGGCAGGAGGATCTCAAGTTCGAGCCCAGCCAGGGTCAGTTAGCAGGCTGTCTCACAATAAAAACTGGTGTAGCTCAATTGAGGATGTAGCTCAATGTGAAGGCCCTGGATTCAATCCCCAGTACCTGTCCCCACCCCCCCGAAAAAAGAAGAAAAAGCAACAGCTTGGAGTGGCTGAGGAGGTAGCTGGGCGTCTGGCCTGTGTTTGGCAGGAACAAGGAGGTGCAGGAAATGGAACCCAGCTGTTCCCAGGGTCACCTCAGGCCTCTATCACAAGGGTTGAGAAGGGGTCTCAGTCAGTGACAGGCCTGAGCCAGGCCCCTTGCAGGAAGTGGGACTTGAGGTACTGACCAGACAGAGAAGGAAAGAGAAACACAAAACAAAACCCAGCTTGTGCAAGGGCCCTGCGGAGCAGGCTGAGCACAGCTCCAGGCTGAGCACCCCATGGGCGCGCAAGGCAGGGCAGGCAGGGCAGGCAGGGCAGGCAGGCCAGGCTGCACCTGGCAAAATCCTTGGCTGGTTTTTTCCATGTTAGGGAGAGGGCGGGCTTCAGCAAGGTCTCTGGGCTCAAAAAAAGATTAGGACTTCTGGGCCCCACCCTACTGAAACAAAAGCTCTGCCCCAGGCCCAGAAATCAGGATTTTACGCAGGGTGTGGTAATCCCAGCACACGGGAGGCTGAGACAAGACAATTGCTGCAAGTTCCAGGCCAGCCTGGAGGTCCTGTTGCAAAAAAAAAAAACAAACCCACAACAAAACCCCCCAAAACAAAAGCAAAACAACAACAAAAGAAGCCAGACGTGGTGGTGCATGCCTGTGATGCCAGCTTGAGAAGCTGAGACAGGAAGATCACTGCAAGTTCAAGGCCAGCCTGAGCTACATAGTGAGACCCAGTCACCAAAAAACAAAAAAACCCAAACGAACAAAAAAGATTTCAGATCTACAAGAAACCCCCAAAATAAAGATAAACATATTGCGATACATTGTTCCGGGCTTTTTATATGCACATCTATGCAGACTTGCTGGATTTCTCTTCTTCCCCTTCGTGTTTTTTTTTTTTTTTTTTTTCCCTTCGTTTTGTTTTCAACTGGAGACTGAACCCCGGGCCTTTTCACTGAGCTACATCCCCAACCCTGTTCTGAGACACAGTCTGTGATGCCAAGTCCTGAGGTTACTGAGGCTGGGCTCTAACCTGGCATCTTCCTGCCTCAGCCTTCTGGAGTCCTGGGGTCACAGACGTGCACCAACATGCCCAGCTTCTTTTCTTTCCTTCCTTTCGTTTTTTGAGATGGCGTCTTGCTTTGTCGTCCTGGATGACTTCAAACTCCAGATGGTCCTGCCTCAGCTTCCGTTGGTGGGACAGGCCCTGGCTGGATTTGACTGTGATGTAGAACAGATCCCGGGCACCTTCCAGGTCAATCAGCACAATTTTTTTCTTACCCAGGGTGTTGAGCGCCGGGCCTGGCATACGCTAAGCTGCTCTGCTGCCAAGAACGGAGTCATTTCAGGGTCTGGCAGCTGCCAGGGCGGGGACCCCATCACTGTCAAGTCCCTGCATGGAGGTGGGCTGTCACCAACATTTGGTGACACTACCCGCAAGCCCCTTTATAATTCTGGAGCACGGCACCGTTTGTCTCTTCGGGATGCGCTCCTGCCCGTGTACCTGTTGGGGAATGGCGAGCCCCGAGGGGTCCCGTCCAGCCCGGCCGCGCGGCCCCTTTAAGAGCCGGGCGGGGCGGGGCGCGCTATTTTTAGCGCGGCGGGGTCACGTGACGCAGTGACGTCGCCGAATGTTGTTGTTGGTGGCGGCGGCGAGCGCAGCCCAGCGCCGCGAAGATGGAGGAGCCGTCGAGGGGACGCTGTCGCCGCTGTCGCCGCCAC
>NW_004955451.1:17218073-17246513 GCF_000276665.1 Chinchilla lanigera | reverse complement strand
CCCTTCCCCCCCTTTTCTCGAAATAGCAGCCTCCTCCATCTGGCTGGTGCAGATGCCTGGAGCTGCGTGTGAGCAGACAAACAGAAACGGGCTGATCGCAGGAATGACTTTGTCAGCCCGGTGCCTCTCCCTCCTTTGCCCCCCTCCCTGTTGTGCCCTGCGAGGGTCTGAGCTTTGGGGACTTCCTTGTTGCGCACGGGGCAGGGGGGCAGTCTGGGCGGGGTGTGTGTGTGTGTGTGTGTGTTCTACTGTGGCCCCAGCTGGGGAGAAGCCCTCGGGGGACCTGTCTGGGCCCATGTTCCTGATCTAGCCTCCTAGGCCGCGGTGCTGGCCTCGCCGCCCCGCGCTGGTCGCTTCTCGGGCAGAGCTGGGATGCTGCAAATTGGTGGGTCCCCAGGCCCTGAGGCGACCTCCGGAGTTGCGGGGCCTGGAGTCCCGATGGAGCCGTTTGAGGGACCAGGTCCCTCTGGGCGCTTGGTGAGTGCCAGCCTTTGGGTGCTGCCTGGCTCCTCCAGCAGCCCAAGCCCCAAGCGAGGTTTCGCTGCTCAGGAGTGGGGTGGGGGCGTCTCCGCGGCCCCGCCCCAGTCCTATGTGCTCAGCAGCGCTCACCTCAGGGTGAAATGCAGCCGGGTTCCCAGGGCCCTGCTGTCCTGGTGGGAGGTGGGTCTGGGTCCCAGAGGGTGAGAAAGGACTGGCCACCAGAGTGAGGGGGCACAGCCTCCTTCAGGCTCTGGGACCTGCCCCTGAGGACCTCGAGGGAGCCGGGCTGCTCCGTGGCTTGGCACCCCAGCCGCTGGTGCTCCAGGAGCCACACGGTCCTGTTCCTGCTGCTCCAGACCCAGGTCTCAGTGATGAGCCCTCTGCGGGGGAAAGTGTGGGCAGCGCGGGCCACCCAGGGCTGAACCCTGGTCACCCTGGTCCCTCTGCCCTAGCCCCTCTGCCCTAGCCCAGGTGGGAGTCTGCACCTCTCCTGGTCCTTCCCTGTCAGGACACATTGTACAGCTCTATTCCTGGGGAGCCTGGGGTCTGTGGCTGACTGCCTTGTAGGGTTACCACCTTGCAGGGTTGCTGCCTGGCAGTGGAAGCTGGCCTGGGCCTTCGAGTGGCCGAGGACAACGGGCTCGCGGTGGGCTCGGGGCTGAGCTTGAGTTTCTGCCGCTCTTGGAGAAGGGCCAGGCCCCTGCGCGTGGCCAGCCACGGGAATTTCCAAGTCTGGGCTCCTTGGCCTACGGGAAAAGGCGTGAGCAGGACCAGGCGCCAGGTCTCAGTGGGCCCCGGTGAGTGCCTGCCGATGTGGGTGCTGCCTGGGTGCCTGGCTCCACCTGCTGCATTCCTGAGTGTGGCTCCAGCCCTGGCAGCCTCCTCCATCCTCAGCCCTCACCTGGCCCTGACCCCAGGCCCTCCCCCTCTGCAAACCCACGTCCAGGCCTGTGGGGGTGCAGGGGATAGGGACAGAGACCCTGGGTCTTCCGTTGAAGGTAGCCTGACTCCTGGGCTCCACCCAGGCCCCACTCCAGAACATGGTGCTGGAGACGCATCCTGCTGGCATTGAGGGGCTGAGCTGCTGCCTCCTGGATCCCTTTGCTCTGTGTTCCTAGGGGTGGAGGCCTCAGGTGGAGGCCAGGGTGAGATCACGTCTGGGTGGCCCAAGTGGTTGCAGCCCGGTGTCTGAGGCTGAGGTGCAGCCAGGGTGGGGTCAAGTGGCCAGACCTGTAGTCCTCCGGGACTGCAAGGCGTTTAGGTGTCTTGGCACACACCGGAAAACATGTCCCTCGTTCGGGCATCAGGCTGAGCAGGGGATTTCATTCCTTTGCACGCAGCGTGCAGCCTGTGCAACTCGGGGCCTTGGGCTTGGGCCCTGGACCCCTAGGCTGGGTGCTGGATTTGGGCTGGGATCTCTGACTCTTGGACCCTGGGAATGGATGCTGAGGCCTTGGCCCATGCTGAACAGGACAGGACAAGCACGTCTGCCTTCCCAGGGTCCGCAGGGCCAGGTGCACAGGGAGATGACCCCAGGACCTAGCTTAGCTCCAGGAGTGGGGCTCCCGGCCCCTCGGCCTTGGGGGGGCTCTTGGTCATGACTTTGCGCCCCACGGCCACGTTCACTGCGGCACCTTGGGCGTTTGCGAAGCCTCCACAGACCCCGAGGCCTTGGCTGTTCGTGCCTGTTGGGCACCAAGGGCCTCGCCACCTGGGAAGAGGGGGAGCAGGGTCTGGCGCCCCGACCTCCTTTGTGCCTGCGCTCTGCTCTAACCCTCCGTCTCTCCTCAGGGATGCTGCTGTGAGTGCCTGATCGCTTCAGCCGGAGGATGGCCTTGGATGGGCAGTAGGGGCGCAGCGGCCCCGGGCTCCTGTCCCGTCCGTCTGTCTTTTGTCGTCTGTCTCTCTTGACATCACTGCAGCTCCACCTCCTCCCGTCCCAACCCCGGTGCGTGCCGGCTTCCTGTGGGCCCAGAGCCGGCATGAACTCTCCCACCGAGCCGGGTAAGGGCTGCTCTGGGTGCGCTGGACAGTGTGGCTTCTCTCTAGGCCGTCGGCCTCGCCTGAGCTGTTGGAATGGACAGGGGTGGGGAGGGGAGAGGCTTTGTAAGGAAAGACAGAGGCCACCCGTGGCTGACTGGAGAATGAGCAGCCCTGGGAAGCCATGCCCACTGCTGCCTGCCGTGGCCCTTGGCATGGGGGCCTGCACACCCTGAGTGTGTCTGGGCCTGCGGGGTGAATGCCCGTGCTCGGGGGTGTGGCCTTGGGGTGGGAGCGGGCCCTGTGTGTGAGGGTTTCGGCTCTGCCCAGCCCAGGGAGCCCCGCCCCTCCCTCTCAGACTCTGGACACAGTAGAGTTCTGGTTCTGGTCTTGGTGGTCTCCCGCTCCCCTGGCCCCAGGGCTCTGTCCAGCGCTGCCACGGTGCGCCCTGGGGGATGGAGAGCGCTGTATGTGAGGTGGCTGTGGCTGTGTCCAGGTGGCTGGAGCCAGGCCCTTGGGGTCCCCGAAAGGCCATGGTTCGTGCAGTGGGGTGGTCACTGCCCTGGCTGTCTTTCGTGCAGTCTGGAGAGCTGGCCTTCTGCCTCGCTAGCTTTAGCTCCACGGGGCCCTTGCACGAGCCTCTCTGTAAGGTGCGCAGTAGTAGTTCCTTTTGGGAAGCAGGGGCCAGGGAGAGAAGCCCCCTGTCGCACCCCCTCATTCCCTTATCCCTGCACTGCACCGGGTGCTGTCGGGTCCGTGCCCTGACTCTGCTTCCTAGCTCGCTTGGTGGGACTGGGCAGGCTGGGGGTGTCCCTCAGGCCCTGGCCTGTCTCTACTGGCACTGCCCTTGTGGGTCAGGTTGCTTAGTGATCATGACAGCCCCTCCTCCTCAGGGCTGAGATTCTGACCGCTGGTTGGAGCCTCACCCTGGCCAGGGTGTAGAGGGACCCTGGACCCAGCTGCTAGCGGCTAAGAGAGGTGTTTCATTTGTTGATTGATTTATCTGGGTGGAGGTCACTGCATGGTGGGCTCTGAGCTCCTGTGAGAGCCTGGTGTCCACTGACTGACCCGAGGCCAGGCTCAGGCCAGGATGTGGCAGCAGAGCCCCTGGGAGCACAGAGGCTTCTGTGTGCCGCTTTCTCTGGCCTGAGGGTGGGCACCCTGGGTAGCGGAGCAGGCCTGGTACAGTAGAGGCATCTCATCATAGAGCCCCCCGTTGCGAGTCTGTGCCCTGCTGAGATCTCCCGCACACCAGGCCTGCAGGCCTTGAAAACGGGCATGGTCCCTACTGTCTTCACGGTGGCGTTAGGGGGGAGTCTTGGCCGGTCTTAGGTGCACATGGTGGAGGGTTCCTCACCTGGGTCCCCATCACCCCATCCCCACTTCGGCAGCCCTGGGAGTCTGCAGGGGCCACCTGCTCCCCGGGAGCTATTGGCTGGCTCTGGGTCGTGGGGACCAGCCCACGTCTGCCCCAGGCAGGCCTGGGGGCCTTGGTCAACCCCTGTTCCCATGTCGTCACCCAGAGGGAAGAAAGCACATGGCCTGCCCCGCCAGCCGGTCTGGGCGGTGGCACGTCCCCGCGGGAGCGACCAGGTTCTTGTCCCCAGCGTGGGTGGGAGGTGTGCGTGATGGCACCTGTCTGCCCAGTGCCACCCAGCGCTCTCGACTTTCTCTCCTTCCCTGTCCCTGAGGGAGGTGGCACCCCCTCCTTTCTGAGTTCCCGGAGAAACTGGGGCATGGGTGCAGGGTGGGGCAAGAACTTCGGCGTCCCTGTGCCAGCCCGAGCTCGCCCTTAGTGCTCCGTGAGAGGTGCCACGTGAGGAGGGCAAGTGGGTTGGTGCCATGGGGGCTCCTGGCCTCTTTGTCCGTGTGGCGTTCTGGCCAGGGCACCCCCTTGCTCCCCTAGAGGACCCTGTGAGTTGGCCCTGTGATGGGCAGATCTGACTGCTGGCTAGTCCCGGGAGCCCCACTGCCTCTGGGGCCTGCACGCTGCTGTCCGTCTTCCCACGTGCGGGCACTCTGGTCCTGGGCCCACCCCAACTGGGAGCCTGGTGCTTTCGAGCTCTGGGTGAGCGGGGCAGGCGTTGCTGTCTCTTAGAAGCTGCTTGGTGGTGGTGTCTGCGTGGTTCCCGGCCCCCACCCGGTTCCTTCTATGCTGTCTCCCCCGTCCAGACCCAGGGGGCGGCCTGCCTCTGTCTCTGGCCCTGTCCCTGTTGCCCGCTCCAGGAGGAACCCTACTTCTAGCCCTGGCTGGTGGAAGCTGGGCTCCAGGAGTCATGGCCATCGTGTCCTCACTTGGCCAGCATCATCAGGCCCCCGACAGGAGAGTGAGATGTCCAGTGCAGAGAGAGGACAGGTGTTTCTGGCTCCATGCTTAGAGTAGGGGGCAAGAAGGGGCCCAGACGGCCCCAAAATAGCAACCATGATACCAGGAGTAACTAGGCTATTAAAAGGTTCAGAAGATCAGGGGTCAGGCACAGTGCAGGGGCTCCTGGCGCTGTCCTGCTGGGCCCTGGTTCCCCATAGCTCGCAGTAGAGGCCCCAGGTGTCCCTGTTGGGCCTCACAGGAGGCAGTGGACTGGGCAGTTAGAACTCAGGTGGGAGCCCCAGGTCAGTTCCCAGCCCTGCTGTGTAGGCAGCCGGGTGACATTGGGCGAGTGACTGTGATCACTGGTGCCTCAGTTTCTTCATCTGTACCTCTCCCCTGAGGTCATCATGCAGGGAAGGTGAGGTGCCCTGTACGGGCCTAGCCCAGCACTAGCACCCTGCCCTTGCTGGAGGCAAGCCCCACGGGCCGTTTAGAGGACTCCAGGGGTGTCAGTGCACCTGTGCTCCCAGCTACAAAGGAGGCTGAAATGAGAATCCCAGGTTCCAGCCCAGCCTGCACAATTGAGCGAAACTATCTCAAAAATAAGGATAATATTTTATTTTATTTTACTTTACTTTACTTTATTTGATACAGGGTCTCCCTATGTGGCCCAGGCAGGCCTCAAACTCAGCGGTCCTCTTGCCTCAGCCTCCTGAGTGCTAGGGTCACAGGCGCATGCACCACCTTTTTGGGCTCAGTGCGGAAGTGTTAGGACTGGGCATGTAGCTCCACACCTGAGTCCTTGGCCAGCAGGCCCCAGGGCCCAAGTCCGTCCCAGTGCTGCGAGCAGGAGGATCCGGGACGGCAGGCCAGGTGGTGGTGTCTGTCCGCGCATCCAGCTGTCCCCTCTTTCTCCTGTGGCAAATGGGGAGCGAAGAGCAGACCCCGTGGGCCGCTGGCCCATGCCAGCCCCAGCCTGGTTTCTGCCAGCCGGCCCAAGCTGCTCAGCCTTGGCCTGGGGCCCTTCCCCTTCCGTCCCGTCCGGTCCTGTCCCCTCCCCTCCGCTGGCTCTCCCTCCTGGGTGGAGCGCCGCCCCGCGGGGCCTCCGCCAGCCGGGCTCCTGGCAGCCCGCGCTCCAAGCGCTCCACCTATTTATAGCCAGGGCCCTCCCCCAGCTGCTATTTCAGTCTCCTGCCAGCTGCCGGCGGCTCACTCGGTGGAGCAGGGAGCCGGCCCAGAGCTGTCAGTGGGGTTGGGAGGGGACGCAGAGCCGCCTGCCCGCCTGCCGAGCTCCCTCCTGTCCGTTGAGCCCGCAGGCCAGTGGGGTGCTGTGAGCTGGGACGGTGTCCCTAGCTCCACAGCCCGGCCTGGCAGTCCCTGAGTGTAGGTCCTGTGGTGACTGGAGGGAGTCCCTGAGCCGCCACCACCCTCCGCCTGCTGTGCATGCCCTTCCCGGGCATGCTGTTGGTACCCAAAGCACAGGGGCTCCTGGAGGTGCTGCAGACCATCTACGAGACGGAGCCCTCTCTCTCAGCAGATGGCGTGCCTGGCCGGGAGCCGTCCCTGGAGATCCTGCCACGGACACCGCTGCACGGCATCCCTGTGGCAGGTAAGCGCCCACTGCGTCTGTCTGCCTGCCCCGGCAGGGCCAGCGTCCGCTGCACGCCTCACTCCATGCCTCCCTGAGGTGAGGCCGGCTTGGTCGCTCTCGGAGGCCGTGCTGACCATGGGGAGGGCGGGCCATGCCTGCTCCTGCAGGTCACCTCCTCAGGACCCCTTGCTCTGTCCAGGCTGCCCAGCGTCCTCGGTCCTGTAGCCTGCAGGAGTTACCTCACTGCTGGGCCCAGGGTTCCTGGGTCAGTGATGTGTGGTCTCCAGGCTCCCTGCCCCTGAGTGGGTGTGGAGGGGAGCTGCAGCTGGGGTATCCGTCCCCTTGAGTAGGTGGTACCCCAGCTGCTCTGGCTTGGTGTTTGGGGGTAAGGTCAGGCACACTGATGGGGTGGGGGCTCGAGGCGACTTGCTGGGGCCAGGCAGGGCCTGCAGCGGGTGTGTCGGGCTTGGCGCCCCAGTGCCTGGCCCCCGTTTCCCATTCCCTGTTCCCCGCTAGCCCGAGGTTGGAGAGCTGTCAGCCTGGCCCAGGTGGGCTTGGGTCTCTCACCCACAGCTTCCTTGGTGGGGACTTTCTTGGCTTTGTACAGGGGTGGGGTTCCCCGAGGGGCCACTCCTCCCTACTCCCTGGAACCTGTTGGTGGCACCAGGCCCTCCTGGCACGGCTACCCCACCGGTCCGGCACCGCAGGATGCTTCCTATAGGGAGGGGCTGCTGGACGTGTGCCCATGGGCCCTCCTGGCCACAGCTTGGCGCGTGTGAGCATGTGTGCACGAGTGTGCGTGCCGTGGGAAGTCCTGGCCTCTGGCTGTGTGGCTGTGGGGCCCAAGGCTCTGAGTTGGGTAGGAGGTGGGCCATGAGCCCCTGCACCTCTCTAAGACTTGGCTTTGAGCCGCTGGGATGAGGTTTGGGGAAGGTTCTGGAAATCCCGGCCCCATGGCAGGACAGCAGGATAGGGGCAGGGTCTCTGTGGCGCTGGTGTGGAGACCCTGCAAAGGCATCTTCGAGCAAGGGGGCCTGAGCAGGCTGGTTCTCATTGTGCTGCTTGAGCCTGCAGCTCTGGCTCTAGCCCTGCCTCTGCCCCCAGCTGCAGCCTCTGCTCCCCTGGGTGTCTCCCTTGCCCCGCACCGGCCTGTCCCTGGCCTAGCACTTGGCTGGACTGCGGGCTGGACCTGTCCCCTTGCCTGGGCCTGCTGCCCTGTCCTCCCACCCCACACAGCCGGGCCCGGGGCTCCTGGCAAGAGGGAGGTGTGAGTCACCCCGGTGGCGATGGGAGAGGGCTAGGAATGTCCCCCCAAGCGACCACGGTGTGTCTCTGACGTGCGGCTGGGGACAGATATAGGCCTGGGGCTTGGCTGCCTCCTTTCCCTTTTTTTTTGGACTCTGGAATGTAAATAGATGTTTCAAATAGAAACAGTTTAACCTTTGGCTTAAAGAAACATCCACCCCAGATACTGAGGCAGGCAGTACTCTGGTGTCCCCCCCGTACCTGACCAGCAGGGTGTGGGTCCCAGAGCCTGTGGCTGGCAGCGGCTCCCCAGTGCTTTCTGGGTGGCAGGTAGCAGTGTCAGGTGGCGTGTGTGCAGGTGCCCAGCCCGAAGAGTTAGAGCAGGCCCTCCAGGCGGGCCTCCCTGCCCTTCCGCAGTGCGTCCTGGGCACTGTTTGAAGGGCAGCATTTGCTGTCTGGGCTGTATGCTTTGTTGTTCCTGTTTGGTTCTTCTGAGACAGGGATCTGGTATGGAGCCCAGGCTGGCCTTGCACCAGTGGTGATCCTCCTGCCTCAGCCTTCTGAGTGCTGGGATGACAGATGTGGGTACTGGCTTGTGCTGTCCTGCTGGCTGCCAGTGTTCAGGCCCCTGCACTGTGCCTGGCACCTGGATGAATGAGCGCTGCGGTGGGTGGAGCCTGGGCTCTAGCCCAATTCCCAGCTCTGCTGGGGCCTGCACTTCTGGCGACTGAACCTCGTTAGGGAGGGCAGGTGTGCTGCTGCTCCTGCGGGGAGGGGCCGGGTCTCATGGCCAGCACCGCTCCACCAGCCCAGCTCCCTGTGGGCTTCCTGGGAGTTGCTGGTCTCCTGCCCTGGACTCTGGGCTCCCCTCTGTGGGCCTGGGTCTGGCTGACGGCCTGGGCAGTGTGCAGAGCGTGAAGGGAGGCTGAGGCAGGAGAATCATAAGTTAAAGTCCCATCTGGGTAACAGCAACTTAAGGAGACCCTTAAAACATAAACAACAGAGAAGCTGGCATGTGGTTCATGCATGGGCTGTGGGTCTGGCCCCCAGGACCAGGAGAGCACTCCAGGGACTTTGACCCCACTTGAGGAGGGCGCTACTGCCTTCCCTGATGTCCCTCTGTGCCGGTGCTCTGTGGCTGTGTGCATGGGGTGTGGTGGAAGATGGCGGGGCCCGCCTGGCGGGGGCTGGTCTTGCAGCATGGCGGGGGGCGGGGTGCCCCTGCCTCACGGTCCAGGAAGGAGGACCGGAGAGGCCGAGGGACTTGATGCGGGCACAGTGAGGTGGCATTTGAACCCGGCCTTGGCGTGGGCCCTTGCTAATCCACGCTCCATGTGGAAGCTCCCTTCTGGGAGGGTGCGCCCTGCGCCTCTGTCACAGCTTAGCAAGGGGCGAGGGTTAGGTTCCAGCCCCAGCTCGCCCTGCCTCCATGGGATGCCACTTGCAGTGTACAACCTGTGCAACCTTCTGTGGTGGGCCCACTTCCATGAGCCACTTCGTGCCCCTGGAGATCAGGGGAGCGCCCTGGCCTGGGGGAGCCTCTGGGGGTTCTGAGGCCAGGCCCTGCTCTCTGCAAGTCTGGGGTCACTAGGTGGGCGACATCTCTTCCTGGGTGAACTTGGGCCCCAGGGAAGCAGAGCTGAGTGCCTCGCCCTTGTGTCACAGCTTCTCCTGTCCTGGCTTCCCCCTCCTGGCCTCTGTCCTTGAGGCCTCAGCTGTCCCTCCCCGGCTGCACAGCTGCCGGACAGGAAATCAGGTTCACTGAATCCGCAGGCACCGCTGTAACAGCTGTGGATCGGTAGCAGGACGCTGTCATGCCGGTCTTGGTGGGGCCCGGGGAGCATGTCAATGTGTGTGCCCCAGGCTGGCAAGCACCCCCACCGTCGTTGGCACTCTGGTCTCGGGTGGTTCTGTCATTCTTGGGCCGGGCCCTGGTGGAGGAAGGAAGGGTCCGCTGTTTCACTCTGTGAAGTTGGGGGTCTGGGCACCCAGAGGCTCTGGTGGGAGGGGCCTTGTGGAGAGAGATGGGAATCCAGTCTGCAGCATAGCCACCGGGGTCCGCACATGTGGGGATGCTGCCTGGGCAGGCGTGGGGCCACAGCGAGGACGGGGCCTGACCAGCCTCACGGGGATGGCTGCGTGGTGAGAAGGCCGCTCTGCTGCCCCTGCTGCCGCAGCCCACAGCCCTGACTCTGCGTGCCCTTGTGCCATAGCATAGCCTCCAGCTTTGTTCCCAGATGTTTCCCAGAGAAGCAGGGAGATGGGGCTGCTCTCCCCGAGCTGGGCGCCGGCCCATCTTCACTGTGTTTCTGCCGAGTGTCACAGCCGTATTGTCAGGTCTTGCTTTACTGTGGTTTTTTTTGTTTTTTTCCTATCCCAGGCTGGTCTTCAACTTGCAGCGCTCCTCCTGCCACAGCCTCCCAAGTGCTAGGGTTACGGGGTATCCACCACGCCCAGCCTGGAGGTCCAGGGTCTTGATGGTCATGGTCACCCTCCAGACCCTGAGCCTTCCCGCCACACGGTCCCTTGTCCCCTGTGCTCTGGGAACCAGCCGTGTTTCTTGTCCTGATTCTGGGACCCTGACACTGAGCAGTACTCCTGCTGCAGCTCTTTTGAAATCCAGGAGCATAGCTGGGCATGGTGGTGCACGCCTGTAATCCCAGCACTCGGGAGGCTGAGGCAGGAGGATCGTCGTGATTTTGAGACCAACCTGGGCTACAAAGTGAGTTCAAGGCCAGCCGGGACTGCATACTGAGACCTTGTCTCAAAAAAAAAAAAAAAGAAAGAAATCCAGGAGCAGCCTTCGGGTTTCCCTTGCATTTTTGTTTTGTTTTTGAGATAGGGTCTCCTTAGGTACCTCAGGCTGGGCTCGAATTTGCAGCAATCCTCCTACCTCAGCCTCGCAAGGTCTGCAATTAGAGGTGTGCACCCCCACACGTTGTTCATCTTCCATTTTGCAGTGGGGTGCTGGCCCTACACCTCATTCCCAGGTGCCCTGCCGGAGTCTCCTCTGGCTGGGAGAGTCGTGTCGTGTGGCTCTGGTTACAGGAGGGGCACAGGTCCTCCAGGTGTCAGCCAGGAGGAAGTGAGACAGGGAGCCCTTACGTATGGTGGGCATAGTGGCTAGAGACCCAGGAATAATTTCTCATGCTTGGAACCACCCTCGTGTGCATGTGTGCCAGGCCGTGTTTTGTTGTGACTTCCACTGCGGAGGACAGAGTGGCCCTTCCTGGAGACAGCAGGCAGGCGAGGTGCTTGGCCCTGGTGTCCAGTGGAGCCCCCAGCAGGGCCTCTGGGGGGACATGGTCACTGTGCGGCTCACGTCAAGGGAGGGAGCTGGGCCGAGCTGGCAGGTGTGAGCCCAGCATCTTTACAACTTGGGCCTGTGACGTTGGCCCTGTGGATTCTAGACATTTTGTTTTGTGCTCTTTAGAAACTACTTTTTGGGGTTTGGGGGATGGTACTAGGCCTCATAGGCAAGCACCCCTATCTGCACCCCAGCCCACAGACACGGTGCCCGGCCAGGGTGCCAGGGTGTCACCAGACTGCAGCAAGGTTGACTGCCCTGGCGAGCACCTCCCAAGACTAGCCGGCCTGGGCCTAAGTCCTGGCCACATCCAGCCAGCCTGCAGCCCCAGTAGGTGGGTGCTGTGCCGTGGCTCTGCCAGGGCCAGCTCGGAGCTTGGGGATACCCAGCCCAGCAGCCCAGGAGGCAGTGCTGCCCATGCCCTGGCTGCACCCTGAGTCCCGCCCTGAGCGTTACGCGGTGCATTACGCAAATCTCTGGGTGAGAGTCACTGGCCGCACACGTGGGAACGCTGGAATTGTGGTGGAACCTGTTGGGCCAACAGCGGCCTCCCTGTCACGTAAGAGCCCAGAAATAGATCCTGGGAACGGCCACAGTGGGGACGGGTCACGGCTTCACAGCCCGCCGCGCCCGCCTCCTTTCCAGCGTCCTCGGGCCGGGACAAGATGAGAACCTTGCCCCTTCTCAGGGACAGAACAGGGTGACAAGGCATGGAGGGGGTTGCCTGCAGCTGCCCTGGCTGTGGGGCTGTGGCGGGCCCAGCAGATGGCAGTGCCTGGGGCCCGGCCTGCTGGCGCTGGGACACTGGCCGCATTTTGCTGCTGCTGGGCCCGCATCTCCGAGGCACTGGGTGTCTTTCCTTGAGTCACAGTGCAGAGCAGATGACCACAAAGCCCCTTCGAGCAGGGCTGCCCTTCCCAGCTGGGGCTGCTCTGAGCCTCCCTTCACTCTGTGCAAGTGCCGAGGCGCCGCACCCCTCCCTGGGCCCTCTGAGGCCAGCAGCTCTGGCCAGACAGGCCTCACAGTGCCACTCCAGGTTGTCCCGGGGCACTCGGGTGCCACCCCTGCTGGGCTCAGACCATGCAGTGGGGCCCAGGTGCGGTGTGCCCCGGGCAGAGGTGAGGCCGCCTTGCTCTCCACGCTTATGTGCAGAGTTGCTGCGCCAGCCTGCCCCTGAGGCCACACGCCTCTGGCTGCGAGGAGGCAGTGCCCCTGTCTGGGCACCATGTTTTAGATGGGGCCATGCCAGCTACAGTGTGGGCTGCTGTTGGCACTGCCATGGAGCTGTGCACCTTGGTTGCGCTGCCCTGGATATCTGCCTTGGAGCCCCCAGGCCACTGAGGCTCTGAAGCAGAGAGAGGCTGGAACTCAGTGCTGCGGCGCCCTGGCGGAAGAGGATGGCAGCCCTGGCTGCCCCACCGTTGTGGGCAGGGTCGACACCAGGCCAGCAGGAGGCATGCCCAGTCTCCACGGTCTCCACAGGCCGGCTGTGGTGGCTGGCTTTTGGGTTCCACGGTGCTGTCAGAGTGTATGGCCCAGGGCAGGGAGGGAGGGAGGGAGGCGGCCTCGCCCCGTGACCTCTTCCTGGGATTTTGAGGGACGTTTTGCTGGGTAGTGTCCAGTGTGTCCCTGTGAGAGTAGCACCCCTCTGCCCACTCCCTCCTGAGCTTCCCCAGCCTGCCCAGTTGGCCTGGCCAACAGGCGCCCACTGCCACACCTCTTCCCTCACGAGGCGCTGGGTTTGATGGCAGGCGCCGCCACCTGCTCTGCTTGTGCCAGGTGGGCAAGGGCACCCGTCCTGCAGGGTGCACCCAGCAGCCAGGCTGTGGTTTGTGGACATTCTGGGGACTTGAGGACTGGCTGTCGCCTTCTCCTTGAGTCTAGCTGCACGGCCGGGCCCCTTCGTCTGGGCAGAGCCTGGTGCTGCCCTGCAGCCCTGGTGTGCTCTGAGCTGCTGCAGGTGAAATCCCGCACGGCCCAGGCTGTGCTGCGTCCTCCTGCTGCCAAGGGCGCTGCGGGGCCCTGTGCGAGGGAACCTGCCCTGCCGGCCGTGCTTCCTGCCCGTGCGGGTCAGCCGCTGGGAGCAGGGGCTTGGAACCCCGCCCTGGCTGGGCGAGTGGCTGGCGTCCGCCCCCTGCACCCTGGGCGCACTGTGGAGGCCACAGGGTGTCACCATCCTCACTTGGCTGAGGAGCAGAGTGCCAGGATTAAGCCAGCCTTGCCTGGTGATAGAGCCCTGGCCAGCTGGGTCCTTGCGGGGTGCCACCTGCATTTTGCCCTGGACAAGGCTACTTCCTGGAAGGCCCATTTCCACGGCCTGGCTCTTGGTCCTGGGCCAGGCCCTGGGCTGGAAGTGAGAGTGTGTCCTCGTGCACGCTCTCGCAGCTCCACCCTCCTGGCCACGTCTGGCCACTCCTGCAGAGGTGGCTCTGGCCTGGCGGCCGCAGTCATCAGTATAGCCAGTGGAGACCACTGAGGAATGTGCCTGGCCAGGCGGGCTACAGCAGTCGGACAGAGAGACACCACTCAGGCCTCACCGCCACCCTGCCTTGGTGCCCATCGGCCTCCTGTGGTCTTGCTCTGCCTGGGTGACACCCCAGCTCTTCCTGTCCTGCCGTGGCTGCCAGTTGGGAGAGGCCTGTCTCACACAGCTGTCCAGGATGGGGTCCTTTGCCCTCTGCAGGCCCCCTGGCGTTGGAGCCCTTCCTGCAGCCAGGGGCTCCCCGGGCTATGTGAGGAAAGGGGTCTGGCTTCGGGAAGAGTGGAAAAGAAACCAGATGGGCGGTCCTGCCTTCTCACTTCCTCCTCCCAGGCTGCTTCCTGCCCGCCCTTCCTGCTGGGCTGGGCTTGGGGCTCCCTGCTGGCGTGGTGTTTGCCTGGTTTCCCTAGCAACCGCAGGGCCCTGGTGCAAGTGACTTTAGGTGACCAGGGGACAGCGCTCAGGTGGAGGCCCAGCCTCCCAATGAGTCCATTGGTGGGAACCATCTACGCCGCCCCAGGACCCTCAGCCCGCTGTCCGTGGTGGGGGGCTCAGGTCCTGGAACCCCCCAGCCCCTGCCCGCCTGCCTGCTCGACTCCTGTGCATCAGGATGGGGCGAGGGCCGCCTCCTTGCCCTGCTTCCTGTCCCATTCCCTCTCCTTCCTGTCCCCTCCCCCACACAGCTGCTGTTTGGCTCACCCTATATATAGTGCTGTGTTCAGGGTAATTACAGTAAAACTGTTGAAAGGAGATAATCCAGCAGAGGAAGCCGGCGGCTCCCAGCCCCCTCGTCAGTCCACAGTCTGGGCCCTGCATCCCTGCCCCGTTCATCCCTCCCCTTCCCGCCTGCCCTGCTGAAGGAGGTGCAGAGGGCGGGACCTGCAGAAGCCATCCCCAGGACAGGGTTCACCTGGCACCCTAGCAGCTCTGGAGCCAGCATCTGGGCCTCAGTTTCACTTTTTTTTGGTTTTTTGAGACAGGGTCTTGCTATGCATTCAGGCTGGTCTCGCACTCAACGTTCGCCATTCTCCTGCCCCAGCCTCCTGAGTGCTGGCATTACAGGCATGCGCCACCATGCCCGGTTTCTGTTTCTCTTCTGGTGTAGGCTCTGGCGGGTGTGCAGTGTTAAGAGGTCAGGAGAAGGCACAGAAAAGTGAACAAAGCTGGAAAGTGTTTTTTTTTGAGACAGGGTCTCGCTGTGTAGCTCACGCTGGCTTTGAACTCACTGTGCAGCCCAGACTGGCCTGGAACTCATGGTGATCCTCCTGCCTCAGCCTCCTGAGTGCTGGGATGACTGGCCTGCACCACCACACCGGGCTGGGGTGCAAGGTCTGCACTCACAGCCTGGTTCTCCAACCTCCCGCTGGCTCTGGGAGTCCTCCTGCCTCAGCGTCCGCATCTGTGAGGGTGCAGTGACTGTCCAGTGCTCGGCTGTGTTCCCTGCCAGTGTCCGCACTGTGCTGCGTGTGCGTGGTGTGGTCTGCTGGTTGCTGAGATGCGTTCTGGTGCCTCCCCAACTCTGCTTCTTCCTCTTGTGCCCAGCTCCCTCCTCTTCCTCCTCTCCTGTTTCACCTGTTTTAGGATAGGGTCTGTGTTGCTCAGTCTGAGCTTGACCTTGCAGCCATCTTCTTGCCTCAGCCTCCTGAGTGCTGAGGTGACCGTTGTGCATGGTGCTGGGGACCCAGCCTGGGCCCTGTGCTTGCTGAGGCAGCACTTTATTCCAGCTGTGTACGGCCCCCCGTATGCTTCCTCTCTGGAGTTCTGGGCACTGTCTTGTCTCTTCATACGGTGGGCAGAAGCATTCCGCAGCACATCCTGATGCCCGTGTTGCACTACAGGGCCCGGTCCTGCCCGGCGCCCACCAAGCCCTCTCCTCTTATGCCCACAGTGGAGGTGAAGACGGCGCTGCCTGGGGCCATGCCCAGCACCGTGGGGCCTGGGGTGCGGCGGGTGGCTCCCGGGGCCGTGGAGCCTGTGGACCCCACAGACCCCGCGATGCGGGAGCGGCAGCTGCAGCAGGAGCTGGCAGCCCTGAAGCAGCAGCAGCAGCTGCAGAAGCAGCTCCTGTTTGCTGAGTTCCAGAAGCAGCACGCACACCTGACGCGGCAGCACGAGGCGCAGCTGCAGAAGCACCTGCAGGTGAGCATGGGGTGGCCAGGTCTGGCCCTGCCCTTCTGTGCCCATGCCTGTTCACGCTCCCACCTGCCCACCTCCCGCCCGCAGCAGCAGCAGGAGAGGCTGGCAGCCCAGCGGCAGCGAGATCTGGAGCAACAGCGGCAGCGGGAACAGCAGCGGCAGGAGGAGCTGGAGAGGCAGCGGCTGGAGCAGCAGCTGCTGGTCCTGCGCCACAAGGAAAAGAGCAAAGAGAGTAAGGGCGTGGGCGTGGGCGGCGGGTCTCGCGGCCCAGTGCCCGGCTCAGCGGCCCCGCCTGCAGGTGCCATCGCCAGCACTGAGGTGAAGCTGCGGCTGCAGGAGTTCCTCTTGTCCAAGTCGAAGGAGCCCACGCCAGGCGGCCTCAACCATTCCCTCCCTCAGCACCCCAAATGCTGGTAACGTGGGGGTGGGTGGCGGGGTCCTGCCTGTGGCCTGGTACCCCATGCGTCTTCCCAGGAGATGCCCCAGCCCCGCTCCTCTCCTGCCACCCAGGACTGGTCCCTGTCCCTGTGCCCAAGGGGCCTCCCCTGACTGTCCCAGCTGGCGGGCTGGGCGTGGGGTGACAGGTCTGCCCCCCCAGGGGAGCCCACCACGCTTCTTTGGACCAGAGCTCCCCTCCCCAGAGCGGCCCCCCTGGGACACCTCCCTCCTACAAGCTGCCTCTGCTGGGGCCCTATGAGGGCCGCGACGACTTCCCCCTCCGCAAGACAGGTGCGTGGTGGCCCGTGCCCTACGGGCAGGGGGCAGGCAGGGCAGCACTGTGGGGTTGGGTTCCAGTGGGTGCAGCCACGGCCACGCTGAGGCCCCCATGCCCCTCAGCCTCGGAGCCCAACCTGAAAGTTCGGTCAAGGCTAAAGCAGAAGGTGGCGGAGCGGAGAAGCAGCCCGCTCCTGCGCCGCAAGGACGGGACCGTCATCAGCACCTTTAAGAAGAGAGCCGTGGAGATGACGGGCACTGGCCCTGGGGGTAGGATCCGCTCCTCGTTCTGGAGGGCCTGGGAACGGGTGGCCCAGAGCAGGCCCCAGTGACGGCTGCTTCTCCTGCAGGGCCGTCCGTGTGTAACAGTGCGCCTGGCTCCGGCCCCAGCTCTCCTAACAGCTCCCATGGCACCATTGCTGAGAACGGCTTTACGGGTTCCGTCCCCAACATCCCCACCGAGGTACCCGCAGCCCAGGCGCCTGCCCGGCCTCTGCCCGCAGGGATGCTTGGGGGCGGCTGTGCTGGCGCGGCCGCCTTCACGCCTTCTCTCCTTCCTCAGATGCTCCCCCAGCACCGGGCCCCCGCGCTGGACAGCTCCCCCAACCAGTTTAGCCTCTACACGTCCCCCTCTCTGCCCAACATCTCCCTAGGGCTGCAGGCCACTGTCACCATCACCAACTCGCACCTCCCCGTGAGTGCCAGGGTCGGTAGCCCTCCCGGACTGGGTGGGTAGAGGGCGGAGCCACGGGGCCCTCCTCACACACACACTCGCATCCCCCCAGACCTCCCCGAAGCTGGCGACGCAGCAGGAGGCCGAGAGGCAGGCCCTCCAGTCTCTGCAGCCAGGCGGCTCGCTGACCGGCAAGTTCTTGAGCACTTCCTCCATCCCTGGCTGCCTACTGGGCGTGGCACTGGAGGGCGACACGGGCACCCATGGGCACGCGTCCCTGCTGCAGCATGTGCTGCTGCTGGAGCAGGCCCGGCAGCAGAGCACCCTCATTGCGGGTGAGTGGGCGCGGGGCCACCGCCAGCGCCTGTCCTGAGGGGACAGCCGTGCTCCAGAGATGAGAAAGAGTCGGGTGCGGCAGCACCACCCAGGATTAGGGAGGCTGAGGCAGGGAGATCACCATGAGTTCAAGGACAGCTTGGGTTACACACTGATACTCTGCCTGAAAAAAGGAAAGATGAGAAAAAGGGCAAGGAGTGAAGTTTTATGCCATATATTTAAGTTATATTTGGCCTAGGTGTGGTGGTGCATGCCTGTCATCCCAGCACTGGGGAGGCTGGGGCAGGAGGATTGAGGCCGGCCTGGGCTACGTAGACTATGATTCAAAAAAACCAAAATCAAAAATAAGTGAATACATAAATACATTCAGAAACACTCTTTCTGTGTATCAGCAGTAGCTGGTACTGGGTCTTAGCCATGTCACACTGATCTTCGGTCATGTGCCAGTGTGGACCTTTCCAGGGCTCGGGCCACACAGCCAGCAGCTAGGGCCCTGCGTGCCTGTGGGCACCACAGAGGTCACGGAAGGCCTGCTCGCAGCCCTGGGGTCCTGGGCCGTCGTCACTGGCTGGTGCCACCCGTGTGCACGGTGGCTCAGGGCCTCACGTGCACGCAGTCTGGACATGCTGGGTGGTGCAGGCGGGGTGAGGTGGGGAGCTGGAGGGTGGGCCACGGGGCTCACCCGCTTCTGCCTCCCCAGTGCCGCTCCACGGGCAGTCCCCCTTGGTGACTGGCGAGCGCGTGGCCACCAGCATGAGGACAGTGGGCAAGCTGCCCCGGCACCGGCCGCTGAGCCGCACGCAGTCCTCACCACTCCCGCAGAGCCCGCAGGCGCTGCAGCAGCTCGTCACGCAGCAGCAGTTCCTGGAGAAGCAGAAGCAGCAGCAGCTGCAGCTGGGCAAGGTGTGTGGGGCAAGCAGGCTGCGGGAGGCCAGCGGGCAGTGCCTTTGCTGTTTTGTTTCTTGGTTTTTGAGACTGGGTCTCCTTATGGCGCACAGATTGGCCTCAGACTTGTGGGAGTCTCCCTGTCTCAGCCTCCCGAGCACTGGGGTGACAGACATGTGCCTCTGCCTTCTGTGGCCAGATCCTCACTAAGACCGGGGAGCTGCCCAGGCCGCCCACCACGCACCCTGAGGAGACTGAGGAGGAGCTCACAGAGCAGCAGGAGGCCTTGCTGGTTGAGGGGCCCCTGACGGTGCCCCGGGAGGGCTCCACGGAGAGCGAGAGCACCCAGGAGGACCTGGAGGAGGAAGAGGAGGATGAGGAGGAGGACGAGGAGGACGGCTGCATCCAGGTCCAGGACCCAGCAGGCGACAGCAGCCCTGAGGAGAGTCCCGACCTGGAGGAGCCCGGCACTGGCTACAAAAAGGTGCCTTCCTGTCCTGCCCCCACGAAGCTGCAGCAGGGCGTGGCTGGGGGCGCTGTGCTCTGTGCACAGGCACGGCTGCGTGTGCCGCGCCGTCTGTGTGTGCCGCGCCGTCTGTGCCGCGTCGTCTGTGTGTGCCGTCTGTGTGTGCCGTGTGTACACACCGCCCACTGCTGCTACGTCGCTCCATTCACAGAAGAGCGGCCGAGCGGCCTGACTCATGCCGCCCCCGCTGCCCCGCCGCTTGCTTCCCTCAGCGTGCTTGGATGACTCACTCATCTCGGGGGCGTGCGTGGCCCTCGCCTGTCCTTGGGAGGCCTGGGCCCTGGGGAGGAGCTCCTCCCCGCCCGGGCCTCACTCCCGCCCCTCGCCCCAGCTGTTCGCAGACGCTCAGCAGCTGCCGCCCCTGCGTGTGTACCAGGCGCCCCTCAGCCTGGCCACTGTACCCCACCAGGCCCTGGGCCGCACCCAGTCCTCACCTGCTGCACCGGGGGGCCTGAAAAGCCCCCCAGACCCGCCCACCCAGCTCCTCTTCACCACTGGTGAGCACCTACCACCCGTGTTGTTTGCTCCCGGCACCGGTTGGGGGGCACGGGCTGCCTGACTCCCCTGTCCACCGTGTGTCGGAGTTGGAGTCCAAGTTGGGGTCAGGGTTGGCCCACATCGTGGCACTCAGGCCAGGTGGGCAGGGTGGAGCTCAGCCCCGTGAGTTGAGGGGCTGTGGCTGAGAGTGGCAGCCGACTGACAGGGTCTGTGCCCAGGTGTGGTGTACGACACGTTCATGCTGAAGCACCAGTGTGTGTGCGGGAACACGCACGTCCACCCCGAGCACGCCGGCCGCATCCAGAGCATCTGGTCCAGGCTGCAGGAGACAGGGCTGCTGGGCAAGTGCGAGGTGAGGACCCGACCCCGCTCCAGCCCGTGCCCGCCCTGCCTGTTGCCCTCCTGGTCCTGGCCGGCAGCAGGGCAGTGTCCAGGGTGGGCCCCAGGGGACCTGGCTGTGGGCTCACAGGCCCCATGCAGCCTCTCCCGCTGCCCGCAGCGGGTCCGGGGCCGCAAGGCCACCCTGGACGAGATCCAGACAGTGCACTCGGAGCTGCACACACTGCTCTACGGGACCAGCCCGCTCAACCGGCAGAAGCTGGACAGCAAAAAGCTGCTCGGTGAGGGTGGCTCCCAGCCTGGGGGCACAGCGCAGCCGGGACGGAGGGCGGGTGACGGGCCAGTGCAGCCCGGCCGAGACATGGCAGCTCTGTCCTGTCCCTCAGGCCCCATCAGCCAGAAGATGTATGCTGTGCTGCCCTGTGGGGGCATTGGGGTGAGTAGCCTGCGACCACCTGCATGGGGGTCAGGTGGGCACGGGGCTGGACCCAGCCCTCCCGTCCGCTGAGCCTTGCCCTACTGCAGGTGGACAGCGACACCGTGTGGAACGAGATGCACTCCTCCAGCGCCGTGCGCATGGCTGTGGGCTGCCTGCTGGAGCTGGCCTTCAAGGTGGCCTCGGGTGAGCTGAAGGTGAGGGCCGCTGCGGCCTTGTGTCTGTGGCCATGGTTTCCCCTCCCAGGGTCTGCCTCTGAGATCTCAGCTCTTGGGGGCAACAGCAGGGCAGTGACGCCCCTTGGACAGCCAGGTGCAAAGAGGAAAAGGGGCCAAGCTAGGGATCAGTGCAGAGCACCCTGGCAGGCCCTGGCAGGGACCCCAGCGGTACCCCAGCTTCCGTGTGCCTGTCTGACTGTGTCTCCAGCCCGCCTGGCTTCTGCTCCTGCCCCCCCCGCCCCCCCCGCCCTTTCTGGCCACCTTGCTGCCCTGCATCTGGCCTTGTCCCTCTGCTTGTGCCTTTTCAGAACGGCTTTGCCATCATCCGGCCTCCAGGACACCATGCTGAGGAGTCCACCGCCATGTGAGTGCGGCCTAGCCCGGCCTGGCCAGGGCGGCAGTGGCGTGGCCTCCGCAGAGGCCGAGGCTGACTGAGCCTTCTTCCTGCAGGGGCTTCTGCTTCTTCAACTCCGTGGCCATCGCGGCCAAGCTGCTGCAGCAGAAGCTGAGCGTGGGCAGGGTCCTCATCGTGGACTGGGTAGGTGCGGCCCCTCGCCCACAGGTGCCGCCACCCTTGTGCATGGGGGCCTCTCCAGCAGCCCCAAGTGGAGGGTGTCTAGCCTGAACCAGTAGAGACAGTGCCGTCTGCACTGCCGGAAGCCACCTTTCTCCTCTGCCCTCCAGCCTGGGCTGGCGTCAGTCAGGAGCCGGCCTGGCCTCCCCAAGTGATGGGAATGAAGGTTTCTGTGTGTGAGGACCCCATTAGGCCTCCCACTGAGCCACGGGACTGGGGATGCTGCAACCAGCCCCCACCTGCTGTGCCTGGGGACTTCACAGGAGTACTCTCAGCACCGGAAATCCTTCAGAGCCTAATTTGTTTAAAAATTCATAGTGAAAGCCAGGTATGGTCGCACACACCGATGATCATAGGTACTGGGGAGGCTGAGACAGGAGGGTTGCTGTGAGTCTGGCAAGACCAGCCTGGACTATATAGTGAGACCCTGAGATAATAAGTAAATAAAAGTTTAAACTCTTGTGAGAGGGCTGGGGATGCAGCTCAGTGGTGGAGTGCGTGTGTGGCAGGCACTGGACCCTGAGTTCCTTCCCCAGAAGCAAGAGAGGAAGAGAAGATGGTGAATGGGGGGGCCTTTCAGGCCTCCGTGTGCCCCCGGACTGCCCCACGGGCCAGGCTGTGGGGAGCCGAGCCCTGCGTCCCGGCTGGTGCAGTGGGCCCTCTCTAGGATGCAGGGCGGCTGGTCAGGCATGTCCCGTGTCCCCCAGGACATCCACCACGGCAACGGCACGCAGCAGGCCTTCTACACCGATCCCTCCGTGCTCTACATCTCGCTGCACCGCTACGACAACGGCAACTTCTTCCCGGGCTCCGGGGCTCCCGAAGAGGTGCGGTGGGCTCCCGGAGGCAAGCGCGGGCGGGGGTGCCCGCCGAGAGTCACCTCCTCCTTCCTTCCCTCCTGCCCTCTTCCAGGTTGGTGGGGGCCCCGGCGTGGGGTACAACGTGAACGTGGCCTGGACCGGCGGCGTGGACCCTCCTATTGGAGATGTGGAGTACCTGGCAGCCTTCAGGTGGGGATGTGGGGCGGAGGCAGAGGGCATGGTCTCGGCCCTGGAGTGGGTGCAGGGGGCGTGGTCCCACTGAGGGTGTGCTTGCAGGACTGTGGTCATGCCCATTGCTCATGAGTTCGCGCCCGACGTAGTCCTGGTCTCCGCCGGCTTCGACGCCGTGGAAGGACACTTGTCCCCCCTGGGTGGCTACTCTGTCACCGCCAGATGTGAGCCACTGGGGTTGGGCAGGGGAGGGAGTGCTCCGGCAGGGCCACAGCAAGGGAAGGGCAGCGGGGGCCTGTTCTGCGCGGCGGGAGATGTGTCTGGGAGGGCTTGCTGCTTCCCGTGTTCCCAGGTGCCCTTTCTGGGGGGATACTGGGGATCATCTTAGATTGTTTTAGTTTTACTTACTTGGTGGGTTTTTTTTTTAACTTGCCCGGCAGGCGCTGTGCCACTGAGCTATATCCCTAGCTTTGTTTTGGCTTTTGAGACAGGATCTCACTGTGTAGCTCAAGCTGGCTTTGAACTCCCAGGGATTCTGTAGCCTCAGCCTCCCAAATGCTGGGATGACAGGTGTACCCCTACATCTGGCAGCGGTATTCTTTTTTTTTTCTTAGTGGTATTCTTTATACCTTGGTGCAGAGTGGATTTCTCTACCACTGACGGTTCCTCTCTGACCGAGGCGTTAGCCCAGAGACCCTAGGTTGTGCCTCGGAGAGGTTTCAGTCTGCCACGCTTCGGCCGTTGGCGCCTCTTTTTGTTCATCCTCTCCCCTCTTGCATTGACTCTTGGGTGGCACCATTTACCACCTGTTCTTCTCCTACCTATGCCCAAGGCTTTGGCCACCTGACCAGGCAGCTGATGACGCTGGCAGGGGGCCGGGTGGTGCTGGCCTTGGAGGGGGGCCATGACCTGACCGCCATCTGTGATGCCTCTGAGGCCTGCGTCTCTGCTCTACTCAGCGTGGAGGTGAGGGCCTGGAGGGGAACAGGGTCCTGAGGCCAGGGAGGGGTGCTGGGCAGGGCTTGCCTGTATCCGAGGCCCAAGCCCTCTCTCCTGCCAGCTGCAGCCCTTGGACGAGGCCATCCTGCAGCAGAAGCCCAACGTCAATGCGGTGGCCACGCTGGAGAAAGTCATCGAGATCCAGGGTGTGTGGGGCAGAGCCGGGCCTGGCCTGGTGGGAGTTTCGGCTGGCAGGGCTGAAGTCCGGACCCCTAACTCTGACCGCACCCGTGCCCACAGGCAAACACTGGAGCTGCCTGCAGAGGTTTGCAGCTGGGCTGGGCCGCTCCCTGCGGGAGGCCCAGGCAGGCGAGGCGGAGGAGGCGGAGACTGTGAGCGCCATGGCACTGCTGTCCGTGGGTGCGGAGCAGGCCCAGGCCTCGGCCCAGGAGCACAGAGCCAGGTGAGTCCTGCTGCTGCCTGCCCTACCCCCCCGGCCGCAGCCCTGGCTCAAGTCCATCTGTCCTGCAGGCCGGCGGAGGAGCCCATGGAGCAGGAGCCCGCCCCGTGACCCTGGCCCGGCCTTCATCATTGTGATTTTGTTTATTTTTTCTATTAAAAACAAAAAGTCACACATTCAACAGCGTGTGCCGTGTTGATGTCTCAGCCGCGCCCTGTGGCCCTGCCTGGGCCCTTGTCACAGCCACTTCTGTGTCCCTGCACTGACCCCTGGGGCTGGGCAGCACTAGGGCTCAGGCGAGGTGGGAGCAGCCGTGGGTGCCCTGGCTTGGCTGTGCCCCCCCTCTGGCCTCAGGGAGGACCCACTGCTGTCCCTTCCTGTGTCCCCATGGTGCCACAGTCCCTCTCCTGTAGTTTGGGGCCAGGCTGTCTGGCCAGGGCAGAGGGAAATCGGGGGTCGGGCTGGGCCTGGCTGTGGCTGGCTGTGGCTGGCTGTGGCTGGCTGTGGCTCCCTACCCTCCTGGGTGCCGATGGGCCCTGCAGAGAAGGGTGTGGCTCACCTCCCTTCCAGGGGCTATAGATTGGGTTCTCCAGGATGGTGAGGGGCCCAGAGCCCAAGCACCAGCCCTGTCCCGGCTGTCTCCCTGCCGGCCGCCACCATGGAGCCAGAACCAGGGGCCTGGGGCCTGGGGCCTGGCCTCTTCTTGGTGGAGCAGAGTCAGCTGCAGGAAACCAGAGGTGGGAAGTGGCTCCAGGGGCCTGACCACCCCTTCCACACTCAGCGCCCCTCTTCCTACCTCTGCAGGGCTGAGCCAGGCCCAGGGCAGGGAGGGCAGGAGGCCATCTGGACCCTCCTATAGCGAGCAGGGGCCCAGGGGCCTGGCTCATGTCCGTCCCGCAAGCTTCCTCCTTGCTTTGTCCCCTGCTGTGGCTCCTGTCCCATTGTGACCCGTCCCCCATGTCCTTGTGTAAATAAACTTGTCTTTGGAGCCTCCTGGGGTCCACATCTGTTCTCTGGACTCCCAGCTGGGTAGAGGTTCCCAGCCAGAAAGACGTCCTGTTCAGCAGCCTGGACCAGAGCCAATTTGGGAAAGTAGAGGCTGGGTGGGACGGAGGATAGGGTTCACCCACCATCACCCACCCTTCAGGCCGCTCCCATGGCCTCAGCCTAAGAGCCCCTTCTTCCTGATTCTGCCTGTGTGCGCGCAGGTTGGCCTCAGTAGGGCCCCAGCAGAGCAGGCAAGGTTGGCGGAGATGTGAGAACCAGAAAACAAGGAACCCCAGGCCAGGCACAGCGGTGCATGCCTGTACCCCAGCATTCAGGAGGCAGAGGCAGGAAGATTTCTGAGGGTGGAAGGGCAGCCTGAAATATATAGTGAGGGGCTGGGGATATAGCTCAATGGCATAAGCACCTGGCAAGCGCAAGGTCCTGAGTTCGATTCCCGGTACAAAAAAATAGAAGTATACAAAATGAAACACATAGACATCTCAAAAATAAAACAAAGGAACCCCAAGTTTTCAGGACTTTATTGGAGTTCCTGCCCCTACCCGAGTTGTAGGAACACATGGGTCTAGCTCCCTTTGTATGGAGCTGGAAGGGCAGGGGCAGCAGGGAGACTGGAGGGGCCTCCTGGGGGCAAGGCCAGGTGTGAGGAGCAGGACCCTCGGCAAGGGCGGGTTGGGGCTGTGCTTGGAGTGTGGCCAGGCGGTCAGGAGGAGTGGGCGGGCGGGGCCTCCACGGTGCTGAGCGAGTGCACCAGCCAGGGCACCAGGGCCAGCACCAGGCAGGGCCACAGCGTGTACTTGAGGAAGTTGAAGATGTAGAAGAGGCTGGCCTGGGGCGGGTGGCCCAGCCAGCTCAGGGCACCCAGCAGCCCCATGGCCAGTGCCAGGCAGGCCATCTTCTGGCTGCCGGCCAGTCGCGCCCGGCGGACCTGGACGTAGCAGGGCGAGTGCAGGGCGATGCCTAGGCCCAGGGCGGCCCCCGAGTCCCGGCTCAGCGAGGCAAAGGGCCGGCTGTCAATGTGCACCCACTCAGGCCGCTCGCACCACTTGGAGGCCAGGCTGATGGACCTGCGGGAGCATCCTTGTGGGAGGGTGGTACCGGGAGCCCGGGGCCCCTCCACATCCCGCTGTACCATGATAGCCCGTGCCAGGGTCAGGGCACAGATCCTCTTTTTGCCATAATGAACCAAAGATCCACTAGCTTCTAACCTCAGCTGCTTAGGAGGCTGAGGCAGGAGGGCCGGAGGGGTCACAGGCGGGACAACCCAGCTTGCCCAGGCTCCAGGGCAACTCACCAGGAAAGGTCTAGGCCCAGCGTAACAAGGGTCCAGTAGATGAGGCTGGCGCCCAGCATGAGGGCCAGCGCGGTCAGCCCGTAGAAGCTGAGCTCCCGCTCCACGGGCACTCGGGGGGTCATCAGCCAGCCCAGGGCTGCACCTGGGGCACAAGGGGAAGCAGTGAATGTCCAGGAGGCGACACCCCAACCCCAACGCCCAAGCCACTGCGCAGCTCAGCGGGAGAACGGACTAAGACACGGGACCCCTGAGCTCTGGGGAGGCAGGGAGCGCGGAGACCCGAAGGGCCCACCCCCATCCCCGGGCTCACCGGCCACCAGCCCAGCCAACACCTGGTGGGGGAAGTGCGCCAGGAGAAAGATCCGGGACAGCCCGACGGCCAGCAGAAAGGTGCAGTAGGCCAGGCTAGGCATGGCCCGCACCCAGCGGCTGAAAGACAGACACCAGCCCATGGGGTCCCGCGAAGCCACCTGCTCCTGCGCCCCACCCTGCTCCCACTGGTTACCTGCGTGACCGGGCAGCCACCTGGGAAGACAGTGCCGTCATCACGGGCCACAGCGCGGCCCCCGTGATCATGCAGTGTCCGGAAGGGCTGCCTGTGGGAACCAGGGACTTGGGGTGAGGGACGGTGACAGCAGACGCAGCTGCCTCCCTGGCTGAGACAGGGTGTCTGGACACAGCCCGGGCTGGCCTTGCACTTGCCATCTTCCCGCCTCAGCCTCCTGAGGACTGGGGTCCCGCTCCCCCCGCCCCCATGAGCAGCTGCCCAGCACCAGTCAGCTGCCCCCTCTGGCCAGTGGCCCTTTCTTTCACCACCTGAAGACACAGCCTTCGGCCTTCTGCCCGGCCCTGTCTCTCGGAGTTCTCTGCTGTTTGTCTGTCTGCCATACTGGGGACTGAACCCAATACACTGAGCTACATCCTCAGCCCTTTTTATACTTCTATTTTGAGACAGAATCTCATTAAGTTGCCCAGACTGGGCTCAGACTTGTGACCCTTCTGCCTCAGCCTCCCAGAGCACTGGGACTGCAGGTGTGCACCCTGCACGTGGCTTGCTGGCTCCGTTCTGTGCAAGGTGGGCAGCTGGCCCACGGCCTGGGCACCTCCTATTACCCAACCTGCTCTTCCTGGGGTTTGTTTTCTGGGCTGGGGGCCAAGAGGCCAGCCCTGGTGGAGGTGCTCACAGAAACCTGGGCAACTCGGGAGAGGAAGAGGCATGGGCTGCCCACCTGGACCAGTTTCACATGAAGAAGGGAACTGGTGAACCTGGGCTGGAGCCTGGCTATAGTACCCGGACTCGTGCACCCACCAGAAGGGCCGGTCTCCGAAGAGAAACCTGGAAGAGAGGAGGGGCAGGCTGACACCGCCGTGCACTCGACCCAGCGGGAGAGGTGAGGCACAGGGGGCGTGGGAGGGCTCCTGAGGCCCAGGGTCAGAAAGGGACAGTTTCTGGTTATGACCCTTGCTGTGGTTTTCCACCTTGGACAGGAAAAGCACATTATTTTTCAAAGGTGATACAGAGGCAAAAAATTGTGCAGGGTGTGGTGGTGCACACCTGTAACCCCAGTACTTGGGAGGCTGAGGCAGGAGGATCGTACAAGTTCAAGGCCAGCCTAAATTACAGAACAAGACAGTTTAAAACAAAACTGTGTGTGCGTGTGTGCGTGTGCATGTGTGTGTACACATGTGGCTCTGAGGCACTCAGACATCCTGGTCTTACCCTCTGCCGGGCCAGCTCTTCTCCCCAGACAGCTCAGACCTGGCCTGCTCCTCTCCAAGTCCCCAACCCCAGCTAAATCACCCAGGCCTGGACTATTCAGCCCAGCTTGTTATGCCTGGAAACAGCACAGGAGCCGAGCAAGAACAAGGGCACAGGAGATTCAACCTTCCCTGCCGGGCAGGAGTAGGCTGAGCTCAGGGAACCACACAGACCGGGCTGCGGCTGGAGCGAGCAGGCCGACAACACGCAGGCAGGAAGCCTGGCAGGGAGCCTCCCGGCCGCGGCTCCCCTCCCAAGCTGGAGCCTCACACCCGCACAGCGAAGCGCAGGGCTGTGCTGCCGAGGGAGGGAGGGAGGGAGGCAGGGAGGCAGGGGCTCTGCCAAGGAGCAGGCAGGAGGAGGCCAGAAGGAAGCGCCGGCAGGGAGCAGCCGCGAGAGGAGGGCAAGCAAGGTGGGTCCCAGTCCCACTGTCTGGCCGGAAGCCCGTCCAGCCCGCCCTTCCCTCCCAGGCCGGGACAGACGTGTCAGCAGAGGCTGAGGCGAGGCAGCTGAGCCTTCCAGCCTGGCGGGCCCTTCTGCGCCCTGAAGAGCACACAGGTGGCACCAGGGTGATGACCCGGGCTGCAGGCCTCCACCCCACCCGCCGCCCGGAATCCTGCTTCCGGCTGTCTCGGGGTGAGTGAAGGAAAGGGAGAGGAGTGTCCTGGGAACCTCGCTGACACGCAAATTCTGATTCACAGGATCTGGCCTAGGGCCCGAGATTCTGCATTCTAGCAATCTTTCTAGTACCGCCTGCGCCGCAGAGCACAGACCGGAATACACAGGCAGCCCGTGCACCGCGGGCACAAAGCCTGCTGCTGCTTCGCGCGCGTGCGGTACTGGGGATTGAACCCAGGGCCTCCCACGTAGACAAGCACCCATCTCGGAGCGACATCCCCAGCCCTTGTATTTTTTATTTTGGGACAGGGTGTCTATGACTTGCCCAGGCTGGTCGGGGATTTTAGATCCTCCTGCCTCAGCCTCCTGAGTAGCTGGGATTACAGGTGTGCACACACATGCTTAACAACGGCGTCAAGCGAGGGAAAAGATGAATGAAAAAGTGAGTTGCGGGGTTGGGGATTTAGCTCAGCGGCACAGCGCCCGCTTGGCAAGCGCAAGGTCGTGAGTTCGATTCTCGGTACCGGAAACACCGCCCCCCCCCGCAAGAAAAGAAAAAAAGTGAGCTGCGAAGTTGGTTTTTCTGCCGCCTGGATGCTAGGTCCGTGCTAAAACCCGGATTCCCAGCGAGTCCTGTGGACTCGACGC
>NW_004955451.1:17213289-17217612 GCF_000276665.1 Chinchilla lanigera | reverse complement strand
CCGCACGGAGCCGGCGCGGGTTCCCCTCCGGCGCTCTTCCGGGTCTTCCCGGCTACGGCGCGGCGGCGCGGACAAACCTGTGCGAAGGCGTTCCCTCGCGGCCCACGTGGCCATCGCCGGCACGTGGGCCGCCGGCACGGAGGACCCGGCTGCTGTTCCGGGTCACGGTACGGGTGCACGCGCGTCCCGTCCGGGCGCTGCAGCCGTGGAGGCCCTTGTGTCATCCCAAAGCCGGACACGTCCCATCTCCTGGACCGCTGCCCGCCCCTTCATCTCCGAGCGCGCCTGGAGGAAGGCTCTCACCACACCCCAAGACGGCGCGCATCCCGTCCATCGCCGACTTCCCCGCTCAAGACGCCCGCCTTGATCCATCCAATTTGGAGGTCCACAGGCACCCCCAACCCCCACCATTTGGAGAGATCTTCCCTAAAGAAGCGAATGGTGCCTGCCTGTAATGCTAGCAGTCCAGAGGCTGAGGCAGGAGGATGGCCACAATTTCGAGGCCAGCCTGGGCTGTAGAGTGAGTTCAAAGCCAGCCTAAATTACATAGCAAAACCCTGTTTCAGAAGACCAACAAAACAAAACACAAAAAAATCACACATACGCCCCCCCCCCAAAAAAAAATCACACACACCCAAAAGACAAATGTTCATCTTTGAGAGTCATCTTTCTCTCAGGTCTAACTTTGTTTCGCCCCCTTCCATTCGCCGGCCATCCAAAACTCTGCTGGACAGATAAACCAGGAGAGAGAACTGTGTCTCTAGGGAAGAAAAGGAGGGGCTCTTCTAGGTACAGGTCGGGTGGGAGGAGAGGGACTTGACTGCTCAGTTTCTTCCTCAAGCCGGTTTGTTTGGTAGCTTGGCTTGAGACAGGGTCTCACTGTGTAGCTAAAGCTGGCCTTGAACTCACTGTGTACCCCGGGCTGGCTTTCAACTTGAGGCCGTTCTGTCTGACCCTCCTGCATGTTGGGATTTACAGGTGTGCACCACCACACCTGGCTGTAGCCACTTTTTTGTTTGTTTGTACTTTTGAGACAGGGCCTTGCTGTGTCACTAGCTGGCCGCATGCTGACATTAATGGGCCAGTGCCTCGAGGCTGGCTGCTCTCATCACTCTGACCTTGACATTTTCTGATGGATAGATGAAATGAGAATGTCAACAAGGGCTCTACTTCAAAAGAGGTTAATTTCTAATTAAGGTGTGGGGCATGGCTGAGTGTGGGGGCACACACCTGTAATCCCTGAACTTGGGGAGGCTGAGGCAGGAGGATCGCCTCCAGTTCAAAGCCTGAGCCACATAGCCAGACCCTGTCTCAACGAACAGGAAGAGGTGTGGGGCAGGTAAACCAGGTGCAAAGCTCAGCTCACTTCCTTGCTAAATGCTTTTCAGTTGCCTCAAGGAGAAAGCCCAAATTTCTTAGAGTCTTTGAAAGTCTGCCTTTGCTCTGTCCTCTGTTTTCAGCACTTACTGTACCCTTACATCCTGCCTGACTGCGCCCAGGGCCTCCCAGGTATTGGGCAAGCGCTCTACACCAGAGCTGTAGCCTCAGGCCTCATTTTACAATCTTTCTGTCCTACTTTACTCTGTTCCTTGAAGTCTCCAGACCCCTTTTAGAGATCCTGGCACATGTCACTAAGTTGTCCAGGCTGGGCTGGAACTTGTAATCCTCCTGTCTCAGCCTCCCAGATTTCTGGGGATGACAGCTGTGCACCACCACGCCCAGCTAGGTCACAAGGCTAAAACTGCATGCTGTGCCGACTGCAGCGGCACGGAGGGAGTTCGCACTGCCCTGCGGCCACCACCCTGGGCGGTGAATCGCCCCTTCGTCCCGCGCACCCAAGCAGTGTGTGTGGGGTTGTCATTTGCCACTGCGTAGCTGTCACTCAGATCCACTGTGATGGGGTCTCCATGCCTGTGTTCAAATAACCCTCATCTCACTTCATGATGCAGTGAAAAAGCGGTGATATTGGCAACGGTGATGCGCCACAGAGCAGCCGTGCCTGCTTCCTTCAGTGGGAAGGAGGGGACCGAGCAGGAGGACATTTGGAGACTGACCATTCGCATGCGTTTTATCACAGCATGTTGTTAGTAGCAGCTATTGCTGTTGATCTCTTACTGTGCCAAGTTTACATACTGAGCTTTGTCATGGGGGTGTATGTATGTACAGGAAAAACAGTATTGATAGGGATCAGTACTATCCAGGGCTTAGGCATCCATATAAAAAGTAGGGTGGAGTTACAAGTACATGTGCTTTGTTATGGGGACACAACAAAGACGAGAGACAGAATTTTTCCATAAGAACATAAACACAGCCAGCCGTGGTGGTGCGGGCCTGTCATCCCAGCACTCGGGAGCCTGAAGCAGCGGCCTCAGTCTGAGGTCAGCCTGGGCTACACAGTGAGGTTAAAGCCAGTCTGGGGCCAGGGATATCGCTCAGCGGCACAGCGCCTGCCTGGCAAGCACAAGGTTGTGAGTTCGATTCCCGGTACCAAAAAAAAACAAGAAAAAAGCCAGCCTGAACTACATAGCGAGACCCTGTTTTAAAACAAAAAACAAAAACAACCACGCAAGTATGAGGGAGAAGGACCTTATTCCCATTACAGTGATTGGACCAATAATCCCAGCGCTGGGAAGTTTCTGCCTCCTAAAGAGCCAGAAAAGTCTTGCACTTTGTTCAGATTCGGTAGTGCCATGGGTGGCCCCTTGCCTCCCTCTGGACTAGAGAAATGTCACCTGTTTCTCACAAGGCCCAGAGGCTCCAATATGTCTATACTGCGGGAAAGTGGGCAAGTGGGCGGGGTGAGTGGTGGGCAGGGCAGGCTTCAGGACACAGCTGCACAGGGAAAGTACTGGGGGGCCCAGGCCCCTCCCCAGGGACCTGTGGTACTGTCACTGCCGTGGTTCTTGCTTTGTGTCTGGCTTTCCAGGGGAAAGGGCTGGGAAGGGTGTGGAGAAGTGTCCTGGGACCCAAGGGTGAAGGGGCTCAGCAGGGGACTGGCACTAACTGCGTCCTCCTGGGTGCTGTGCAGGTACACAATGCCTCACTGAAACTGCCAATGCCTTATGAGGCAGGTGCTGGTGTCCAGTACAGGTGGCAGTAAACAGCACTTTCTACGGAAATAGGCAGACTGTGACCCTAGCATTCGTATGACCCTAGGCAAGTTTAGTCTAAGACTGGTTTTGGGGGAGGCACTGGGGGTTGAACCCAGGGCCTTTGCACTGGGCTACCTCCATCTCCAGTCCTTTTAAAAAGCTTTGTTTTAAGACAGGGTCTCAGCCGGTAGGGGTGGGGCATGCCTGTAATCCAGGACTGGGGAGGCTGAGGCAGGAGGATCGTTGTGAGTTTGAGACCAGCCTGGAATATAAAGTGAGCTTAAGGATAGTGAGACCCTGTCTCAAAAAAAAAAAAAAAAAAAAAAAGACAAGGTCTTGCTAAATCATTAAGTTGCCCACCTTGGGGGCTCCAACTTGTGACCCTCCTGCCTCGGCCTCCCAGACTGCTGGGACTGGGATTATAGGCACTGGCCACCACGCCTTGCTGGACTTGATTTCTCCATCCGTAAAACGAAGGTAATGATTGCGGTGGTTGTATGCTCCGTAAGTGATACGCAGATCCGGATGAAGGAACAGGAGCACAACAGGTTGTGCTCAAGGTTCCACACTCTGTAAGCGGCAGACCAACGGCTCCGATTTCGGTTCGTCCCACTCCACAGTCAATGTCCTACCACAGCCACTTTGTAATCAGTTGTAATCACGCGCGAGAGAGCTTCGCTAGGTCCTCTGGACCTCCGGTTCCTCGGCGGTAAAGTGGGGTAACACGTTACTTTGGGGAGTTCATTCACCAAACTGTGTGCAAGGTGTGCACACGTAGAGAATGCCGCGCCCTCCTTTTTCTGCTCTGCAGCCCCGCAGGAACCGGCCTCAAGGAGGTCAACTGGCCTTGAGGCCGGGCCTTACGAGGACCTGACCCGCACTGACCCGTCCAGGTGCTCAGGGCCTGGCTGACTTCCCCTTCCCTCACCCTCTTCTCTGCCGCCCGCAGGCCCCGCCCACCACGTAGCCACGCCCAGCGCCTGACGTCAGCACGCCTGCGTCGCGTCGCGGCGCTGACTGGGGGCCCGGCTTTCGCCCGCTGCTGCCGCCGCCGCCGCCGGCCGCGGCTGCTCTCCCAAGATGGCGGCTCCTCCGGGCGAGTACTTCAGCGTCGGGAGCCAGGTGTCGTGCCGGACGTGCCAGGAGCAGCGGCTGCAGGGCGAGGTGGTAGCCTTCGACTACCAGTCCAAGATGCTGGCTTTAAGTATCCTTCGGCGCGCGGAGCCGGCGG
>NW_004955451.1:17182310-17212964 GCF_000276665.1 Chinchilla lanigera | reverse complement strand
TGGGCAGGGGGCGTGCGGGCGGCGGCGCGGTGACCCGGTGGCCTTGCCACGCCGCGGCGGGACAGCTGCGGGGCAGTTGTGTGTGAGCCGGCGGCTTCTGCGCCGGTGCCCGTGTGTGCGCGGTGCCGCTGAGCGGGCTGCGTGCGGATCCGTAGGTTTCCCAGGCACCGGGGAGGGCTTGGGGGAGGGCTTGCCACGTCTTCCAGGGGCTCGTGTGAGGCTGTGTGGGTTACAGGTGACAGTGAGTTCCGGGCCCGCGCCTGGAGCCCGGCTTTTCCAGAGCCTGCCCCGCTTTTGAGAGTAGCAGCGTTAAACTGAATGGAAAAGGTGGATTGCTCCTTTGAGGTGGAAATGATTTTGGAATTACTCCAGCCGACTCAGTCTCGGGAACACTTCCTGGTTGGAGTAAGTGTGCCCGTGGTTGCGCCTTTTATTTGAGCTACAGGTGGGTTTACCCGAATTTTTAATTTTTAAAAATTCTGTTTTGAGAAGTATAATCTTTTATGGCATCTTGGCATCTTTCCTGTGCATCTACTTACTTATTTTGAGACAGGGTCTCACTGTGTACTTGGTCTTGGCCTTGAACTCCATGTAGTCCAAGCTGGCCTTCAGCTTGTAGCCATCCTCCTGCCTCAGCCTCCCAGTGCTGCGATGACAGGTGTGCGCTGCCACGCCCAGCTTCATGGCGTTTTTAAAAAGGAAGTTTCCTAATGAGTGGGATGCCCTTGAGTGTCAGATGCCTTTTGAGTGTCAAGTCTTTTAATTCCTTTAACCGTTACTTGTAGATACCTGGTTTAGGAGAGGTCTTATTAAATACAAGAATAGTCGTTTTTTTCATTTCCTTTTATTTTTTTTAACGAGAGGTCCCACCTAGATCTTGACTTCAAGGGCTTTCTTGGCAAAGCAGAGCTCACGCACTTGGAACTGGCATAGGGGAGGCTCTTGGTGCATGGTGGAGAATGGATGGTTGGGTGGGGCACTGAACTAGGGAGGGCAGTGGGATTTCTTTCCCAGTGCTGTAGTTTTCTCAAACCTGGGAGATCTTAAAGCTGAAAAAATAGGAGAGCACCATGCAGATATGGGGGACATGATACCAAGAACAAAGGGCTGGGTCTGCATGTGATTCTCACATCCTAGATGACAGCAGCGAAAGGCGTTCAGATTGTGTTTGCCACTGTCTTTGAGGCTTTAGCTTGGAGTTTGGGCAGGAGGGAGGTGATGGGAAGAGTTGGGGCCTCGTGTGACCTTTAACGTCACACAGCTGTGCGGGAACCTCTCCGGGCCTGCGTTCCTTAACTTTATTTTCTCACCAGAATGTCCCTCATCCAGTGGAAAGCCCAACCACGCAGACATCCTGCTCATAAACTTACAGTACGTTTCAGAAGTGGAAATAATTAACGACCGAACAGAAACTCCTCCTCCCCTAGCTTCACTCAATGTTAGTAAGGTAAGGACCAGAGCAGGCTGGTGCCAGAATGGCGGCAAGGAGAAGTCTTGCCTCCTGGGTGATATGGGCATGATGTCTGTGTTTATTTGACTTGCAATTGCTTGTTCTGATTTTTTTTTTTTTTTTTAAGAAAACGTATTTATTGAGTTTCTGTCTTTATTCTGGTGGTATTGGAAGTAGACTTTAAGAAGCGATGGCTCGGGTGTGGCTGGGGGAAGAGTGCCTGCCAAACATGCAGGAGGCCTGGGCCTTGGTCCCCAGTGCAACTCTGAGGCAGGCTGTCATCATTTGTGAAGGAGGCCTGCAGGCACAGCCTGGGGCAGCAGGGTGAGGGCCGGGCCGGTACCCTCAGGTAGTGTGGCCCTGTGCCTGCGAATGCAGGGGTGATGGTCTGCAGTGGTTTTTAAATGCTAGAGGATTCATGACCCTCAAAAGTTCCAGAGTCACTTTTTCCGACTTTGACTTTTGTTTTACCTTTGGATTTTGAGGTCTATCACTTCATTAGATGTACGGGATATGTTTGTCCCACATTAATCTTGGGAATTCCAAGTCCCTTTTTTGACTCTGGCGTTGGCCTTGGCTGCTGCCCATCAGTCTCGATGCCCCAAGTTCCATAGTAGCCTGTGCTTCTGCTTCCTGAGCGCCCTTCCTCCCAGCAGGACGCAGGTACACATGCCTCTTCCGAGAAGTCGTCTCAGCTCACCCAGGCTCGGGCGACTTGCCACTGTTACACACAGACTGGCTAGTCCTGCACAGCTGAGGGGACCGCATCATGGATGGCACGACTTGGGGCAGTTTGGGGAGGAAAGGGGCTATTTTTACGGGGACAACAGGTATAGATTGGTGTGTCCTGGGCAGAGGGGCCCCGAGGTGACCCTGTGCATTAGCTTTGTATGTTTCCTTATCTGACGCCGGTTTCCCCGTGTTCTCCTCTGTGCAGGTGGTGGCCGTGCCCGTTTGTTCACTCTGGAAGGTGCATAGCTTGCGCAGAGTGGTGTTTACTAGGTGTTCGGTGGATGAGTGAGATGTGTCTTGGGTGTTAGTAGCTGCTGCCTTCTCTGAAGTCTCGTGGAGTCTACTTCGAGTCTCACTCTGGACGAGCTCTGGGAAAATTCCCCACCTCTCTGGGTGTACGGTTGCTGCAGCTCTGCAAAGCAGGGAGACACTTAAGCAGCTGGGATGATGGCCGATGACAGGCCTGAGAGCGCGCACGCCCCATACAGGGAGATGCCACAGGGTTCTCAGCGGTGGCTGGGGACAGATTTGGAAGGGTCTTGGGTTCCATACTGAAGGCTGCTGTGGCATTCAGGTTTCCCTATTCTTTGAAATCTGTAGATTTTAAAACTGTGGCTTAGTCTGATACCTCTTGCTAAGAGCACAGGGGCTCTTTGGGTGGTCTTCTGCTAACTGGTGAAATGGTAAAAGATTTGAATGAAACAGTTTGTTCTGAGTGTGTTCAGAGAGCAGTAGGCACCAAGATACCCTTTGGTGTTTACAACGCGAAGTCTGTACTGGACCTTTGGTGAGGAGTGCAGGGGCGATTGATCACCTGAGAGAGACGTGCTTTTCTCGAAGGACTGAAAGGTCCTGGGCCTCTGCTCTCATGGCCTGTGCTGGGTCTGCACAGTGTTGGCCCCTGGGGTGCTGAGACGCAGTTCTCGTCTTCCGTTTGACCTCAAACAGCTGTGGTTCTGTGTTGTTTGGTTTGTGGATTATCTTGCCTTTGGTGCTTCGCTTTCCACTGGTCAGTTTTATGTTTTACCAGCAGTGTTATGAATCTGTTTCTCATCCACTTTATAGGAAGGCAGCAGGAAGTAATATAATACCCTGGGGAGTGAGTACCAGAAAACTTTACTTTTCTTACCAAACCTATCACTTGTCAAGTCTTCAAAAGGGTGGAAAGAAGAGTCAGAAACTAAAAATTAAATTTGGGTTGGAAAGATCCTGGATTTCATGGGTGTGTTCTTCCCTGTGCAGAGATGTTCAGGAGTCACTCTCTCTGTGGTCCCTTGAAGCCCCTCTTTCAGAGTGCTCACTCTGCCCTTCCCCAGACTCGCCTAGGACTGGAGTGCCCGCTGGGGTCCTCCTGGAACAGCTCATCTGGCCAGTTCTGTGCTGCTCGAGTGACGTGACAAGTTCATCCCATTTCCAAGAGAGTAGACTTGGGTTTCTTAGGCTGGAGAGTGGTCTGAGCCTGGGGAGGGGATGGAATGTGCCCCGAGCGAGGCGCAGCTGCCATGCAACAGGGGTTAGCAGCCAGAGGAACCCTGTGTGTGCTCCGACCTCAGTGCAATAGACGCCCGCTCCGCTCAGCCCGGTCACCTAGGAAGTGTGCTGCCTCCTTAAGCCTGTTCCCATAAACTGGATTTACTTCAACCGCACTGGAAGTGGAAGAGATGGACTTCTAAGGGAAGAACAGCTCAGCTAGAGAAGATGTAAACTTGCAGCTTCTTGGGAGTGAGCCTGTTTGGCTTTGGGTTGTAGGAAGAGGAAGCTGGGAAAGGACAGTGGGGTCACAGGAGGACAGTCTTAGGTGTCTTTCACTGTGTGCTAAGAGTCAAACCCAGGACCTGGAACCTGCTAGGCAAGCACTGTGCTTCTGAGCTACGCCCAGCCCTGAACATGATTTTCACTTCTCCATAGTAGCACGGTACCCTGAGAGAAGTGTTCGGCGTTTCCTGGCTGTAAGAGAGAGTGTTCACGAAGCACAAGAGCCAGTCCCAGTGAGGTCCCCCGTCGCCTCGCTGTGGCTCGTTCTGAGCTGCTTTTCTGCAGGTGGGGCTGCACATTGCTTGGCAGTGAGAGCCCTGGGAGCCTCCAGGGAAGTGAAGTGGGCTGTTCTCAGCAAGTGCCTCTGGGTGAATGCAGCGTCTTACACTCTGGGACACCCGTTACCCATGGGTAGGTAGCATTCTCGGGAGGTGACTGGGACACAGCAACATGAACAGTTATTGTCTTGCATAGCATTTACCAAACTTTTACTGACCTGGATATGTTGGCACACACCTATTAGCCAGTGCCCTGGGAGGCTGAGACAGGAGGATTGCAAGTTTCAGCCCATCCCAGGCAATTTAATGTTTTTTTGTTTTGTTTTGTTTTTTTGTCTTTTTGAGACAGGGTCTCACTATGCAGTTCAGGTTGGCCTTGAGCTCACTTTATAGCCCAGGCCTGTCTCAAACTCCCAACAATCCTCCTGCCTCAGCCTCCTGAGTGCTGGGGTTACAGGTGTGCGCCATCATGCCCCACTATAATGACTTTTTTAAATGGTAGCAAAGTTTATTTGAAAAAGTAAAACTGAGGAAAAATCTGGCCCTGCAGTGCGAGCTTGGGCTGAGAGAAAAAGCAAGATAAGAGTCACCCTAGAGGATGCCAGGTGAGCTAACTTCTCAAAATAAAAAATAAAACAGGGCTGAGGATGTAGCAGTGCGGTAACTCTGGGTTCAATCCCCAGTTTTAAAAAAAAAAATTTAAGCTGAAAATCACGGCTGTAGGTATAGCTCACTGGTAGAGTGCATGCTGACCACACACTATGCCCTGGGTTCAACCCTCAGTGCCCAAAATACAAGCAATTACATTTAGTGAAAATCTGTTTTGTGGCAGGCTCTGCCAGGGGCCACACATTTTTCTAGCACTTCACTGTTACAGTGAGTTCTGATGCACTTTACTTTATACTCACAGCCACACTGTGTGATCTCTTTTTTTGGTCCTTTTGAGACAGGGTCTGGTACACAATTCAGGCTTGCCTTGAGCTCACTTTGTAGCCCAGGCTGGCCATGAACTCTCAGTGATCCTCCTGCCCCAGCCTCCTGAATGCTGGGATTACAGGTGTGCGCCACCATGCCCAGCTTTTATTTTTATTTTGAGACAGGATCTTGCCGAGTTGTCCAGGCTGGACGCAGTCTTGTGGCCCTCTTGCCTCTGCCTCCTACAGTGCAGGTGTTACAGCTGTGCAAGCTGGCAGCTTTCATGCCAGAAGGGATAAGGGACTGAGGACAGCCAGGGCTAGAGATCGGGATGCTTTGCTCTCAGGAGGGGCAAGCCCTTGCCAGAAGCCCAGGTCACAGTAAGACTATGAGGAATAAAGAAGACTTGGGGCCGGGGATATAGCTCAGCAGCACAAGCACCTGCCTGGCATGTGCAAGGTCCTGAGTTCATTTCCCAGTACTAAAAAAAAAAAAGAGGCTAGACTCCCAACTTAACGGTTCTCCTGCCTTCTCCTGCCTTCTTCTGTCTCAGCCTTCCAGAATGCTAGGATTACAGGCTTGTGCCACCATGCCCAGCAAAAAAAAAAAATTTTTTTTTTTTTTGTTTTTTTTTTTTTGTTTTTTGAGACAGAGTCTCACTGTGTAGCCCAGGCTGGCCTTGAACTCACAGCAGTCCTTCCTTAGCCTCCTGAGTGCTGGGGCTGCGGGTGTGCGCCACTATGCCCAGCAGGAGAATATTTTAGAGACCTCTTATCCAACTGTGGACAGAGGCCTCGCCTGAGGGCTGGCGTCAGGGTGAGCAGCTAAGAGCGTGGGAGCTGTGCTCCCACCTGGACTCTGCAGTGACACGGGACGACAGGGAGGACAGCAGCAAGGGCCGCCTCTCCTGGTGCTGCGATGTGAGAGGCAGCTCCTCCAGGTGTCTCCTGAGTCCCTCTGGTCTTGCCAGCCTTCTGAGGTCTGTTGCTGACTAGCAGGCAGGGGTGAGCAGATGGGACCGGAAAGGGGACTTGAGCTTACCGAGTGGGCTGGTGATGGGGTGTGTGTGTGTGTGTAAAATGGCTGTGGTGGCGCTGAGAGGGTGGAGGCGTGGCTTTACCTTTGAAAGTATTGAGGTCTGCTTACTTGAGGTGTAAAGACACACGGAGCGGAAATTAACTTTTCTGTTTTCTGGTGTGCTCCAGGAGTTGCACCCAGACCTTTTGCACCAGGCTTCTTCCCCAGCCCTTGCACTACTGGCAGTGGCCTCCCTGTCACCAAGGTGCCCAGCCTGGGCTCTAGCCGCAGTTGGCCTCAGCCTGCCCCAGTGCCGGGTAACAGGTATGCAGCAGCAGCTGCCTGCCTTGTTGCTGTGTGTTCTCCTGGCTCCACAGCCGCAGTTCCGCGTAACCTTTTTGATTCAGCGGCTTTCTGGTGTCTTGAGGGTGACCCCCAGGTCTGATAAGTTCCTAGGGGAGCCGGAAGCTGGTCACACACCCTTGGCCCTGTGTTGGAAGCCTAAGTGGGTCTCTGGTGTGGCTCTCCCAGGTAGTGAGAGGCCGTGCAGAGTAGGCACGGGGAACCCCAGCCGAGGGCACAGGTTCTGGCCTCAGGATTGGAAGGCTTCCTAGAGAGGAGCAGAAGGAAGGCTGCACACTGCCGGGCTGGGCAGTGCTGTGTGGTGTGTTGGGACTGCCGCTGGACTGGCTGATTGGCGTTAGTTGCTGAGCCTCTGGCAGCTCTTGGGTGGGGTGGTTTTGTTCTGTATTTTGTTGACAGGGTCTCACTAAGTTAGTGGCTCAGTTGCCCCGACTGGACTCAAACTTGTCACCCTCCGCCTCAGCCTCCCTCTCAGTGCACTGGGATCACAGCATATTTAACCATGCCTGGTGTAGGCACTGTTAGCTTCGTGCTTGGCCTGTAAGGCTACATCACCAAGGCCTTTTTATCTGCGTGCCCTTGAGCATGCACACATACTCTTCCTCTGGATGCTGGGAAATGTCAGGATGATCGAGATGAGGCATGGCTGCACCCCAGCACAGAGAGGGCCAGCACATGTGTTTACTTTCCTTCTGTAGTATCACTTTAGTTTTTACTGGATAAGTAAAAGTCACGCGTTTATAGTATACATTATAGATTTTTAGATTTTTAAAAACTTATTCAATCAGATATTTATTGGACATGTACTCTATGCTGGGTACTACTTTGCTTTTATCTGTATTTTTATTTTGTGGTACTGGGGATTGAACCCAGGGCCTTTGCACTGATCTACATATCTAGCCATTTACTTTTTTTTTTCTTTTTTTGAGGTTAAGAGTAGGAAAATTTATTGGAGAAAAAGAATGGGGAGTGGGAATGGAGAATAGGAATAGCTCCTGAGAGACAGAGTCCCAGATAGGTTCCTCAGCCCTTTACTTTTGTTTTTTTGTCTTTTTGAGACAGGGTCTCGCTATGCAGTTCAGGCTGACCTTGAGCTCACTCTGTAGTCCAGGCTGGCCTCGGACCCTCAGTGATCCTCCTGCCTCAGCCTCTTGAGTGCTGGGATTACAGGCGTGCGCCACCACACCTGGCTTACTTTTCTGAGATAGCATCTTACTAAGTTGTCCAGGCTGAGCTTGGGCTTTCAGTCCTCTTGCTTTAGCCTCTCAGAGTGTAGGGATGACAAGTTACACCCCCATATCTGGCCCCGTTTGGGTTTTGAAGACCAACCCAGAGCTGCGTCAGTACTGTCAGGGTCCCGAGGCATCCGCCGAGCCTGCCGGTCACACCCAGGACATGTCTGCGTGTGCATCTAGGAGGGCACTGAACGATCGGCAGAGGCAAGACAGGGTTGGCTTTCCCTGGCCTCTCTGGTGGCCTCTCTGGTGCGTGACTTTACGGCTGTCCCTCTGCCCTCCCTGGCCTCCCTAAGGCCCTTCGGTTAGTCTCAGTGTACGGGGACGAGCAGGTCCTGTGCTCAGAGCTTGCACAGAGTGCCGCGGGCTCAGCTGGAGTCTGGCTTTAGGGAAAGGCTGACTTCTGTTTTGCTTTCCTTGTTCTCTTCAGAGCCCAGGAAGCAGCAGCATGTGGCTGTCACTGAGTAAAATCTGTTCTTTGGGTGGGCATGGTGGCACACTTCATCTTGGCTACTTGAGAGGCTGAGGCAGGTGTGTTGCTAGCTAAAGGCCAGTCTGGGCAGTGTAGTATAAGCTGTTGTAGGTATACATAGGTATATGTGATGTAGATCACGTATAGATGCAGGTAGAATCAGCCCTTTCCTACAAATTGGGCTCCCAGTTTAGATGATAAAGTTAAGAGACATTTTACAACTAACAGGGGTGGGAGAGTCCCAGGGATTGAACACAGGGGTATGTTCTAAGCTCTGTTTTTATTTTGAGACAGGGTCTTGCTAAATCAGTACGTTGCCCACAGCTTGGGTTCAAACCTATGATCCTCCTGCGTCAGCTTCCTAGAGTGCTAGGATTACAGGTGTGTGATACAATGCCTGGTATTTTCCATCTCATTATTCCAGTAATTTTTGGAATGTATTCTTTTTAGGCCGGGCATAGTAGCATAAACGTGGGATTCCAGCATCTTGGGAGGCCTAGCAGGAGGACCTCAGGTTTGAAGCCAGCCTGGGTCACTTGCTGAGATCCTGTTTCAAAATAAAAATCAGGCTGGGAATGTAGCTTAGTGGTAGATTCTCTAGGATTCACAGAGACTTTTTTTTTTTTTTTTTTTGAGACAGGTTCTGGCTCTGCAGTTCTGGCTGGCCTTGAGCTTACTTTGTAGCCCAGGCTGGTCTCGAACTCTCAAGGATCCTCCTGCCTCAGCCTCCCTCCCGAGTGCTGGGATTACAGGTGTGTGCCACTGTACCCGGCTCACAGAGACTTTAATAGCTCCTACAGAAATAGAAGGGAAATTCCTGTGTGAGGTGGTAACCACTGTAGTAACCATTTTTCTATCTGCATGTAGCTGTAACATGTTGTGTACCTTAAATGTGTATTAAAAAGTATAAGAAAAATATAAGAAAAAGTTATATTCTTATATATTAAAAATATGAGAAAAAAGCAATACGAGCTTACTGGGTTTTTGTGAAATGACCCACAGGCCGCTTTTTCTGTGCTAATAGTAATTATATAATAATAACAATAAGATTTAGGGCATTATAGCTATAATACTAACAGTGCATTGTAGCTCATTTAGCACTCCCCCTCCCCACTTAGTGGTACTGGAAATTGAACCTAAGGCCTATGCACTGAGCTATATCCTCAGCCCCTTTTTTAAGATAGGGTCTTGCTTTGTGGCCTAGGCTGGCCTCAAACTCACAAAGATTCCCCTGCTTCAGCCTCCCAAGTGCCGGGATTGTGATCATGCACCACCCCGCACAGTGATCCCCAGCCCTTTTTTTATTTTTTGTTTTGAGACAAACACTTGCTAAGTTGCCCAGGCTGATTCAAATTTATAATCCTCCTGTCTCAGCCTCCCAGGGTGCCAGTATTACAGATGTGTGCCGCCACTGGTAACCTAGGGCTCTTGACACCCTGAGCATGTCCTCAGTGGCCAGTTTGAGCACTGTCCTCAGAGGTGCATTGTGGAGAGCACATTCCCACGCACACCCCAGCCATCACCCTCCCCATAGAACGAGGTGGTTTCCCAGCTGGACTTGGTTTCCGGCTCTCACTTGGGCCGTGGGGCTGCAGGGAGCGGGTATCCGAGAGTTGTGGTACAGTTACACGTAGCTAACGATGCTGTTGTCTCTGTCAGTGCCTGGGTTCGTTTCAAACTAGACTGAAGGTGGAACTGCCTGTCTCATGTACTGCCTGCAGCTGGACGCTGGCTCTCCCGTGTGGTAGTGTGGCCCCGGCGTGGCAGTACCCTCTCCTGGATTATTTTGGTGTGGAGGTGCGCCCCTGGCAGCCTTTCTGTGATCTCCAGCACAGAGGTGGCAAATCTGAGGCTGCGTGTCTCTTTCACACGCACGACCTGCTCTCTGGGAAGTGTCCCTGGGAGTCTGTCTAACAAGGGAAATGAGAGGCGCTCGAAGGTCAGGGTGAGACCGGGGTCCTTTGTAGACAAGGTGGACAGTTGTGTGCTGCAGCAGACTCGGTGTAGTGGACGGAGCCCTCACCTGGCCTGCGCAAGGTCCTGGGTCAGTGCCTAGCACTACCGAAAGGAAAATTGACAGCTGAGTCTTGAAAATGCTCCCGTCCCCTTGTGACAAGGATTGCTGTGTTGCTCAGGTCATCCGTGGACTTCTGAGGTCTGGTGGTTCTCCTGCCTCAGTGGCCGACAGCCTGGCTGTTTTCCCATGGTAAAGCGTTGACTCCAGGTGATAGCTCCTTCACCAGTAGCTCAGACTTCGCTCTCGAGGCTGAGGCTGAGAAACGTGCTGGTGCAGTGGTTAGGATACGCGCTCTACCTGGGTGTGGGGGTGCTCTCAGGAGGCTGAAGCATGAGGATGACAAGGTTGTGTTTAGACTGGGTAGCTTAGTGGCTTATTGAGACCCTGTCTCAAGTAAACAATAAAATAACTCAGTGCATAGGCCCTGGTTTTGATCCCCCAGTATAGGAAAAATAAGAACTCTGGAATCTGGATTCAAATCTAAAACCTCCTGCCTGTAGCTTACTAAGCCTGGGCAGGTCTCCTCACAGCTGATTCACAGGGTTCTGTTGTAGCATGCGGAGGGAGCTTTAGTTCCCGTTTACAGGGTTGCTTGCGGTGGTATTTAATATTTATAAATTACACAGGAGAGGTCAGCTAGATGGTGAAGGTTTAAAACATCTTTTTATAGTGAAAGAGCGTTGCAGTGGCTTCCCTCAGAGTGCTCCCTCTTGCTTCCAACTTGCTTGTGCCGTCACTTTACCAGTTCCCGGTGCAGTTCTGGGAGTCCTTTCTCCTGGGTGTCTTCATGAGATGAGATGAGGAACGTGAGTGGCTGGGCATGGGGCGCACACCTGTCATCCCAGCACTGGGGAGCTGAGTCAGGAGGATCACTGCAGGTTTGAGGCCAACTTGGACTGCACAGTGAAACCCAGTCTCAACGGAACAAAACTGCAGAAAGCAGCGCGTGCTGCCGCCGAGTGCCGTCCAGGGAAAGGCGGGCCTGTCCATCGTGCTGAGTCCTCATGGCCTGTGTGGCTCCTGCTCTGTCCCAAGCAGCAGGACCTCGGAATGCAGACATGTTGGGTTGACCGAAGGTGTGGAGGCACAGACAGCGGTAGGGTGAGTGGGTCTGAGGTGAGGACTGTGGGTCAAAGGGGACTGTGGCCATGTGTCTCTCACTGTAATTAAAAGTTTACCCAATGTAGTTTTCTACAGCGCTGTAACTTAGTTCATGGTGAGACCTAAGCTCTTACTCCTCCAGGGCTGGCTCTTGGGTCCTGGTGCTCACTGGCGGGCACCTCCGAAGTACTTAGGGTGCTGCTTTCCAGGTGCTGTACTGTGTTGGTGGGGCCAAGGATTGAACATGCGAGTGCTTCACCACCAAGCTGCATCCCCAGTCCTTTCTTTTTTTTAGCTTTTTGAGACATGATGTCATTTTATAGCTTGGCTTTCCTTGAACCCGCTATGCCGCCCAGGTGGCCTTAAACTTAGTCTTCTTGCTTCGGCCTCCTGATTGCTGGGCGTACAGGTGTGTGTCATCATAGCCAGATGATTTTGATGGTTTTTTGGTATTTTGAGGACAGGGCCTTGCTTATGTAGTTCAGGCTGGTTATCCTTCTGTCTCAGCCTCCCAAGTCCTAGGATGACAGGCATTCGCCACCACACCTGGTTGGTTTTTAGCTTTTCATGCAGGGTCTTTCTGCATTGCTAAGGCTGGCCTTGCACTTGGATTCCTCCTGCCTCAGCCTCCAACAGTGCTGGGATCACAGAGGTGTGCCACTTTGCCTGTGGGTACAGTATTTTTTGAGTTGCCAGCTATAGTATTTGAAGTTGTAAGGAATAGGGCTTGTTTTCTTTTTTGATTTTTATTGATGATTGATGGATTGTGATTCTGGGGACTGAACCCAGTGCCTTTGCACTCAGCAGCTGCTTCCTCAGCCCTTTTTTAAAATGTTGAGGCACACTAGGGGTAGAGCTCAGTGGCTTAAGCGCTTGCCTGGCAAGCCTGAGGTCATGGGTTCAATTCCCGGTACAAAATAAATAAATAAATAAATAAAATGTTGAGGCAGGGGCTTGCTACGTGAGAGCTGCCCAGGGTGGGCCGGAACTGTTGTCTTCCCGTCTCAGGGTCCAAGTGCTGGATGACAGGTGTCTGTCGCAGTGCCTGGCTTTTTAAAGAGAGCCTCAGGGCTGGTGGTTTAGCTCAGTAGTGCTGTGCTTGCCTAGAGTGTGCAAGGCCTGTGCTCCTTCCCTAACGCTGGAGAGGGGAGCAGGGCCAGGGGGACAGGCTTCTGTGGGGTCCAGGCTGGATTCACAGCACCAGTGATCCCATGGCAGCTCCCTCAGGAGCCAGGCCTGGTCTGAGAGGACATCCAGTTTGGGTGAAGTTTTACTAGCACCTTTTAGGCAGGAGCTTTGAGCTGGGCATGGGGAGCCTTGGGGATGTCAAGCCTGCTGGTTGTTGCAGAGAGGAGCTTTACAGCAGCTGGCCTCAGATCTCAGGGGCAGGAGCGAGGCTTCTTAGTGGACAGCTGTGGGTGGCAGCTCCATGGGTCCTGGCCTCGTGTTGAGGGCAGCTGGCTGGCAGGCCCAGTACCCAGCAAGGAGGATGGCACTCAGGCTGAGCATGACTCTTGGGGTCAGTAGGTCACCTCGGCAGGTCCTCTGCCACTGTCGTGGCCCTGGTGGCAACTGGCCTGACCTGCCAGATGCTTCTGGTGGAATCCCTCAGGGTTCCCTGGCACCTGTGCTTTCCTGATCCGGGGGCAGACAGGTGGTGTGGCTTGGGCCTCCGGAACAAGATAGGTACGTGTTGCTGGGGTCCGTGTCACTGTGCAGTGGAAGCTGTGTGTGCCGTGTGGTCACTAAGTCACTTGAGCCAGGCCTAGTGTTGGTGTCCACAGGCTGTTCCCGAGTTCCTGTGGTCTCCGCTGCCCGTGCCGGGATGCTGTGTGTGAGGGACCGGAGGAAGAGGTGGCAAGCAAACTGGAGCAGGCCACACGGCACAGGCAGCAGGGCCGTAGGGCTGTGTCTGGTCTGTGCCATTGCAACCTGGAGCCTTTGTGTGAGATGCTGACTGGTGAAAGCTTCGGTATGGACTGTCCCAGCCCAGCAGTGCTATGCTGACCTGGAGTGGTGCGGTGTGGGTGACAGTCAGAGATAGGCAGAGTTGCCACCCTGATGACCCCCAGCCTCCAAGGCTCCCCTGCCCTGCACTGCCCTGACAGTAACCATCAAGTGCTGGGTGCCTGGAATGTTTATAGATGCATAGTCATTTACCAGGGGAAAAACTGTGGGAAAGCTTAGATTTGTGCACCAGTTAACTTGAGAGTACCTACAAAAGAAGGCTTATCCCAGTTCTGTCTGAGCTTTAGTCCCCAACCCTTTTTTTGGGGGGGGCTTTTTATTTTTTTGGAGACAGGGTCCCACTGTGTAGCCCAGGCTGGCCTCAAACTCATGGCACTCTTTTCTCACCTCCCTACTGCTGGGGTTTCAGATGCGCCACTGTGTCTAGTTCTCTGCCCTCACCCGCTTTTGAGGAAAGGCAGCACTTGTAGCTTCATGCTGACGCTCTCCCTGTGCCCCGCTGGTGGAGTCTCCTCTGGCAAGAGTTAGCCTCGTGCTGTAGCTGGGTGTCCGGTTGGAGCGATTTCTCCACTGTCATGGAAACGCAGCCTGCATGGCGAGCCTAGAGCCACACAGCTCAGCTGCAGTGCAGGCAGGCGGAGGGGTTGAGAATATTAGGGCTGAGCTGAGAACAGCAGAGGAAAAAGCGGTGCCGCGGCCAGCCTGCAGTCCTTCTCGCTGCAGTGCGCCTCGAGCTTCCTCCACGCCACAGTTGAAGCGGATGGCGCTCACCGCTCACGGTTCTGCCGTGCTTCTAGAGCTCAGGGAGGGGATGACTGGAAGTTGCTCTTCCATCACCAGGGTCACCGTTACCTTGGCGGTCACTGCTGCCTGAAGCTTGTACCTGCCCCGGGGCACACCGCAAAGGTGCTCCTCTCCCCGCCAGGTCGCTGGGCCCAGTGGGCCGGTGTTGTGTTGGCGCTACCTGGGGGAGAGAGGGGCCCTCGCTCTGGGCATGCCTGGCTGTCCCCGTGAGTGTGCAGCGCTCTGTGTGGGCCCGTGGTGGGTCAGTGTTTCACTTTTTGAGGACAGGTGTTTCTAGGAGGGGCTGAGACCTGCAAGTGGACCACCCTGCCACTCGTGGCCGAATGCTGCCCGACTATTTACTGCTTCTGGGGTGCTTGGTTGCCCCTCCCCTTCCCTCCTGGCCTGGGAGAGTGGAGAAAGCCTAACACCTTGATGAGACCTGAGGCCCAAGGGGAGCCACCTTGTGGCCAAGGGAGCCGCCTTTTTTTTTTTTTTTTGATACTGGGGAATTGAACTCACTACCTTGCACTTGCCAGGCAGGTGCTTGTGCCACTGAGCTATATCCCGGGCCCCAAGGGAGCCTTCTTGACACCACTTGTCCACTGCGTGGAGACGGAGTGCTTTTGGCCACGAGTGCTGCCAGCCCTGTGGGTTTCTTCCCCTGTAAAGGTGTAGCCTTGTGGGCTCACATGGCAGCCAGGCGGGGCGGTACACACTGTGGGCTCTGTCCTGGCAGAGGCTACAGTCCTGGGAGGTGAGGTGATGCTGTGTGGGGGCTCTCAGCACCCCCCAGGCCCACTCAGAGCTTCCTCTGGCCCCCAGGGCTCTGCCGCCCGCTGCTTCCCCAGTATCTGTGCAGTGGGCGGAATGTGATCGTCACCCCGAGCACCTGGGGGCCTCTTGGTGCTCGGAGAGCTGGTGCGGGCAAGCGTCTTTGTGTGCTGCGCTGGTGTGCGGCAGGTCGTGTACTTCCCAGCTCCGTGTTGGGGGCCCAGCTCTCCCATCACTCGTTTGCCAGTCGCACACTGGCACCCGGTGGTGTGGGATGGCTGCTCAGCCGAGGGGGGCGGCAGGTTCTCGAGCAACTCTCTGTAGAGGGCAGCGTGAGCGCAGGCCTGAGGGGTCAGCGGCCCTGCCTCTGCAGCTTCGGGGCAGGTGACAGCAGGCAGCACCTGCAGTTCCAGCTTGGTTCCGCCGGTGCTGTTGCTATGCTCAGGCCTAGGGACAGGCTGCATACACGCGGCAAAGCCTAAACAAGTTCAGACAGTGACTGGCCAGAGCCCAGTGCAGACCAGCAGTGGAGAGTGAGGCCCAGAGTCTGTGACGGGAGCTGAGAGTACAGAGGAGGCCCGGTGCACACCTCTACGTGCAGGAGGCCAGGACTGTGCTACGCTGCACCTCAGGCTTGGGGAGCATAGCTGCCCACACACCAAGAGCACACTCAGGCGCGAGGCTTGGCCTGTTTGCAGCATTAGCACCACCGCTGGAACCAAGCTGTGTGCCATGCCTGGCTTCTCCCATTGGGTCTTGGGGTGGCTCTGGTCTCTGATGAGACAGTCTTTTGCACCGTCTCTCTGGCTTCTGCCTGGCCTGGGCCTGGTTTCGTGTTGGGGGACTGAGTGGTGCTTTTCTGAGTCTCTTTCCTGTCCCCACCCAGCTTGCCAGCAAAGCGCGGACGGAGAAGGAGGAGAAGCTGAGCCAGGCCTATGCAATCAGCGCTGGCGTCTCCCTGGAGGGCCAGCAGCTCTTCCAGACCATCCACAAGACGTGAGTCGGGCGGGGTGCCGGCCTGGCTGGGGTGAGCGCTGGGCACAGGGTGGCGCCCACAGGGGCTCCTCTCTGGCCTTCAGTTTCCTGGCTATAAACTTGGCTTTGGCTGGGACTCAGGAGGCTGAGGCTGGAGGATTGTCTGCAAAGAAGGAGGGGGAGAGGGACTGGGTGTGGCTCAGTGGTAGGGCGTGGGCATGTGCCAAGCCCTGGGTTCAAGCTCCAGTACCTCAAGAACCCTTATTTTGGAATGGATTTTAATAGGTTCCCTTCTAGACCTAGTTGGCCATAATTTAGAACTTATAATTTCCTTCTTTCCTCTTTTTTCATTTTCCTTTCCCTTGTTTTGTCTTTTTGAGATGGGGTCTTGCTATGCAGTGCAGGCTGGTCTTAAACTTGCAGCAGTCCTCCTGCCTCAGCCTCCTGGGTGCTGGGATCACAGGCGTGTGCCACCATGCCTGGCTTTCCTTTCCCTTTTCATTGTTACCTTTCTCTAAAAGCTAGTGCAGTGCTGTTAGAGAAACAGTATTCCCTATGTGCATTTTCCCTTGGTGTACGTTGGGATGGGCATGGGGAGTTGGGGACAGCAGAAGGGCACCTCCTAAGCCTGTCCTGAAGGACACCATGTCCCAGCAGAAGTCATCTAACCTCCTGCCCTCTGCCAAGCCATGCAGGACCCTCCTGCTTCAGCCTCCCAGAGTACTGGGATTATGGAGTTGCACCACCCTCCTGGCTGCCCCTGATGCTTCCCATTTCTCCAGCTCTGTGCTTCGCAGTGGCAGCTGTGGACTCCGCTGGGATCAGAACCTCGGCTTCTTGCTCTGTGCTCCTGGCTGCTGTGGAGCTGCCGCACCTGGGATGCTGGGCTCCGCCTCCTGGCCTCGGTGCTCACAGTAATGTCTGCGTTCTCTTCTCCTTCCAGCATTAAAGACTGTAAATGGCAAGAAAAAAACATCGTAGTCATGGAAGAAGTTGTTATTACGCCCCCCTATCAAGTGGAAAACTGTAAAGGCAAAGAGGGGAGTGCACTGAGCCATGTACGCAAAATAGTAAGTGACGGGAACGCTGGCCCGCCTGAGTGCCCTGTGGTCTTGGGAAGGCGCCGGCAGGCACTGCTCCTTGAGCCCCGTGAGGGTGCTGAGCCTGGTGCCGAGGGGTGAAGGGGGGTGAGAGCCCCCTAAGGGGGGTCACTCACATCGTGTTGCAGTCGGATCCGACTTCCTGTCGCCAGCCTTGATGTTGGGCAGGCCTGGGCATCACCGGGTGGTGGGCAGGGCACGTCAGCCACCCCGTGCTGACACGCTGGCTGGGCTTTTGCAGGTGGAAAAGCATTTTAGAGACGCGGAAAGCCAAAAGGTCCTGCAGCGCTCACAAGCCCAGCAACCACAGAAGGAGGCTGCCCTGTCGTCCTGAGGCCACGCGGCGGGGACCTCAGCACCCAGCGTGCGGCGGCGGCTCGCGGAGGCAGGCCGGGGAGGGAAGGGACCCCACGTTTCCTGCTGGCTCCTGCTCCCAGGGGCCAGCGCGTCCAGTCTTAGACTTGAACAGACAAACACCCAACAAAAGCGAACAGAGATAATTTAAAGTTGAATCATTACTTGACTAACAGACTTCGTCCGCCATGTCCTTGTCACAGCCCTTCTCCGACAGTCACCTTGTTAATTTTATTTTCAAAAGCCCCTGTCCGCTCTGGCCCCTTCTTCCTTCCTCTCTGGCCCCACTGTGTCCCCGCTGTCCTGTTTTTTCAGTGGCTCCAGTCGCCTTCCAAATGATTGAAAGAGACTTTCACGTCTCCTCTTCCAAAATAAAAGTAACAAGCTGACTGTGACTCTTGAGTTGAGACCAGAGCAGCTGACAGAGGTCTCACTTTAAATTTTTTCTTACCTTTTTTCTTTTCTCTTTTTCTTTTTCTTTTTTCTTTTTTTTTTTTTTTTTGCACAGGGCATGGCTTGAATTAGTTTTATTTTTCTTAACTTTAAATATATATATGAAAATATATATTAAAATGTTCTCTAAATATTTTCTGCTTCTTGCAGGTCTCTTTTTACTAGATCATGGCCACTCTTCCCCCGAAAATACAGTGCGTTGCCCTTCCCGCCGCCCCCGCCAGCTACCGCCTCGGCTTGGGCCACCGAGGTGGGACTTGGCTCCGAGGGTCCTGGGGCCGCCGGTGGGGTGCGGGCTCTGCCTGGCCCCTTGCCACCCTCGCACCTCTCCATGGTACTAGAAGAGCTGCGCCTGCACAGGGCCATGCTTTCATGGCTCGTCCTCCCGGGACACTGGGCTGCCCGCCCCACGAGATGGCACCAGCCGAGCTCCAAGCCCTGCCCTCCCGCTCGCCCATGCCCCAGCCTGAAAGCGACAGCTTACAAGCTGACGACAGCTTGTATGTGCTCCCGGCGGGCAGCAGCCCAGGAGGCGACTGGACTCGAGCGCCCGCCGTCTGGTGTGACTGACCTGCTGAGATCGCCCGCTCACTGCCTGCGTGGGAGTGGGTCGCGTGTGGGACTGGTTGGTGCCTTGGGGGTGGGGTGGATTAACTACTTTTTGGCCATGATCTCTTTCCCCTTCCTTTTTTTTTTTTTAATTAAATAAATGGATCAAAATTAAATAATTCAAGCCCTGCCTTCAAAATGAAAAAAATTTTTTTTTTAGTATTGTTTAGCAGAAACAATAAAACCCAGATTTTTTTAACCATTACTCATGTCTTGGGTTTGTGCATCCTTGAGGGGAGGAGGCGGGTGTTTGGCGCCCCATCCCCATCTGTCTTGGGTTCCTACTTGTGCGCGGCTCGGGTGGCGTAGTCTCACCCTGCTCTTCCCCTGACAAGGGCCCGAGTCCCCAGGTGGAGTGGCTGTCCCCAAGGCGATCTAAGCCGGGCTCCCCTGGTGGGCCCTGGTGCACTACCCTCCTCCACCCTCCCCACTGCCACACTGGGTGCTCCTCGCCTGTGGCCAGGGCTAGGGTACAACACAGGAGCTCGGGGTTGTGTTGTTTTTTTGAGCCAGGTCTGGTATGGTCCGGCTGTCCTCAAACTCACTGTAGCCCAGGCAGGCCTTGAACTTTGGATCATCCTGCCTCAGCCTCTAAGGGCTGGGATGACCAGTGTGCCTGCCCAGAGTGGGATGGAGGGGATGCTGAACTGAGCCTGCAGCGCTTATGTGGACAATGGCTCTGCATAGACAGCTCTGTGGTGGCCTCTGCTGGGGGCGGTGCTCCCCGTTCCTGGGGTCTTCCATCAGCCCAGTGGCTCAGGGCCCCATGCTGGGAGCACATGCGGGCAAAGGCTCCTTGGCTCTTGGGAGCCAGGGCGTGTGTCCACTGCTCTCCCCTGCACTGCACAGGTAAAGGAAGCAGGAAGCAGTGGTGCAGGGCAACACAGGACCCAGTCCTAAGGCCCTGTCTTGGGGTGCGATGCCCTGTGGTGTCACTGCACAGGCCAGGGTGGGAGTCCCGGTGAGAAGCCTGGCATCAGCAGACAGTAGAGCCGAGACGTTAGGGCCAAACACCACAATGGTGAGTAGTGGACGGCCCAGCCCCAGGCTCCAGCCTGGTGCTGCTGCCACCACTGCAAATCTACGATAACCATAGCACAGCAACCAAAAGGCCAGGCAGCACACAGTGCCCTGCAGTGACGGAGTGCTGCTGGCCCCACCCATGGGCAACAGGCCACTGGGTGAAGCTTGAAGACAAGCGCCCTCTACACTGCAAGCCGTGTGTGGCGCCTAACACGGAAATGAGAAGCAGGCCCATGCATCCCGACGTCTTCACACCTGTCTCCTGCCTGTGCAGATCCTGCTTCCAAGACCCGAGGCCCACGCCTGCCCCTGCCCCTGCCCCGCACATTGGTGAAAACTCAGAAGACGCAGGCGCTGAGGGCCCTCCCCACCCTGGGCCGGCAGCGGCGGTGTGTGGCTCTCAAAGATGGCCATCCAGATGGTTGGACAGAGAGTGTCCCAGTCCCAGTGGCTGCTCTCGAGACAGGCTTGCCAAGTGGCCTAGGCAGGCTTGTGACAGGTGTGACCCGCAGTGACAGAGGCCCACAAGGTGGGGATGGTGGAAGAAGTGCTGTGCCAGGCTTCAGCCACCACATGAATGGACTCCTAGTCCTAAGCTGCACCCCCTCACCCCTGCTGCGTAGTCCAGTCTTCCCGGCGCTCATCTGTAGCATCCAGCTGTCTCGGGGACGAAGGCTGCAGGTCCCTGTAAGAAGTGGGCACTCCCTGAAGGGGTGACTTGACCCCTGGTCGGGTGAGACCAGTAAGGACAGCAGTGCCTCCCTGGGTGCCCAGACAAGACATGGGTCACAGAGGATGCGGGCATCCACGTGGGGACCTCATCCAGTCCCTAGGACGCAGGGTGGGGCCGAAGGGGAGCCCCCATTAGCCTCTGAGGGCCAGATAATTAGGCTTGATTTCAACAGTCATGGGATGAAGTCTGGGAGGAGGAGCCGAGACACGGCCAGATCCACGCAGACAGCAGGGTCAGCTGTGCAGGGTCTGGGCGGCCCGGAAGCAGAGTGCGAAGAGGCTCCGGCCCACAAGGCCGTCCCTAGCTTGCTCCAGTCCTCCACTCAGGCGGGGCGTCCCTGAGGGCTGTCCCTCCAGTGCCCTTGAGAACAGGATTCCCCCAGCCTCCTGGGCCAGAAAAAGCCAGAGTTGCCAGAGGCGGATGTGGAGTGGGAAGAATGGGGCCTCCCAGGGCGAAAGGGCCATTTTCTCTTTTTTTGTACTGGGGACTGAACAACCCAGGCCTTTGCACTGACCTTCAGCCCAGACTCATGGCCAGAAGCACTGCTGGACACAGCCCCTCCCAGGAGGGGACCAGAGCTGAACTGAACGCCCTGGGGCCACTAACAGTCAACAGTGTCTTAGTCCTCTGAGCTCATGATCTAGTGGCAGAAAACAGACATTTATAAAAGAGCCACAAATACAGGCCAGCCCGGTGGCACAGGCCTGACATCCCAGGACTTGGGAGGCTGAGGCAGGAGGACTGTAAATTCCAGTTCAGCCTGGGCAATGTAGGCCAGGTCCCTGTCTCCAAGTAAAACATAAGATAGGGCTGGAGATGCAGCTCAGTGCAAAGGCCGTGGGTTCGATCCCTAGTACCCCGGGCAGTAAAAAAGAGGGGCATGAAAGGCCCTCGTTGGGGCTGAGCATGCAGAGATGGCGGTGTGCCCGGGGCCCCTTCCACAGCTGAGGCTCCATCTGGGCGCTGTGCCTAAATCACAGGGTTGGAGCTCGAGTTAGAGCCAAGGTCTGGCTGCAAAGACTAGCTCGCTCCCGCCCGTCACACCACCACCCGGCCATCTGACGCTCCGGTCTAGTTGCTCCTTCCTCTAGTCCACGCTTCAATTATAAGCGGGTGGGGTGCGGTGGGCTGGAGTCTACATTGGCAGAGGGGAAGGCTTCTGTCCGGAACTAGAGAACCAGAGCTGTGCTTCCGGACGTCGGGGAGTAGAGGAATCCGCCCTGAGCCGGAAGTTGCGCGTCGCATCCCTGCCTGCGCGGGCCTGGCAGTCCGGCGTGAGGCCGCGGCGGACTGCCCTTTCCCAAGATGGCGTGGAAGATCGGTTCCAGACGCTGGCTGCTGCAGCTGCTCATGCAGCTGGGCTCGGTGCTGCTCACGCGCTGCCCGTTCTGGGGCTGCTTCAGCCAGCTCATGCTGTACGCCGAGAGGGCGGAGGCGCGACGGTGAGCGCCCGCGCGGCCGCTGTCCGATGGGGGGGGGCCGCCGGTCCCGGAGCTGCGCGGGGTTGTGGGCGCTGGGCCTGAGGCCGGGAGTGCGGGCTGCGGGGCTCGGTCCGGGCTGGGGACGCGGCGGGAAGCCGGGTGGCGCGCCCCTGCCCCTCCGGCCCCGGCTCAGGCGCGCCCTCGCCCGCAGGAAGCCCGACATCCCCGTGCCCTACCTGTACTTCGACATGGGCGCCGCCGTGCTGTGCGCCAGCTTCATGTCCTTCGGCGTCAAGCGGCGCTGGTTCGCGCTGGGCGCCGCGCTGCAGCTGGCCGTGAGCACCTACATCGCCTACGTGGGCGGCCACGTCCACTACGGGGACTGGCTGAAGGTGAGCGGGCCGCGCGGCCCGGCAGCGGCAGGCTCCCCCGCGGGTGCAGCCTGAGGTCCGGAGGTGGGGACGGACGGCCCCAGGCCGCCCACAGGAGCGTGCGGGACAGAACCCAAGCCGCCTGGCCGCCAGGCCCCTCACCGCCGGGAACCCCGGGCCCGGCGCAGTGGGACCCTGGCGCTGGCCTGGTCCACGCGCCTGATCGTGCGAAGCGAAATGAGCCTGAGAGTAGCGCAGGCACAGGGTTGAGGATGTGTGGGCAAAGCCGTTCCCCTTAGGGGAGCCGGGCGTGCGGACAGGAGCAGCGCAGCGGGGTGAGAGGCTGTTGTTCCAGTGGAGCAGATCCCCGGGGTGGGGAGGGGGCGCTGTGTGGTGTCTGGGTTCTGCCACTTACTTTCTGTAGGACCATGGACAATTTTCTTAACCCCTCGGGGCCTCAGTTTCTCCTTCTGTAAAAAAGAGTTATGTGTCTCTGCTGTACCTGCCCTCCACACTTGCAAATGGTAAGGGGGTTCACGACGTGGGGAGGCCAGACGGGAGCCGGGAGAAACATGGTGGCCGCGGCTCTCGATGGGTCCCTGCTCTGGCCCTAGGTCCGCATGTACTCGCGCACGGTGGCCATCATCGGTGGCTTCCTGGTGCTGGCCAGCGGTGCTGGAGAGCTGTACCGCCAGAAACCCCGCAGCCGTTCTCTGCAGTCCACTGGTCAGGTGTTCCTGGGCATCTACCTCATCTGTGTGGTAGGTTGGGGTTCTGCTGGCTAGAGTACCCGGTGGGAAGTGAACTGGGGGCCCAGGCCCGGCTGCACACAGGGAGGTGGGTACTGCGAGGCCTTGCACCCACTTACAGGTGGCCTGATTCCCAGGGCTGCCCTCCGTGCACCCGGCGGGGTCTTTCAGCCCACATTTGTGCCACCAGGTAGAGCAGTGGTTCCAAGCCTGAGGGCCAGGAGAACAGGGTGGAGTGGTTTTCTCCTGGGTTACACCCTCTTGAGTTCCGGGAGAGGGGACAGGGGAGAGGTATGGTGGGGTACAGGCCCTAGCTGAGACTACCACCTAGAGCTGATGGGGTCTCCCTGGCACTGGGAGGCCCCAGGCACTTGGCTCGGCTCTATTCCCAGGCACTGCACAGCATGTGCAGGGCTCCGTGCTCAGCATGTGGGGCCACAGGGCCTGTGAGACAAACTTCCTTCCATGAGAAGCCCAAGGGGAAGGGGAGAGCCTCGCCTCTTGGGCCTAGAGTGTGGGACCCCAGCTTTCCAAGGGGGGCTGTGGACTCGAGTCTCAGAGTGGCGTGTCCCCAGGCATACTCGCTGCAGCACAGCAAGGAGGACCGGCTGGCCTATCTGAACCGTCTCCCGGGAGGCGAGCTCATGGTCCAGCTCTTCTTCCTGCTCTACGGTGTGCTGGCCCTGGCCTTCCTGTCTGGCTACTACGTGACCCTGGCTGCCCAGATCCTGGCCGTGCTGCTGCCCCCAGTCATGCTGCTTATCGATGGCAACGTGGCTTACTGGCACCACACGCGGCGCGTGGAGTTCTGGAACCAGATGAAGCTCCTTGGCGAGAACGTGGGCATCTTCGGGGCCGCTGTCCTCCTGGCCACTGATGGCTGAGTCTTGAAGTGCAGCGGCCTGCCTTCCGCCTTGATGGTCCAGCTGCTGTTCATCATGCTTCTTCGTCTCTTTGGTCCTTTGTGTTTCTTTGTTTTTCATTTCTTTCACCTTCATAGTCCCGAGGCAGGTCTTATCCCTGAGTTCATGGTTGGAGCCTTGTGTGGTGGGAGCCCTGACACGGATGCCTCAGGCCTGTTCCTGTTTGTGAGGAAAACTGAGGCTTCCAGGGCAGGGTGGGGAGAGTCCCCAGTGAGGGAGCAGGGCTGTAGGGCTGGGGTGCAGGTCCTGGGATGGGGGACAGAGGAAAGGAGACAGCCACAGCAGCCCCCAAGGCCTCATGTGTTTGGGAGGTGACTGGGCTCATAGCTGACTTGCTGTTAGAGGAGGGGCTGGCAGGAAGGGGCAACCACTGGCTGTGTCGTGTGGTCTGGACGGGTTCATCTCCTGCCCCGGCTTCTCTGCACCTTTCCCTGCCTCCTGGCTGTCCTGAGGTGAGCAACTTTTCCTCTGCCAGGCCCCCAGCCAAGCCATCCTGCCTTGGAGCCAGCTATGTTTGTTTGTTTACTTTTGGGTATCGGGAATTGAACTCAGGACCTCACACTTGCCAGGAAGGCACTGTACCACCAAGCTAAACCCCTGGCCCCCTGCCACCAGCTACGGACTGAAATGTGAGCCAAAATAAATCTCCCTGAAGTTGTGGGTATCTGGTATTTTGTCCCAGCAACAAGGAAAGTAAAACAGATTTTGGTACCAGGAGTGGGGTCTTTGCCTTAATGCTACCTGCCCATGCAGGTCAGAAGTTTTTGGAGCTGGTTCACTGGAGAAGTCTGGAAAAGTTTAGAGAAGCAGCCCTAGAACACTGTAAGCTGAGCTTGATGGGAGGTCATGATTGGAGCTCAGAAAACCAGGATGCTGGCTAGGTAGGTGGTATATGCTTGTCATCCTAGCATTTAGGAGGCTGGGGCATGAAGATCACTGCAAGTTTAAGGCCAGCCTGAACTTCACAAGTGAGCCCCTGTCCCAAACCAAAAAACTCCAAACAATATTTTACCAGAATCCTGATAAAAAGGCAGGCCTTAAAGACCAGACTCAGGACGTTTCACTTAGGGACAGGGATTCCTTTGGCAGTTGGACTGCAGGTCATGTTTATTGCTCTGGTAGAAAGCTTGTGTACCTTTTGCTCTTGTCCTGAGACTGCAGGAAACAGGACAGCAGTCTAACCCGGCAGAGGAGATGTAAAGGCAACCCAGCGTGAGGGAAGTGGCATGGGCACTATTGGTGGCTTTCAACTATATCTTCATTAAGAATCAAGAGCAAATGGCATGGTTGAGTGATTTTAAAAGTTTTGATTTTCACAGAAAAACAGTTCCTGTAAAGTTGGAGCAGAGGAGACCCTGGTTTTGGAAAATAACAAGCATTAAAAAGAAACCAAGTACCTTGGATGAGGATAGTAGGAAATAAGGGCTTGAGGGCATGTCAGCAATTAGCACGATGCCCTCCTTTGGCAGGCTCAGGATGCGGGGCTGTAAGACTTTGCTTTGAGAAAAGAGCCCCATGGCAGCAAGCTTGAGAAAAGCCACCTAGGAAATGGGTTCCCTGGGATCCAGTTCACTGCACTCAGGCATCCAGACACCCAGAGGCCTCTGAAGCTGCCATTCAGGGGGGCCTGGGTACTGCTTAAGCAGGAAGCAGACCTTGGCATCATACTCATGTTGCTGGTTTTGCAGAATGCAGAAGTTGTAGGGTCAGGAAGGCTTCCCCCCAGAATTCAGGCCAGGCTGTGTGTCCAGAGCGGTTCCGTGTGGGTGTGAAGCCAGCAGCACAGTGGAGACCCCGGGATGCTGGAAAAGCCAGGAACATGGGTCATCTGAGGAAAGGTGCGAGGAGTGAGCACAGTCGGCCCGAGGGAAGGTTACAGCTGCCACTGACAATGCCATGGGGGTGGGTGGCCCGAGCCCTCTGGGTTCACAGCGCACCACAGCGTGCCCCTGGTGCTGGACAGTGAGTGATGGTATTTACATTTTCGCTCTGCTGGTTTCAGTCTTGCACTGGTCCCTTTGGTTTCTGTGTTTTTTGGTTTTTTTTTTTTTTTAGCCTTTGAGACAGGGCCTCACTTTGTAGCCCAGGCTGTCCTGGAACTCACAGCAGTCCTACCTCAGCCTCCTTAGTGCTGGGATGACAGGTGTGTGCCACCAGGCCTGGCTTTGACCCCTTCCCTTTTGAAGTAGGAATGTTTACCTGGTGCCTTTGTGTGTGGGCAGTGTTGAACTTGCTTAGATTTTTCTAGGGGCTCACAGCTAAGAGTTTGTCTTAAATCTCAGAGACTTTGAACTCGGATTTTCAGCAGTGCTGTGGCTGGTGGGACTTGGCAACTCTTAAAGATGGTCTGAATGCATTTTTCTTTTTTTTGGGGGGGGTCTTTTTGAGACAGGGTCTTGGTATGCAGTTCAGGCTGGCCTTGAGCTCAGTTTGTAGTCTAGGCTGGTCTGGAACTCATAATGATCCTCCTGCCTCAGCCTCTCGAGTGCTGGGATTACGAGCATGCGCCACCACACCTGGCAAATTTCTTCTTTATTTCCTTTTAGTGTTTTTATTTTGCATATGCTACATCTTTTGTAATTGCTCCCTTGTTCACAAATATTTTGTCTCAGTTTTACATTTTTTTGTGTGCCGAGAATCGAACTCAGGATCTTGCACTTGCCAGGCAGGCACTGTAACCACTGAGCTATATCCCCAGCCCCTGAATGTGTTTTGTATAATGAGACGCACCAGTCTTTTGGGCACGGGGGCGACATGTATCGGCCTGTCTCTGGCGACTGGGTTACAGGGGTTGCCAGCTGGCTTGCTGTTAGGAGTTGTGTGGTCAGAAGAGGGGTTACCAGGACATGACCCAGAAGGGTTTATCCACCTCCCCTTTCTGGCTGCTCCCTCACCTCTGCTTCTGGCCCACTGTGCTGAGAGCTGCCCTCTGCCGTGCCATGCTGCCCCGAGCTGGCTGATCAGGGCATGCGGTGTGACCGGGATGGACTCCTGTAACTTGCAAATGTGGGTATTTTGTCTCAGCAAGGAGAGGGTGCCTGCAACCCCAAAGGGAGTGAATGTGAAAAGTCCCCATTTGCACAAGTTTTGTTCTGATGTGGTACTAGGGACTGACCCTGGCTGCTCTGGCACTAAGCCACATCGCCAGCCCCTGGACAGCAGACCACACTGTCCGCCGTAAATAAACACTTCAGAGACATTTGGCCTGGCGTCTGTTTTCCCCACGGGTACTGTGCCGTTTATTGTGGTTGATGCTGGGTTTTCTTGGTTTCGGTTTTTCTGAGACAGGGTCTCACAGTGTATTCCAGGCTGACCTCAATTCTCAGTGATTCTTCTGCCTCAGCCTCCAGGTGCTGGGATTACAAGTGTGGGCCATCGTGAGCAGCTCCATGTTGGGTTTCTCGGAAGCCCATGTCTGGGCAGGCCTCGCCGTGGGCTGCCGTGATTGTCGTCCACTCCCAGAGTCCCCACAGACCCCTGGCTCTTTTAAAAAATCTCCAACTCTGGGCTGGGGTGTCACTCCGTGGCCGCCTTTCCCCAGGATCCCAGAGGCTGTGGGTCCCATCCCAGCCCCACAAAACCAGCCCCCAACCCTCAGGATTCCTAGTTTGTGCGTTTGGTCTCTCCCTCAGCCCTGCTCTCCCACGACGGCCCCTTCACTGCCCGTGTCCCTGCTTGTCCTGGTAGACGGCACAGCACCTGGCCCATCATGGTGACCCCAAACATGGAATGAGTCAGGCGAGGTGGTGCACTCCTACACCTCCAGCTACTTGGGAGACTGAGGCAGGAGGATGGCAAATGCAAGACCAACCAGAGCAATTTAATGAGACCTTGTCTCAAAATAAAAAGGCTGGGGTGTAGCTTGGGGTTCCCTGGGTTCAGTTCCCAGTACCAGGTCCCCCAGAAAGTTGACTGGAGCCTCTGGCCTCCTCCCCACCGAGCTGGTGTTACTGGGAAGATACAGCCTGCAACTGGGCTGGGGAAAACGTTCGAGTGGGTTTTAAGCCAAAACCACCTGTCGTGGCTTCTTTGGGCTCTTGCAGGTAAAAGAGGAGCCTGTGGTGTCTGGGCCTGGCTCTGAGCCTGCCTGGAAGTGAAGGGCAAAGCTGTGCAAAGCAGGACACCAGGGAGGAGGTGGCCACTGGGGCCGGGCCTCCATGCTGTGCTGACTCAGACAGGGACGGTGCTTTAATCAAACTGTCCTGTGCTTTGCAGGACCCCAGGCACAATAGAGCAAGTGGCAGCAGCGGCAGGAGGCAGGCGGGAGGTGCTCCGGGCAGAGCTGCCACACCAGACACGTGGCCACTGACGCTGGCCCAGGCGAGGTCCTGACTTTGGTCTTCGGTCTCGGTGGGGCCCTCCCTGCTGGTCCCACTTCCACCCTCGGGGCAGAGCCAGGCCACGTCCTCGTGGGGCTTGGCCAGCAAGCCCCCCAGGGCACGCATGGTTTCTGGTCCGCCCTGGTGTTGGTCCCAAGGCCAGTGGGGGCTTGGTGAGGGTCAGCTGCCTGGGTCTGAGGCTGGCTTGCAGAAGGAGTCCGGCAGCCCCTTGGCATGGTTCACCAGCTCATAGGAGTCCCGTATGTCGGCCAGGCCAAACCAGAAGAAGATCCACTGCTTGTTGGAGAAGCTGCCATCGCTGTGCTTGAAGTACCTGGGGGCAGGGGGTGGCCTTAGAATAAGGCTGGGCTCCCAGCTGGATACCCAGCAAGTTCCTGCTGTCTCTGCTGTTTTATCTTCATCGTGACACGGGGGGCCAGGGGGTGGGGGATGATGCTAGGCTTGTTTTGTTTTGAACTCTGGGCCTTTGCATCTCAGCCCCCACCCCCCCTTTCCTTTGAGACAGGATCTCCCTATGCAGTTCAGGCAGACCTCAAACACATTGATCCTCCTGCCTCAGCCTCCCAAGTGCTGGGATTACAAGTGTGCACCACCACCCTTGGCCTGAGCCCTAGAAATGGTGTCCCTAAGTTGCTCAATTCCTCAGGCTGGGCTTAAATTTGCAAGCCTGCTGCCTCGGCCTCCTAGAGTAGCTGGGGTTATAGCTGCAGGCCACTGGGCCTGGCTTCCTGGTCACTCTCTAGTCTGCAGTGCAGTGGTGGTGAGGGTTCAGTCGCTGAAAGAAGAAAAGGGAGGGTAGCCAAAGGGAGGTGAGGCGGGCCCGGGAGCAGGAGCTAGGCAACTGGGCCTGAAAAGAGCCGGAGAGAACCCGGGCAGGGCCTGCCAGCCCCGCACTCGGGAGGCTGGGGCAGGATGGTGGCGAGTTACAGATCAGCTTCGGCTGCAGAAAGCATTTAAAAGTCATAAAAGAGCCGGAGGATCCCGGGGCGGGAGAGGCTGTGCCCCTGACGCGCGGACCTAGTGAGCGGGAGGAAGCCCCACCTCCAGCCTACCAGGGGTTGATGGGGTTGGTGACCCGCGAGCGCCAGAACAGCGTCTGCAGGTCCCGCCGCAGGCACTCCCACAGCATCTCGCCGGAGCCCTGGCCCTGGCGGCTGGCGCTCACCACGAACTTATCCAGGTAGGCGGTGCCGCCCAGCACCGGCTCCACCGTCAGGATGGCGGCCGCGTTGTACCTGGGCGGGGCGGGGCCTGTCAGGCTGGCCCCGCCCCAAGGCCCCGCCCCTCGCCCAAGGCCCCGCCCCTCACCCCTCCGAGACGTAGACCGAGTGCAGCCGCGGTCGCAGCGACGCCAAGTAGTCGTCACGGAGCCTCTTGCCGAAGCTGGCGTTGACCAGGGTCACCAGCCGGGCCTGGTCCAGGCTGTCCAGGCTGCGCACGCGCAGCATGCGCTCGGCGTTCTGGAACAGGGTCCCGGAGCCTGTGGGTCGGCGGCAAGGTGGGTGGCACGGGGCCCACGGCCCGCCTGCAGGGCGGCATCCCTGGGACACCCGCAATCTGACCAGCCCGCCTACTGCCTTTAGCCCCGCCCCCAAGCGGTGTCATCTCACCCCATCCCGCCCACCACCAAGCCCCGCCCACACGGCCCGTCCCGCCGCGCCCGGCCCCGCCCCAATCCCCGCCCACACGTAGCTTCTGGGACCCTGCCACCCGCAGCCCCGCCCAAAACACGCCCGCAAACCACGCCCGGTCTCTGGCCCCGCCCTCCGAACACGCCCCTCACCCTTGTTGCTGAAGAGCTCGGTGAGCAGCGCGCTGGGGGCAGTGACCACGGCCGAGCAGTGGTGCGGCAGGCGGCTCAGCACGTCCACGATGAGCCGCACCTGGCGCCGCTCACGCGGGCTGGCCCACTCGGCGCTGCTCACCAGGTCCAGGTCGGCCGGCAGGTTCACGTTGCTCAGCACCTGCGTGGGGGCCGGGCGGTGAGCCGGGGATGCACCCGCGGGGTGGCCCTGCGGGGAGGGGGCCGGGGACAGCACCTGCTGTCGCGCGTCGCGCAGCCCGCCCTGTGCGTTGAGGAAGATGGTCTTCGTGGGCTGCAGCGCCTTGGCCAGCGCGGCTGCCACCTCCAGCGAGTCAAGCAGCACGGCGCGGCGCGCGGCCGTCTCGCCCACGGGGCACAGGATCGGGATGCTGCCCGCCTCCAGGCACCAGCGCAGCAGGTCGGTCTCCACGGCCACGATGCCGCCGTAGCTGCGGGCGGGGCGGGGTGAGGGGCGGGGCGCAGTGGGGGGCCCGGGATGGGCCGGGGGCATGGGCGTCAGACGGCCCCGAGACTCACCTGGCGTGCGGGGCGGGCTCGGCCGCGCTTAGCACCGAGCCCCCTCCGAAGAAGGGCACCGCGGCCGCCGCGTTGTCCCGCAGCGCGTCCACCAGCGCCTTGCAGCTGCGCGCCAGCTGCGCCTTGGCGTCCCAGAAGGACAGGCAGCCCGAGGGCGCGGTGGGCGCCGGCAGACCCAGCACCACGAGCGGCCGCATGTCCATGCGCTGCAGGAAGGCCAGCGCGAAGGCTACGCTGGACACGGCGCGCGCGCAGCTGAGCACCGTGCCGTCCACCTGTGCCAGGGCGCGCGGTCAGGGCCTCGCCCGGGCCCCACCGCCAAGCTCGTGCATCGCGCTGGATCTGGGGATGCAGCGGACGCCGGGGCTGGAGAAGAGAGCTGTGGCCGGGCTGGGGGTGGCG
>NW_004955451.1:17180055-17181880 GCF_000276665.1 Chinchilla lanigera | reverse complement strand
CGGGGGCCCCGAAGCCTCGGGCCCGCCGCGCCTCGCAGGGCCACGGCCGCCAGGGTGGTTGCCATAGCGACTGTCCGCTGCCCCCACGCGTGTTAGTGAGTTGGGGGAGCAGCCCCCGGGATCTTAACTGACCGTGGGGCGGGGCCGGGGCGGGGCCGGGGCGGGGCCCACGAGCATTGGAGGAGCCGGGCCACCGGGCGGGGCGGGGCATCGCGCCCCTGAGCAGGGTGGGAGGTGCGACCTATGGCCCTGGGTCATGAGGTCCGGGTGGGGATGGCGCAATGCTTTCATCTGCTGAGGAGGGGGAGGCCCTGGAGGATGAGGGAGCCGGTGGTGTCAGCTGGCTGAGGGGCGTGGGCGTGACGTCCCGGCAACCAGGTTCACGGCCAGGTGACTCGGTGGACCCAGAGTGGACCCACTGCAGCCACTGGGGTTGCCTCTGCTAGGCTGTCGGAGCTCAGTACTGAGCTTTCATTAAGCTTTTTTTTGTGCTGTTGGGGACTGTGCTCAGGGCCTTCACATTGGGCTGCATGCCCAGCCACCTGTTTTTTTTCGATACCGGGAATCGAACTCACGACTTGCGCTTGCCAGGCAGGCACTGTGCCACTGAGCTATATCCCCAGACCCCCCAGCCGCCTTTAAATTTTAATTTTATTTTGAGAGGAGATCTTGCTAAGTTGCTGATTTGTCCAGGCTGGGCTGGAACTTTCGATCCTCCTGCCTCAGCCTCTCACAGTGCCGTGGTGACGGACACGCGCTCCTGTGCCTGGCTGCACCAATGCTTTAAGCCGCTGGAGTCGTGTTAGGACCGACCGGAAGGCCGCTGTCACTGGCCAAAGCGGGAGAACGCCAAAACAGGGAAGACCCCCATCACGGCACTCCTCACCCCTGCAGTGCCTCCTGGTTTAGAGGCTCGCGATCCTCCTTTTCCAGGTGAGGAAACTGAGGCACGGCAGTAGGCAAGAGCCGAGGCACCCTGGTTGCTGACTGGAGCAACTCTGCCCAGGTCTGGCTTCCAAGCTGGCTTTGGAACCGACATGGAAGACTGAACTCGCTCAGGGGAACCCAGGGGTGCTGGACAGGAGCCCGGTGCCCCTTTGGCGCCTGGCACCTTCACCATACGCAGTCCACACCCGCTGTGTGTCCAGGGCCTCTGTCATGCAGGAGAGGGGATCGGCCACGGTGGCGCCTCACATCCTGGGTCCCCTCGGCCTCTTCCTCCCGCCTGGGGCTCGGGGCTTCAGGGCACCTCCATATGGGAGCAGCGTGCCCCGAGTGGGGGCAGCCAGAGTGCTTTGGGGGTGCCACGCCTGGGTTTGGTCCTCAGCACCAAAGTCAGAACTAATAAGCAATCAGTTAATTAGACAGATGGGAGACGCTGGTGAGGGTGCTGCCCCTGGGGGCCCCGGGCGCTGCCCTGCGACCGCCTGCGCTCCTTCAGGCTCCTCTGTAGGAATCTGGGTTTCGGTGGGAGGGCTGCACCGTCCCCCGTGGGCCGCAGCCTCCTCCCGCACAGGGTCCGGGTCCCCAGCGGGAGGCGCTCGGCTCAGGGGCGATGGCGTTCCGCCCATCCTCGCCCTCGGAGCCCCAGGCTCAGCCGCCGGCGGGTTCAGGGCCTCCCCACACCCCAGATCCTCCTCTGCGGCCCCCTGTCGCGACGTCAGCAGGAGCGTGGCGGCTCCCGGGCCCCAGCGCCCCGGCCTGGCCGTCCAGGAGGGCGCTGCTCCCTGCCTCGAGGTTCTGCGGCCCCTCGTGAGCGACGGGCTCCAGGCGGCTGACAGCGGCCCCTGGGCCCGGGCCTACGGGAGGGCCGGCCGCGGGAGGG
>NW_004955451.1:17177039-17179705 GCF_000276665.1 Chinchilla lanigera | reverse complement strand
CCGCCTGTGCCCGGCGCCCGGCCTGTGTCACACGCACGCACACACGCGCGCGCGCGGGTCCCGCCTGGGAGGGCCGCCTCCCGCTCCCGTGCCCGCAAGCCCTCGCTTCCGCACAGCGGCTCCGCCCCTCCGCGTCCCCCGCGCAGCTCCCAGGAAGGGCTTCTCAGCCGCCGCGTCTGCGCCGCATCCGCGCTCCGCCTGTCGCGTAGGCAGCGGCCCACGCACCAACAAAGCCGGTCCCTGCCCGTCCCAGGCCTGTAATCCCAGGGCTCAGGAGGCTGAGGCAGGAGGATCACAGGTTCCAGGCCAGCCTGGGCTACATAGTGAGACCCTGTCCCCGACAGACAAAACCAGACAAAAGTAAGTAAAAGGGCTAGGGATACAGCTCAGTGGTAGAGCACCACCCCAGTGCTACAAAACGACCCCAAATCTCCCACGCCAAAGAGCAACTCCCCAAACCAAGATTCCCATGAGCGCAGAAACGCGGGTGCTTTTCCCTAGGAACAAAATCATCCAACCCGCCGCCATCCAGGGCAGCAGCGGCTCCCCATTCTTTTGACATCGGCTTCAAAACTTCCGGAAACAGCTCGTGTTACCCAGCGAGGTCCCTGCTGCCCCCGCTCTCCGCTGCCTCCTGCTGGGTTTCAGGGTCTGAGATTCGCAGCTGTGCCGCACCCCCTCCCGCCACACCCACCGCGCCCTCTCTGCTCAAGTCCACGAGGGGTTCCTGAGTTGCCGTCGATTTCTTGGTGCATTGTACACAAACTGCAGGGCTCCCACCCTGCTCCACCCCCCAGGCCACCGCCCCACTGGCAGGGACGGCCTCCTGGGAGGTCGCCCTCCCGGTCCTGGGCTAGCTCAGCACCCTGGGTGGGGGTGACTGCTCTTTGTGGCACTGGGGATTGAACCTGGGCCTTCACACTGAGCTGCACCCCCAGCCCTTCTCTTAAATTTTTAAATTTTGATTCAGGGTCTTGCTAAGTTTCCCAGTCTGACCTGGGGAAGTTTGAAGCTTTGAAGCCCTCCTGTCTCAGCCTCCCAGTGCTGGGATGACAGGTATGCACCACCATGCCCGGGCTTATGGCATCTCTCAAAAGGAAGTTTCTCTGGGTGTGGTGGCGCACGCCTGTGATCCCAGCACTTGGGAGGCTGAGGCAGGAGAATCTTGCAACTTCGAGGCCAGCCTGCGCTACAAGGTGAGTTCAAGACCAGCCTGAACTGCATAATGAGACCTTGTTTAAAAAGACAAAAAAAAAGAGGAAGTTTCCTAATGAGTCTGATGCCTTTGAATGTCAAGTACTTTAATTTTTTTATTTTTATTTTTTGCCTTTTTGAGACAAGGTTACACTATGCAGTTCAGGTTGGTTGGCCTTGAACTCACTTTATAGCCCAGACTGGCCTCAAACACCCAGTGATCCTCCCGCCTCAGCCTCTCAAGTGCTGGGATTACAGGCCTGCGCCATCACGCCCAGGGAGTGTCAAATACTTTAATTCATTTAACCACTAGCTGTAGATTTCCAGTTTAGGAAAAGGTTTTAAATTAATTACAAGAAAAAAATTAGTTACAAGATTAGTTACTTTTTCATCTTTTTTAAAATAAGAGGGCTCACCTAGACTAAGCTTAGCGGCTTTAATCCTTTAGATTCAGAGTCAAAGAAATCATAAAAAATTAAGCAGGGAAATTTGAATACAAAGCATATTTCAGAGATTAATTTTTGGATGCAATAATGATTGTGTGTCATATTTTAAAATTCTTTCACAGCTGTCATCCCTGGAGGATCGAGGTGAGTTTGAGGCCAGCCTGGGCTACAGAGTGAGACCCTGAATCAAATCAATCAATCAGTCAATTGTTGCACATCTGCCAGGTATGAGGTGCATACCTGTCATCCCCGCCACTCTGGTGGCTGAAGCAGGAGGATCTCAAGTTCACGTGCAGCCTGGGCAGCTTGCTGAGACTGCCTCAGAATAAATACTGTGATACAAAGCCTGGGTGTTGCTGAGCGCTCCGCAGGTGGGGACAGAGGACGCGCTGTGGAGGAGGGGCTGAGCCTCGGAGAGGAGTGATGGAGACCCGGGATTCATTATCCGATAGGTGGACATTTCTCTCTTCCTCCTCCTCCTCCTCTTCCTTTTTTTTGGGGCGGGGGGGTGTACCGGAAATCGAACTCGGGACCTTGCGCTTGCCAGGCAGGTGCTTATGCCGCTGAACTATATCCCCGGCCCTATCCTTTCTTTTTTTTTGAGGCAGGGTCCCTCTATAGCCCAGGCTGGCATTAAACTCACTATGTAGCCCAGGCTGAACTCAAATTTGCAGCGATGCTCCTGCCTCAGCCTCCCAATTCGTGGGATTACAGACCTGCGCCACCATAGCGTCTGCTCACTTGGACATTTTCAAACTCACAAAGACTCGCAGAGCTCCCGTGTGTAAGTTCTCCGTCTGACCCAGGGCTAACACTCGGTCCCTTTCTCCCGGGTGTGGTTTCTTCCAGGGCGTAAGTGGGTAAAACCCTAAATCCCCCCCTGCGCGCGGGCACCAGGTGCGAGGACGCCCCGGGTTCATGGACTTGGGCGCCGCAGCGCGTGTCCCGCGGGCTCGGCTCCGGTCTCCGCCCCGCAGAGGAGCCAGCCCGAGCCCTGGCCGGCAGGGGGCGCGCGGGGTTGCAGCC
>NW_004955451.1:17162003-17176723 GCF_000276665.1 Chinchilla lanigera | reverse complement strand
GTCTGCCGGGCCGGCCGGCGGGGCTTCCCTGGGGCGCCCCAGTGGGCTCAGCCCGGGAGGGGCGGCGGCTGGGTACGCGTCTCGGGGCAGGGTGCACTCAGGGCCGCAGACCCCGACACAGTGACCGAGGGAGGGGGACGCAGGACGTGGGGGCAGAAGCAGGCGAGATGGCCAGGGGCTGAAGGCCCAGCACTCAGGGAGGCTGAAGCAGGAGGACTGCAAGTTCAGGCATCTTAGCGTCAGGTGTGGCCCAGTGAGACCCTGGGTCCATTCCCAGAGCCAGGGAGGAAAAGGCAGGTGCCATTCAGACATCTGCAGCGCTAAGGCCCCTTACAGAGGTGCTGTTGGGGCGCTGCGGGGACCCCCAGACCTTCGCGTTGCACGCAGCAACCCCACAGCCGCGGTGCAGAGCTGGATCCGCGTAGCCAGGGTCGCTTGTCCTAGTGTCCGGTCGCACACGGCCAGCAGCGGCCACCAGGGGGCGCTGCGGTCCGGGTCCCGTTCCCCACCTCGTGGGACCCAGCCTGGCTGAGCCTTCTCCGTCCAGGCGCGGGAGGCTTGTGGGGGCCTGCAGGGATCTCTGCGCTGGCGGGACCCAGGCTTGAGCTTGGGGTGACTGGCCCCCTCCCCGCGGAGCCCCCCGTCCGGCTTCTCAGAGGGAGATCCCCCATTCCTGGGGCTTGGGGCACAGGCTGCAGTCTGTCCCGAATGTGCAGGAGGCTGAGGCAGGCTGAAGCAGGGGCTGATTAGGGATGCCAGGCACTGCAGGGGCTCGAGGAAGCCTCCCCTGGCTCCTGCTGGGCTCTTGAAGGTAAGGAGCAGGTACTGGGGCATAGAGGCCAGGCCTGGCCCGGGGGTGCTGGCCGCGGCAGGGGCACTTAGTATTTTTGTAATAAAACTGTTGATCTGTTATACGCAGTACTGGGGATTGAGCCCAGGGCTTTTACACTAAGCTACACCCCCAGCCCTCACCCCCTTTCTGGGACAGGATCTAGCAGAGCTGCCTGGGTTGGGTTTGAGGCTGTGACCCTCCCGCCTCAGCCTCCCAGAGTGCTGGGTCTTGTCATACACCACCATACCTGGCTTTAATAAAAATTTTAAATTATGGAAATCAGAAAATTACTGAAAATCTCAAAAATTGGAAAAACCAAACCGACACATTTATGTTTTCCCTGTCTTCTCTAAACTTTTTCACACCTTGTTTTGCAAAACTGTACGCAGCTGTGCTGTGCCCTGGGAGCTGGCTGTCCCATGTCCCTCCGGGGTGCGGCTCTGGGCTTTCCGGATCCGCCGCTGAGGCTGCTGTCACCGCGTGGTCCCACGCCTGGCGGCCTGAGTCAGACCTCCGTGTGGCAGGGCCGTGGGCGATGCCCCCTCGCCTGCCTTGGGCCCGTGTCCCTGCGGCGGGTGCCGTGTCCCGGCCTCCTGTCCCTGTGTCTGTGCCCTCTTCCTGACCCACGGTCCTCTCTCAGTGTGGACCACTCCCTCTGCCTGGACGACTTAGCTGTCCCCTCGCGGGTCGGGGCTTCGGGGTGCCTGCCGCCATCGTACCTTTATCTCTGTCCCGTGGGGAGTGTGGGGCTGGGCCAGACCCCCCAGCCTGGCGCAGCCCTGCGCCCCTGGGGTAGCCGCCCCCCTAGCTGAGCCCAGGCCAGGGCGGGGTGGAGACGGTGGGGCAGAGTCCTGGAGCTGCTGTCCCAGGTCCCAGGCACTTGGGCATTTGGGGACCAGGCTGTGCCCCCCTCCCGGGGCTTGGGCAGGGAGGGCTCAGCTCTCAGAGGACACCGCTCCCACGCCTGTGCTGGCCACAGCGGAGGGAACCGGGCCCAGGAGGCGGTGGAGTCCAGGCTCACAGGGAGCCGGCCTGCAGCCCACAGGCCAGGCTGGGCCTCCGTGGGCCACGCCCAGGCTTGCCCCCCCTGCCCCGGGCACCGTGCTAGGCCATGCGTATGCAGGAGCCTGCTCTGCCATCCCCTCTGGCCTCCAGGGACCTTGGGTGCCCTTCCCCCTCCCGGGGCAGCTGAGGGCCCCGAGCCTGTGGGCCCAGGCGCAGTGGGTGTCACCTCCTCTTCCCGGTGCCAGCCACCCTGGGCCCACACCTCCCTGCACACCCTGGCCCCGCCCAGCTGCACAACAGCCCCCTGCCAGAAGGGGGCGCAGAGGGGGTAGGCAAGGTGGTCCCAGGGGTGTCCCTAGGCCTGCCTGAGGGAGGGCAGCCCCCGGAAGTCGGGATCCTGCAGGGAGAGTGTAAGTCCCCTTGGGTCATCAGGACAGTCCCAGGCTGAAGTGCCTGTGAGACAGAGGACAGGAGGCAGGGTGGACCTACAAATCACACATTCAGGGGGCTCTTTGCTTTGTTTGACTTCATTTTTCTCAATTAAAACTATTTGCGGTATTTTCACAGCATAGAGTACTACTGTGCCCTAAAGAAGAGTATAGTCTCTCTTTGTTGTTGTCGTGTTTTTGAACAGGGTTTCCCTATGCACTTCAGGCTGGCCTCGAACTCACAACGGTCATCCTGCCTCAGCTTCCCAAGCGCTGACATTATAGGTGTGCACCACCACGCCCGGCTCAGTTATAGTCATTTATAGGAAAATGGATACACCTGGAGACCATAATTTTTCTGTTGTGCTTTTGAGACAGAGTCTCACTATGTAGTTCAGACTGTCCATGAACTCATTACATAGCTCAGGCTGCCCTCGAACTCGTGGGAATCCTCCTGCCTCAGCCTCTGAGCGCTGGGATTACAGGTGTGCGCCACCCCGCCTGGGTGAGACTGTAATGTTGAGTGGAACGAATCAGCTTAGATATCATGTGGTCCCTCCTAGGTGAGAAAGCCGAAGCATAAAGAGCGAAAGGAAAGACAGACGGTCGCCCTCGGAGGGGGAGTTTGTGGGTGGGAGGCCCGGCGCTGAGGCAGGGGCTGGGCCGCAAAGAGCTGCTCCCCGCCCCGAGTGAGAGGCTCCCCGAGAACGTGACACCAGAGACATTTCTTAGAACTTTTTGTAGCTCGGTGGAACCCAGGCCTCGTGTGTGCGTGGCAAGCGCTCACCACTGGGCTGCCCAGCCCTGGACCTCTTCGTCCCTGACGCAGTAGGTGGTCAGGTGGTCGTGGTGAGACGCATGAAAGCACAGAGGAGCTGCGAAAGCCCCTCTGCCGTCGGGGCGGAGGCCACCGCGTGTGATGTCGCAGAAGGACGAGCCTGCAGGGCTGGGGCCCCCATGCGGGCGGGCGGGGGTCACGAGGCGGTGCCTTCCGCTTCCCGCTTCCTCGCCCTGGGCCGAGGCCGCTTTCCTTTCCACGCCATTTAACCCAGCCCGGCAGGCGGCTCTAATGGCCCATTAAGGCCTCACATCCTGAGTGCGCTCAGGCTCAGGCTCGAGTGTGTGACTTCCGTCCGTCCCTGCAGGAGGAGCCCCCAGAGCTCGGCTCTGCATAACAACCCGCAGGCTAAAGCAGACCTGGAAACCCTAGCCGACCACAGTGGTGCACACCCCAGAACCCAGCTCCTTGGGAGGCTGAGGCAGGAGGATCATAAGGTCAAGGCCAGCCTGGGCAGTGTAGTGACTTAGACCATGACTCAAAATAAAAAGGGCTGGGGGTGCAGCTTAGGGATAAAGCACCTGGGGATTCTACCCCCAGGACGGGGGGGAGGCCCCTGGGCAGCAGGGTGGGCACACGTGACCCTCAGTCAGCCTCCCCAAGCCCTAGGGCAGTCTGGCGGGCAGTGTTGATGAGGTGTTGCGCCTCAGTCTGGCCTGGGGAGCCCTGGGTATTCTTCTTTTTAAGACCTTTGCCTGTAATTGAGTGTGTGTGTACACTTTTTTTCTTTCATACAGGGTCTTGCTAGGTAGCCCAGGCTGATCTCAGGCTTGGAGTGATCCTCCTGCCTCAGCCTCCTGCTGGCCCTATAGAGTGCCTGTAATTTTGTAATTAAAAAATAGTAGCTCTTTGTTTTCATTGGAACTGCTGTGATTAACAGTGAGATGGAATAAACACTTTCTGGCTGAATCACCCTGCTGCCCTTGTGCATTTTCCAGTGGCTGTCGCTGTGCTTCCAGCCGGATTGTGGCGTCTTCTGGGTCCTGGAGCTTCATGTTCTTTGGCTTTATGTGGATTTTATTTCTGAATTTTGAAGCCTGCTGGTTAATTTTGTCTTTAACTTACGCACAGGAGTGTTAAGTTTGTTGGCAGCTGGATGTGTAAGGTCTGCCTCGGTGCTGAGCGGCTGTTCCAGCCCCGCCCCCCACCGGCCCAAGCCCTCAGCAGCTTTCTGCAGGTTGGGGAGAGAAACAAGCAAACCCCCGGCTCCGCCCACCGAGCCGACCACGGGCTTGATTGATCCCTTAATTAATCTGCCGAGGAGATGGATGCGCTGCGGCCGGTCTAGACCGGGCATCGATGGTGACCTTAGCCTGATGCACGGCACAGAAGAGGCTGCGTAGCGGGCGGGGTCCGTCCCTGGGGGGCCGTCTCCGTCTGTGCTGCGGGGGCCCAGGGCTTCCTGGCCACTTGCTGTTTGTGGCACCCGGCGGTGGGGACAGACACACTGCCCGGGACAGCTGCCCACGCCCCGGCCCGGCCTGGGGGGCTGGGGGTGCACGCGCCGCCCCACCCCGGCCTTATCAGCACTGCGGGCCACTCCTCCGGATGCCAGGCTGCGAGGGAGATGAGCACTGGGTACACAGTACCCTGGGCTCTGCAAACATGGACAGGACAGGGGCCAGAGCGGGGCACCGGCCGCTGCCGCCCGCGGGAGGGGGCGGTTCTGGTCGCCCTCCCCGCCGTCCCCACCCGAGCGTCGCTGGAGCCCGCTCCCCCAGGGCTGGGCCCACAACTCCCCACTGTCAGGGCGGCCGCAGCCGCCTTCTCTACCCCTCCTCCAGGGCGCTGCTGACTCGGGCACCCACCTTTCCCTGCGCCCCAGGCTGCCTGGCTGAAGGTCCCTGGAAGTGGGGGCCATGAACGGCTGCCCCCGTGCCCCCGACCAGGGACACAGCGGGTCACAGCCTGGGGTCGCACACCCTGCTGAGCGCGGACGCTGTCCATCTGTGGCGTCTGTCTGCTGGGCACAAGACACGCTGACTGTCAGCTTCAGAGACTTTCCCCGAGCGGAGTGCTCTTGCCTCGTGCCCGAAGCCAGTTCTTTGTTTTCCCCCCAGTACCCCTACTCCCACTGCAGCCTGGGCTACACTCTCCCTCCGATTTTGGCCTGACTCCTGCCTGAAAGGAAGTCTGCCAAGTACAAGTGTTCAAGTTGTGCACTGCACAAGAGCATCACACCTCCAGCTTTGGCTCCCATGGTAGACACTGAGCAGTGCACGCAGGGGATGTACCTTCTCGCTGGGTCCTGGGCCGGCAGGGGAGCCTCGACTCACAGTGACCCCTGAGGGGAGAGGCGTCACCCTGAGGCTGTGCAGCAGCTCTGACGGTGTGTCCCAGGAGCCTGGTGCTCAGAGGCAGCTTCGCGCTGGCGTGGGGGTGCTGCCTGGTGACCCCAGGAGCTGGGTGACGTGGAGGATGGGGGGGTGTCAGGGGCAGGGCTGGCGACTTGGTCTCCCAGCTCCTTTGTGCGGTGCTGGTGGAACCCGGGCCTCGAGCTGGGCTGTACCCCGCTGAGCTCCCCGCCAGCCCGGCTGTATTTTATCCTCAGCTGATTCCCAGGTGGAAACTCGTGGCCTTAGGCGCCCTCCGAGACCACAGCCCGGCTGGGCGTGAGCCATGGCGCAGCAGCCGCGGTCCCATCTGTCCCAGCAGGAGCTACTCAGAGCCCCACAGCAGGAGGGAGGGTGCGTGGAGCACAGGGACGAAAGTGAGCCTGCGGCAGCTGCACACAGCGACAGGCCGAATCTCACAAGCACAATGTCTGCTGTTGTCTTTTTTTTTTTTGACACAGGGTCTGGCTATGTAGCCCAGCCCGGCCTCCAGCTCTGGCAGTGCTCCTGCCTCAGCCTCCGGAGGGCTGGGTGACAGGCGTGTGGCCCACTGACCTGTGAAATGAGCCCTACTCGCGGGCCCCTCTCCTATCTGGCGCTGTGCTGGGAGCTGGAGGTGAGGCCGGGCCTGGGCTCAGGCGCCCTCGGTCGGGGCAGGCGGTGACACGGGCCGGGGTGCCCTTCAGATGGCCGCCTGCGCCCCGGGTTGCAGTGGGGACTCAGGGAGACGACGCCCCCGAAGGCGCAGCGGAGGGCCCTGGGCCCGGTGCAGATTCAGGGGACCCAGAGTGTGCCGTGAGCACGGGGCCGGGAGCAGGGACGCGGAGGGGGGCACGCGGGGCTGCAGCTTGCGGGCAGCACAGGCGTCCCCAGGGCCCCGCGGTCGCGGCTCATTTTCTTGTTTTCCTCCGCTGCCCCTCGGGTGACAGGGCTGAGTCACAGCGGGCGGCTTCCCACGTCCCCGAGCCGTGGCGCGGCTGCCCAGGGGCCGGCAGATGCTCAGCTGCGAGCGAGGCCACCGTGTCCCCTCCCTGCTTCCCCGCAGGCCACCAGGGGCCAGGACGGCGGCACAGGGACCCCAGGCGAGGGGCGGAGGGGGCAGGGGTCCCGGCGGTGCCAGGTGTGGCCCCGGACAGGACCCGGGCCCGGCCTGCGGGGACCTTGGTGGCAGAGCGGGAGGTCAGCCGCTTCGGGTGTGGGACCAGGCAGCTCGTCACTTGTGGAGGGGTGGCCTCGTCCCAGGGGGCTCTGTTCCTGGTTCTGCTTTTCCTTTTTTCCCCTTTCCTCTGTAGAAAAAAGTAAAATCTGTCTGCTGCAGAAAAATCAGAGCTATGGATGGGCCGGAAGGAAGAGCTGCCCCGAAGTGTGAGGGACGCACGGCCGGCCCTGACCTTGAGGACGTCCCCGCAAAGCCCCAGGACCGGGGGACGCCGCGCACCCCACACACCCTGCCGCCTCTTTGTGGCAAGCTGTAAAATGTCGCAGGTGCTAGGGAACCTGAGGACGCCAGGACCTGCGCGCTGCCGTTACCTGTGCTCGTAACCACAGCAGGGATTGTGAGACCCGGGTCGAGGAAATCACAGTCAGGCCACAGGTGCCCCAGGAACAACTGAGGCAGGGTTGTTTGATTTTGTTCGCAGTACTGGGGATCGAACCAGGGCCTTCACACTGAGTTGCGTTCTTAGCCCTTTTATTCTTCATTTTGTAGGCGGGGTCTCAAAAGTTGCCCTGGCAGGGCTCAAACTTGTGATGCTCCTGTCTCAGCCTCCTGAGACACGGGAATTACAGGTGTGTGCCACCACCCCGGGGTTCCAAGTCGGGTTTTGAACCAGGCCTTGACTGGTGGTGGAGCGAGCTCTGACTTCCAGGTGCCACCTGGCCCCTCAGGAACCCGTAGTCTCGCTGACCCTGCCATGCAAAGGACCCTCGGGAGCGACCCCACAGGGAAGACCCTGTGCAGCCTCATGGCCGGCACTAATGAGGCATTTCTGGGCACCTCAGCCAGGGAGCCCCAATATTCATGACCCTTTAGCAACAAGCACTCTGGTAAAGGTTACTCTCTCCCAGGCTGGGTCTCAGTGCTTTAGAGATTAAACTGATTTTTTAAACACTGATTTTAAACTGGTCGTGATGACTCACCCTGTCATCCCAGCACTCAAGAGGCTGAGGCAGGAGGATCACCATGAGTTTAAGGCCAGCTTCAACTGCATAGGGAGACCCTGTCTCAAAAACAACAAATATTCATGTCATATCTAAGAACGCTATGTCTATTCTGCGGTCATAAAGATTTTCTTCTTTTTAATTTTTTTTTTAAGCCAGGCACACATCTGTAATCTCAGCACTTGGGAAGCTGAGGCAGGAGGATCGCTGTGAGTTCAAGGCCAGCCTGGGCTCTGTGAATTTTTTTTAAATTTTGAGGCAGAGTCTTGCTAGCTCGTCCGGGATGGTGTCCACCTTGTGTCCTCCTGCCTCCCGGATCGTGTGTGCCACCTTCTCTTCCTCCTTTGGAGACGTGGTCCATTGTGAGCTACCGCCCGCCCCTGGTGCTGGCGATGGAGCCCAGGCCTTGAGCACACTATCCCGGCACCCTGTCAGCCGCAGCCTTGCTCCTGAGCTCACTTTGATGAGGACACGAGGTGGAGTCGGGGCCCTCATTCTGCGATCCAGACACCGCTGTCCACCACTTTTCACTTCCTCTGGGAGGCTGAGGCAGGAGGGTTGCACGTTGGAGCCCTCGGGGAGGCTGCCTGCTCTCCGGGCTCACAGGGGATGGTCCCCGCTCAGAGTCAGGGATCCGGGCTCCTGCAGCCGCCCGCACCACGGTCACCTCTGCTGTGCCACGAGGCTGGGAGTGGAGCGCGAGGGAACACACAGAAAGCTGGGGTCCCTGCCACCTCTGCTGGTCCTCGAGCTGCTCCAGAGCCTGTGCTCACGCTGGTGCCACCCGGATTTGGGGCTCTCGGGTCCCAGGCTGGGGGCGCTCCGAAGGAAGACGCCCTCGCTGCCGGCGTGGCACCGGGATCGCTTTGTCCCCAGGCCAAGTGGCTCTGGCGCGTCTCGGGGAGCCAGGTGCCAGCCTCGGGAGGAGACAGGAGGAGGGGCTGTAAAAGCAGCCGCAGGGGACAAGCGAGGGCCGCGCCCCGGTGGCAGCAGCTAGGTGAGGCGCGCGAGCCATGCAGGACCCCTGGGCCCCGGGTTTGGGTCCACAGCGGGCGTGAGACCCGTGCGGCCACTGTCGGGAGGGGACGCCTGTCCCACACAGGCTGTAGAGACGGTGTCTGCGTCCAGAGCCCGGGGAGGGGGCCGCGGGCCGGGCCGGGCTTCGGGGCCCTGCCGCCTGCGCACAGGGCGACCTCTGCCTGTTCTCAGTCCAGCAGTTCTGCAGCGGCGCGGTCGGCCTTGCTCGTGGGCCGGGACTCTGGTCCAGCGGCTTCCTGCCATCTCCCTGCGCTCCGCCCCGCCTTCCTGGGAAGAGCTGGGCTCTAGCGAGCTGGGTGCAAGGCGCAAGTGTGTAGGTATGCGTGTGCATGTGAGTGCATGCGTGTGCATGCCTGTGCGTGTGTACGCCGTGTGTGGAAACCTTGCTGGACGGACACTGAGGACCCAGGTGCATCCATCTGTCCATCTCCACGCCCAGATGTGGCTGGAGGGCGCCGCAGGGCTCAGAGCGGGACGGACACCCCCACCTGCCACCCGCATCAGCGGCCACCGCGTCGTTGCCGTAGAGACGCCTGTGCCCTTGCAGAACGGTCTCCTCCCACACGGAGCCCCCGGCCTTCCTCAGAGCCCGGGGGAAGCGCATGTGGGGGCCGAGCGGCATGAGGAGCTCCCCGCGTCCACGCCGCGGCCTGGGCCTGCTGCGGCCCTCATGACGGCGCCGCCTGCTCCGCGTCCTCCGGGCCTCACAGCGTGGAGCGGAGCCAGCTCAGGCAGGGCTCGGAGCGTCGGGGGAGACGGGTCTGGCTCTGACTGGGATTCTCTGCCTCGGTTTCCCCTCTGTGAAATGGCGCTGGCACGTCCTGTGTCGGGCTGTCCCGTGCCTGAGCTCTGTGTGGTCGGCCAGACCTCCATGACGCTCAGGACAGCACATTTCAGCTTGCTCCGCTGGCCTTGCGTCTGGGGCCGCAGCCGGGGACAGTGTGACCGCGGGGGCGCGCCCGTCCTTTGCGCCCATGTGCTGGCGCCCACGGGGGGGGGACTGGGATGCAGGCTGGGGGGCGTCACTAGCTTGGGGCCGTGGGACTCTGTGATGGGAACAGGGGTCCGGGACGCCGCGGCACAGAGGATGAGGCGGGGTGGGGCAGCAGTGCACGGTCGCCCCGGGCCGCATGGTACCCGCGCCCGGGCAGGACAGGGGCCACAGCAGCGGCCGGGACTCGCTGTGCCGCAGCCAGGCCACCGGGAGCTTAGGCGGCCGAGCACGGCAGAGGGAAGGGGTCAAGGACACAGCGGGGCGCCAGCCACAGGGGGGCTGGGCTGAGGCCACTGGGAGCCGGGGCGGTGAGGAGGCGGCTCTCTGAAGCAGTCCGAGCCCACTGGAGCCCGGCACAGGCCCGAGGGGCCGCGGCGGTGTCAGGGTGGCCGAGCCTGCGCAGACTGCCCCTTCCCCGTCTCTTAGCGGAATCCCAGGAAACCCCCTGGGGCCGTGGGAGCCACCGGGGTCACGCTCATGGCCTGGCTCCGGGTGTCGCGGGCCACAGTGGCCAGAGGACCAAGCTGCGGCGCCTGCAGCCTCCCCGCCTCCCGAGGCCTAGGTCCAAGCAGCCTGTACCTGGGCCACTGTCCCCTCAGAGTGCAGCGAGTGACAGAAATAAACACAGCGGTGTTTCCGCCTCCAAGGTTGTAACTGAGACGCTTGACACTCAGCAACTGACCCAACGGCGTCCCCAGGGCCCTGTCACGTGCCCAGCACCACCTGAGACTCCAGGGTCACAGACACACGTCCACGAGGCCTGGCGTTCCACACAGCTCACACCTGTCACTCCCCAGCACCCACATCTTCTAGGACTTGAAGGCTGAGGCAGGAGGCTCTCTCTAGGACATGCTGGTGATGTTTGGAGTGGGGTGTGCTCAGCCCTCGGGGCGGAACCTGGGGTGCACAGCACAGAGCTGCAGTTATATGACTGACTACTGTGGATGCTGTAACTTATTACAGTGATACATACCCCCATTCAAAGCATACAGAAATGTATAATGTACTGGCAAAGCCCTTGCTTGGGATATAAACACACTGGAGTCCCTGACAAGTTTTGTGAAAGTCCATTAAAAAACAAAATGAACAGTCAGTCAAAGTGGGCAGTCACAAAAGCAGACATTGATACGTACATTCCCGTACATGTGAGCATTATGCGTGTGTGTATGTTCATGTGCACATGAGGGGGTGAGGTAAATATGGTGAATGTTTACATTCAAAACCCACGGGTTGGGGGTGCAGCTCAGCAGCACAGCACCCCTGAGTTACCATTCCTGGTACCAAAGGGGAAAAAAAAAGAAAATAGCAAAAAAAGACAAAAAAACCCCCTCTTATATTTAAAACTTATTAAAGACACATTTCCATGAGTCACCCTCTAAATCCCCCCCACCTCCCGACACACTCATCCTATGGTCCTCCACACCGTCTGCAGCAGCTCTGGAGTCCTCTTTCCTGAGGGTCTCTACAAAGTGATCAAAAATACAGGGAATGCTGCTGCCGAGAGAAAGGCAGGCTCTGAAAAGCACGACGCCGGGCACTTCCCCACCTAGATCAGTCACCGGATCTGGCACCCTGTGGCTTCCAGCTCTTCCCCAAGTCAAAATGGCCTTGAAGGGTCATCAGGTTTTTTGTTTTTGTTTTTGTTTTTTGTCTTCTTGAGACAGGGTCTCACCGTGTAGTTCAGGCTGGCCTTCAACTCACTTTGTAGCCCAGGATGGCCTCAAATTTGCAGCAATCCTCCTGCCTCAGCCTCCTGAGTGCTGTGATGACCGGTGCACCGCCATGCCTGGCAGAAGGTCAGTGTTTTGAATGGATTCAGGACATGGAGGCAGCCAGGACAGTGCAGCTGAAGACACTCAGGAGAGAGCACCCCACAGCTGCTGCAGGCACAGGCATCTCGTTCTGACTTCAGATGCACCGGCGCACGCTGGCTCCTGCCTCTCTTGGGACCCCTGCCTCAATTCTCTGACCCTGGCAGAGACCCGGCCGACAGCCCCACGGCTCCTCGCCTCCCGCTCCTGGCTCCTTCTGCTTGGCGACTTCTCCAACGCCGGTGAAGCGGGCGGGGTGCGCCGCTGAGTGTGAGGCTCCAGCCCGGGTACTTGCTGCTCACTCCCCAGACCTGAGCTCACTCCACTCTCCTGGTTCCCTCGGACGCACTCAGCACGGTTTCCAGGGAAATGCCTCTTCACACATTCGTATTCCACCACTGCAGGTCACGCTCCGGTGACATCGGTGGCCACGGTGACAAACGCATGTGGCGCAGCGGTGACAGGGACAGCGACTGTGCCCCCCGCCTGGGTACGCCGGGTGGGCCCAACGGCTTTCTAAGTGGCTGGCTTTTCAGGTGACTAAAACGATCAAAAGAAGGGTTCACAATGTGACAGTTACCTGACATCTAACGTAACGCCTGCAGCCAGACGCGGACGCCTGCTGCACCCGCCAGGGGCTCAGTCGGTGGCGCCTGTCCTAGGGAAGCCAGGCCTGGGCACGTGCCGGGCCATGGAACAAGCCATGGGCCCGTGGCAGGCCCGTCTCAGGAGTGTGTGTCACGGGCGCGTGTCACGGGCGTGTGACTGGCGTGTACACGGTGTTTCCGGCAAGGAGAGCCGCTCTGCACACAGGCACCCTGACCCAAGCACGAGCCCTTCCCGGTCCGGCTCTGAGAGCCACCTCTGCGTGGCGGGCAGCCTGCTGGGGCGCAGACTGGACGATGCTCAGCGCGCTCCTCACTGCCCACCCGCCCTGTGCCCCAGGGTCCCTGCACGACACCTGTCTTCTCTTTCCTGCCAAGGCCGAGGGCGGTCACCATCCCGGTGGCTGACGCCTGTCCAGCACTCATGCGGGCTCAGTGTCCCCTGGAACCGGCCACCCCATCCGCAGCTCTCCCGTCCATGGCCGGCCCCCACCCCAGGGCGAGGCCAGGGCTGCTGCCACTCGAGGGAGCTGCTGTCTTCCCCGAGGCCGCTGAGCAGGCCAGTCCGCCACTGCCCCTCGGTGTAGAGCCGGGCCCCAACCCCACCCCCCACCCCTCCCGACGATTCTTCCTGCAGCTCCGCCATCAGATACCCGCGCTTCTGTTTTGCTATAAACAGATTTCTGCCTGTTTGTTCTGCCCCTGCAGCTACACCAGAGCCTGGCATAGGGCAGGGCTTAGCAAGTGCTTTTTCCATGTGCCAGGGCCTGAACCAAGGCCTCCTGCATGCCAGGCGAGCACCATGCCACTGAGCCCTGCCCCAGCCCCCATCTGAGACAGGGTCTTGTAACTGTTTCAGCTGGGCTTGAACTTGCGCTCTCCTGCCTCAGCCTCCCAAGCAGCTGGGATGAGTGGTGTGCGCCGTCGTGACGGGCTCAGCACATGCTTCTTGATGAGGACAGAGCCGGCTGCTGAGTGGCACCACAGTGGCCAGGGGCAAGGGTGGCAATGTGGCCGGGCCACTCAGGGCCTGAGCTCTGGAACAAGGGCCCTGGGGGAGCGGAGCGGGCACTGGGGTCGGGGACCAGGAGTGGTGTGTGTGGGGTCCCTGTCTTGGTGAGCAGCCCAGGCCCGGGTCCTTGGCCTCCCTCCCTGCGCTGCCCTGTTGGTGCTTTGAGAACGGCACAAGGGACCGAGCGACTGCCCCAGCCGGGGTCCTGGTCTCAGGCTGACAGCACAGTTCTTTGCCAAGTCTCTGTGCTGGTGGGCAGCCCCTGCCCAGTCAGGCCCGTGGGGGATGCGTCAGCAGGCCAGCGCTGGGCGTGGGGCCGCGGCAGGGCCATCGATCCGGGCGGTGAGCTGGGAGGAGGCAGTGATGGATGGGCCAATCCCCAGCAAAGGAGCGCCTGTGATGGGGGGGTCTCCTCCCTGCAGCGGGACCCTTGGGGCTACAGGGGCCCCTGAAAGTGGCTGGGGACCTCTGGGGATGCGGGCTTCCCGGTTCCCTCACCTCTTTCTGGGGTCACTCCGGACCCCTGGCTGGGCTGCAGATCAAAGGAGGCCCCTACCCCGGCCTCGCCCCCTCCACAGGGGGGTCTTGTGTTTGTTGCAGTGCTGGGATTTGAACCCGGGGCTTCTGTGCGCAGAGCTGTCCTCATTGACCTGCCTCACGCCTGCCACCGCCATGGGCCCGGGTTCGAGGGCCGCATCTCTCGGCCTCTGTCCTCCAGGTCAGAGTGCCAGCACTTCCGCTGCCCCCCTTCAGCTTTGAGACTGTGCCTGACCTGGGACCTCCAGGGCCGGGGTCTCCGCGGAGGGACAGCACTTCCTCTCCGAAGGGGTCTCCCAGGGGCACGGCCAGGCCCTCAGCCCAACGCGCGGACCCCAAGAGGCAGCCTGCCTCTCCCTGCAGCCCCTCGCCCCCACACCTGGTGCCCTCAGAGAACGCTCTCCCTCCCCCAGGAGGGTCCCTGTCACCTTGCTGGGTGGCCCCTCCCCAGGCCACCCCCTTTACAAGGCCCCTGTTTCCTGGGTTGCCTGGGGCCAGTTCCGGAGGGTGCAGGTGACTGAACCCATAAAAAGACCATCAAGGGGCCCGGAGAGCTCTAAAAATAGCACCTAGGGCCATCTGTCCCGCGGGGAGGATGGGACAAGCCGCTGCCCCAGCCTCTGCCGGCTGATGGACGCCTGTCAGCCCTGCGGGCTCGGGCCAGGGAAAGGGCAGGGACCCCCCACACCCCTCCTGGCCTCTCAGCCTTGGTCCCTGGTGCCCCCCAGCCCTAACGTGGCGGGGTGTGCTCTGCCGTCGGGGCAGGTGGGCCCGTGTTTGTCCCGCGCGGAGGGCAGGTGGCTTCCCTGCGCTTTGGTCTCTGGGGGCGTCCGTGCCCCCACCTGTAAGCTCAGGACCAGCCGAGCTCACAGCCGCGCTGGGCCAGAAACGCCGCCGCCAGGCTGGCGCGCAGCAGGTCCCCCGAACACCCACCCGGCTTCTCGGCCCTTCCGTCGGCCCCTTGGGGGTACCGTGAGCAGGGGCAGCGGCCGCTCCCGGGGCCCTGCGTGACCCGGGCGTTGGGGTCCTGGGCCCACTCTCAGAGGAAGGTCCAGGCAGGGACCCCCGGCCCCCAGGCGGGCCTCGCCGCTCCCGAGCCCACCGCCCGCCCGCCAGGCCAGGCAGGG
>NW_004955451.1:17154860-17160768 GCF_000276665.1 Chinchilla lanigera | reverse complement strand
CGCGGGGCGGCTGCGTCCTGCGCTCGCTGGCGGCCGGCGCTGTGCTGTGAGCGCCGAGCCGGCCCGTGTCCCAGCTCTCAGGCCGGCCCCGCGGGAAGGGGCTCGGAGGGGTCCCTCCCGGCCTCCAGCTCCTGAAGCGGGCGTGGGGCTGGGGAGCCGAAGCCCCCGCCCATGGGAGCGGAGGGCGGCGGGCGGGCCCTGTGGACACGTGCCGGGTGACCCCGGGGACAGAGGCTCTGGAGCCGGCTGGTGCAGCTGGGGGAGGCGGGAAAGGGCGGCGGTGAGAGGGTCGCCGCCCAGGGGCCCGTCCTGGGTGCCCGATGGCGGCATCTCCCGGGCGCCCTGCACATCCTGCCCCTCACTCGAGGCCCTTCGCTGCCTGGATGCTGGGCCGCCCGGCAGGCTAAGGAGCGGCCTTGGGATGAATCGGACCCGGGTGACACAGCCAGCGGCTGGGGGCGAGGCGAGTGCTTCGCAGCTCCCGAGGCCCAGAGGAGAGGTCTCCTCCCTGCAGCCCCCGCACCCTCACTCCTGCTGCTCCTATGGGGCGCTGGCGAACCAGGCGCAACCAACGCTGCTGCCTGCCGTGAAGCCGCGTGGGGAGCCCGACTGGGGCCGGTGGGCACAGGGCCTGGGGCGGACATTCGTAACTCTCCCGAGGGACAGATGCGTTGCCCTGAGGCATGTGGCTTGACACAACCATCAGCTTTCTCCGTGCTTCCTGGGTGTGTGTGGGGCAGGGCTGGTTGGGCCATGGGGTCACAGTCAGAGGTCACCTGCTGGCCGGACCCCACCTGGGGTGCACACAGTGTCCAGGGTCATGGGGGCAGGCTCCCCAGGTGTGTCCCTGAAGGCCCCCAGGGGACCTGTCCCAGACGCCAGGGGTGTAGTATAAAGTGTATACTTGCCTCCTCAACTCACACACATCTATGCGAAAGTTTAATTTATCAGTTAGGCCAGGGCTGGGTGTGGTAGTACACACCTGTAACTCCACCACTTGGGAGGCTGAGGCAGGAGGATCCCTACATTCAAGGCCAGCTTAGGCTATGTAGTCACTTCAGGGCCACCCTGAACTACATCTCGAGACCTGGTCTCAAAAAACAAACAAACACAAAATAAACACAGAGACGGACACCACTAACTGACAGAAGTCACAACCACATTCGGTCGCAGAAGTTACACAAATGTGGTCTGTGAAGACACGAACCCGGAAAGGTGCCAGGCTGTGGGGTGTGTTTCCTCCGCTGCCGTAAAAGTATCTGGAGGACGGCTGAGGTCAGCAGGGTGGGGCCTCCAGGGCCTCGGGCTGCCTGCCCTCTGTGCTCATGGGTTTCTGGAACCCAGTGTCCCCCAAGTAAGGCTGCAGTCACACTAGATTCGGGGTGTGGGGTCCCCAAGGTGCAGGAGGTGCAGCTGGGCCCCACGTTCCTCACGAGCCCTGAACCAGGCCTGAGCAGTTGGAGGGGCGGGGCGAGGGCGTGTGGGGTCACTGCCGGCTGTGTCAGGTCCGGGGAATGCTGAGCTGGGGCAGTCGGACCCCTCCCTCGCTCAGCTGTGCCCCAATCTGGGTTGCAGCGTTGGCCGAGCTAGCCAGACCCCACCAGCAGAGGTGACCTAGGGGTGGGCAGGCACAGCACGGGAGACCTGTGACCTCCAAGGGCCCAGCCTCCTCAGGGAGAGCTCCTGCCCCCCCAGGCCACAGGGGCCCCCCAGGAAGGATGCGGGGCGCAGTCCTGGGTGACATGGCAGCTGGCTCCCAGCGACCACAACCTCTCCTTCCCTCTCTGTCTTCTTTTTTTTTTTTTTTTTTTTTGAGACAGGGGCTCACTGTGTAGTCTCGGATGGCCTTGAACTCAGTCTGTAGCCCAGGCTGGCCTCGACCTCTTGGTGATCCTCCTGCCTCAGCCTCCCGAGAGCTGGGGTCACACAGTGCACCACTGCACCCCACTCCTTTCCCTTCTCAACCTCCCTGTGCCCATCTTTCAGCAGCTTCTGACCCCCTCCCTGGCCTTCACCACCTCACAGACCTGCACTCCCCTCTGCCGCTCCCTCGGCCCCAGGGACACTGCTTGTGGTGACGGTAACACCGCGGCGGGGTGATGGTGGCAGGGACCCTGGTCTCTCCCACGGGCCTGGCTTCTGGTCTCCCTGTGCCAGCCTGCTATCCCTGCCTGAGTGCGACTGCTGCCAGTGTGCCTGGTGCCAGGAGGGCCAGGGCTAAGGAAGCAGCGTCACAGCCCTGCTGTGAGTGGGCCGGGCAGTGCGGGTAGAGGAGGGAGAAGCCTACTGAGGGCCCTGAGGCCAGCACAGGAGGGCGCAGGGGGTGTGTGGCTCTGTGGGGCGTAGTCCACGGCATGTGCTAGACACAGAAGGGCTGTGATGCTTTGAGCTGAGCTTCTGAGCCGGCTCCCGGGACATCAGCGTCCATGGCTCCACACAGCCCCAAGATGCAGTGGCTACCCCCTGGTCACTTAGCACCTCGGGCGCCTGCCCTGAGGGGCTCCATACAGACCCTGGGGCACAGGATAGATGCTGTAGTGGTGTCTCTTGGAGGCTGAGGCAGGAGGGTCTCATGTCCAGGCTCAGCCAGGGCAACACAGCGACTGAGGGAGACCCTGTTTCAGAACAGGAACATGTACAAAGGCCGGGGCTGCGGCTGAGACCAATGCCCAGGGTGGGGAGGCGGAGGAGGACGCCCACAGCCTCAGCCTTCTCCTCCCCAGTCACGGAGACATCACCTGGAGGACGTGGACTCTGCTGGTTGTGGAGGTAGTGACCTGTGGGACAAGTGGCAGCACAAACGCCCTGACACCCGGCGCCCCCTGGTGGACTCTGCCTTGACTGGGGGAACCCACGGCCAGAGCCAGGATGTCCGCAGCCGCCTCAGTCTTGGCATGGAGGGGAGTTGAGCCCTCCCGCACCGGTGTTGGGGCGGACAGCAGGAAGGGGCTGGTGCACACCGTGCTTCTCCTCCTGGCCGGGGCGTGGCAGCGCAGAGGGTGACCAAGCTGAGGGACGCCAGCTCCCGTCCATTCCCACCGTGTGACCTTGGCCCCCATGGCAGGCAGTGGTGTCCCCTCTGGTCCCCCCATGCCTCTTGGTGCTCAGCTCCGGGATAGGAGGGAGCTCAGGGTCAGAGGTCCTCAGGTCCCGCAGCCACAGACTGAGCTGTGCATTCAGGGCTGGGCAAGGGATGCCTGTGGGGAAGAGGCGCAGAGAGGAAACGGAGGCTGCAGGGAGCCCTGGACCAGCGTGGGCCTGCTTCTCCTGTTCCACCCCCTGCAGTACTGCGGACGGGGCTTGGGGCCTGGCAGGAGCTAGGCTGATGCTCAGCACTGAGCTTCAGCCCGGCCCTTTTCACTTTTTAATTTTGAGAAAGGGTCTTCTCACCAAATCACTAAATTGCTAAGGCTGGGCTTGAACTTGCCATCCTCCCCCCTCAGCCTCCCAGTACTGGGATCATAGGTGTGTGCCACCATGCCCAGCCTGGCAGCCTCCTATCTCTAGGCCAAGAGACAGCTCAGGCCAGTGACACTTTGATGGCTGAATTTGCGAAAGAAGCGCCCGCTTTTAGAGTTGACTTTATTTCAAACCCGGGATCCCCAGGAGTGGCTGTGTGGTCTGGGGCCAATCAGAGCATTGATGACGAGGCTGCAGCTCCAGGCTGCTGCAGGGCATAGGGGGACTGGGCAGGGAGCGCTGCGGGACCCCAGACTCCACCAATGTGCTCGTTCCCTGCCCTGGCACGGGAGGGGAAGTGGGGACTGGATGCTGGCATTCCTTCACCGTGCCTGGGGCATCTGTGCTCACTGCCCACCCTGCACCCCACGCCTGGGCCCCCGACCCTCTCCACTGAGAACCAGGAGCTCCCCACCCTTCCAGCTCCGTTGCACCCCAGGCAGGAGGCGGGACCCCACCCTGCATCTGCTGAGTCCCGGCTGCAGCGCCCACCTCCTCCAGGATCTCGTCCGAGTGGCGTTGTCTCACCTGCCTCCCTGCCTGCCCCTGGTGGGGCTCCAGCTGCCCGGGGGGGGGGGCACGCACTGAGCGGCCGGCTCGGCCCCCAGGCCCTGCTCGGCCCCTCCCATCCCTGACCCTCTGAGGCTCCAGTGTTGCAGGTGCCAGGGAGACGGCGAGTGGGGAGGGCGCAAGCTGGGCAGCAAAAGGCCACGGGGCGGGGACTCGGGGGGCTGGGGATTATAAAGTGCAGCGGCTGAGCGGGGGGCCCGCCTGTGGTGAGGTGCCTCTCTGCCCACGGCTGCTCGCTCAGGACTCGGCGTGAGTAGGCTCAGCCTGCCCGGGGCTCTGGAGAACTCGGGTCCTTGCTGGGCTCTCTCCGCTGGCCACAGCTGCCGCCCCCTGCTCCCCACGTCCTTCTGTGCCGCCCTGCGGGTGTGCGGCACCCTGGCTGCTTCCCTGCCTGGCCCGGCTGCTCCTGGGGGGCTGGCGGGGTCTTGCCCTCTGGCAGCATGGGGGGGCCTGGCGTGGGGCCCCCTCTGCGCTGTGCCCTTCCCTATGGGGTGGCTTGGGCGATAGCCCTGCCCTGTTCCTTAGATGGCTGCTGCCCGCCGCTGTCTGTCGCTGCTTCTCCTGGGCACCTGCGTGGCTCTGCTGCTGCCGGGAGCCCGGGGAGCCCCGCTGGAGCCTGTGTACCCCGGGGACAACGCGACGCCCGAGCAGATGGCTCAGTACGCAGCGGAGATGCGCCGATACATCAACATGTTGACCCGGCCCAGGTGGGCACAGGGGCCCTGGCTCTCTGCGATTCTGCCGTTACCCAGCCCCGGCCCCCAAGGGTCACCCCGGGCAGCAGGGAGGATGGCGCCCACGTGCAAATGGGCACAGCACCCACCCGGCGCCTCCTCCCTCAGGTACGGGAAGAGCGCCGAGGAGGATGCGCTGGGCTCTGCGTCGACCCCAGGTGGGTTCCATCACCACCTGTCGGCTCGGCTCCTTGCAGCCAAGGCGCGGACAGGGCTGCCGGGCAGTCCCCCGAGGACACAGGGTGGTCCCCACCGCCAGGCCCACCCTCTCCCCGCAGGGAGCTGAGTCCGTGGATGAGCGGCGCCAGGCGCCGCCCCACCCCCACCCGTGCTCTGGACCATGTGTACCCCTCCCCCGCCCCCAATAAACAAACGGACCCGCAGCTGCCTGCGTCTGCATCTCTGCCCTTGGGAGAGGGGCTCCTCGTCGCTTCAGGGGGCCCCAGGGCAGCCAGCGAGGCAGCGAAGGGCCCAGTGTGCGCGCCCCCTTGGGCCAGGCAGCGGCCCAGGACCGGGAGGGCGGGGACCCGGCAGAGCGCCCCTGAGATGCAGCCCCTGCGAGCGCTCAGGCCAGGATCCACAGCCCAGGCCTGCGCGCCGAGGACCGTGGCGTCCACCAGACACCGTGCGCGCCGCGCCTGCGGCGGCAGCGGCTGGGGCTCCTGGGAACGGGACAGTCACGCAGGCGGGCAGCGCGATCCGGGCGCGTGCTGGCTGGGCTGTGAGCTGGCGGGTGGTGGGGCCCCCTTTTTGGGCTCAGCCCCCGTCACGGAGCCAGCGGGACCCCCGGATCTGGTGCGCCTCCAGGCTGCGGGGCCACCGCTGGGCTGGGGTCTCATCCCTGCGGAGGACGTGGGTCTGCGGGGCGGCCTGGTCCCTCTTGGGGAGAGGAACAGCCCCTCCCCGGGGAAAATCGGCCCACTGAGGCTCCCGGGGGCGCCGCGTCGCTGTGCACTCAGGGTCCCCTCCCTGCTGCCCACCAGCGGGCACAGCGCAAGCGGCCGCGCTGCAGCCGGTCCGGACGTCGCCGCGGCGCGGGGGCCAGGGAGACCCGCGTCCCCGCCCAGAAGCCCGGGCCACGCTCTCCCGCCTCTTTATTGCTCTCGCGGGGCGGGGCGGGGCGGGGCCTGGAGGTCCTGGGGCGG
>NW_004955451.1:17148535-17154615 GCF_000276665.1 Chinchilla lanigera | reverse complement strand
CGCGGGGCGGCAGCAGGGGACCAAGCTCCGGCGCCTTCCGCGGCGGGGGCGTCGGGGAGCTCGGGGGCGTCGGGGGGCTCGTGGCGTTCGCGGCGGGCTCGGGCTTCTGGTTTGTGGGTTTCTTCGCGCTGCGGAATACACGTCTGTGTGGGCCCGGGGCGCACTGCGTGGGGTGCCAGGCGACCCCCCCGGACTCCCGCGGCCCACCTGCTGCCGAATATCTTCTCCATGTACTTGCCGAGCGGGCCCAATTTGGAGAACCAGCCGGCCACTCTGGGCTCCGGGGCCCCTGGCACCTGCAGCTCCGCGCCCCGTGCGCCCTCGGGTCGCAGCAGCAGCGACGCCAGGCAGCCGAGCGCCAGTGCGCACGCGCAGCGCAGGGCCGCAGCCTGCGGTGGGAGACGATGGTCACGTGATGCGGGGGTGCACTGCCGCGGTCACGTGACTGGGCGATGCATGCTCGGGTCCTGTACCCTACGGACGTGCGCGGGTGTATGGCGCCCTCAGGGATAGCGTGGAGCCCAGGGAGCAGCTTGGACACCCGTGGCGAGGCGGGGGTACGAGGGAACGCCTATAAGCCCAGCATTCGGAGGCCGAGGCAGGAGGACGGTCATGTTCCAGCCTAGTTGGGCGACTAGGAAGAGCCCGTTTCAAAATAAAACAGGGGCTGGGGATGCAGCTCAGCGAGTAGGCTCTGGATTCAACACCCAGCACCTCAAAAACAGAGAAACGGGGACCCGCGCCCTGGAGCTTCGACCTTCATCCCGCTCCGCCTCTCCCCACAGCTCGGTCCTCGCCCCCTGCGCCCCCTGCGCCCCCTCCTGCTCCCTGCTGGCCCGGGCGTCGTGGGACGTGGCGGGGCTGCGGTCGCCTCTGCAGACCCTGCGGCGGGCCGGGCTCCTTGCTCTGAGCTCCCAGCCCGCCTTGTACCTGCCTGGCCCGGCCGCCTGGTCACTGCTCCGCGCCGCTCGCCGGGCCCCAAGCTCATCGCCTGTTCTGTGTGAGGCCCTGCCCAGCCACTGGCCACAGCCAGAGTCACCTGTGGAGGTGGCGCCGGTGCCCAGCGGGCACCGGGGCTGTGGCAAGCGCTCAGCGACTCAGCCCAGGTCGAGTAAAGAGCCGGTTGCACACGGGGACACCGGCGGGGACCCCACACCCCGCCCCGCGCAGGGCACGCACAGGCGCAGGCAGGAGCCCTCAGGCTGCACCGTCCCCAAGCGTGATAGGCTCCCGAACCCCTGAGCCCCTGCCTGCTCTCTCTGTCCTCTTCATCCTCCACCGGCCAGCCCCGCAGGGACCTGCCCAGCAGGGGCCGGGGGCCACACCCTCCCCTGCTCCACTCCCTCCCGCGAGGACGAGGCCCCTCCAACAGGCAGGGGTGGCAGTGCCGTTACCATGGTCTGGGCAGGTGTAGGGCCACAGTGCTGGGGCTCTGCTGGGCAGGACCTCGGGGCCTTTATGTCCCGTGGCCCCCAGCCCTCTGGGCTCCACCCTCTGCCTGCCTCCTGCCCCACGTCTCCTTGGTGACAGACAGGTGGGTGTGGGCACCCACGGGCTGCTGGCCATCCTCCCTCAGGCACTGTCTCTGCTGGCCCTGGGGGTGGGTGCAGAGGTGACCTTTTGCTCCAAGTACACAGACCCAGGGCAGAGCTGTCCCTGGGTCAGGAGGAGCCGTGCAGAGACCTGAAGGCCTGTTCTGCTGCCCACTGTCTGCCGACGGTGCTGCCAGGCCGTGGGCAGGGTAGGGGTCTCGGAGCACCTTTCACGTCCCTTCTCTTCTGGAGCGAGGGATCCCTGGAGCCACCCCACTGCGGGAGGGCGCGGCAAGGGGGAACCCCCACCCACTGGCCATGTGACTGACTGCGGTCGGGGACAGCCTGGGCCTGAGCACCACGTCCTCCTCTGTAGGGGACACTGGTCACCGTCCGAGGCAGCGAAGCTGGTTCTGTGACTGACACGTGTCACCCCTCAATTTCAGGTGTCCCCGCAGTCAGCCGCCCTGCGTGGGTGGCCCGGGGCCTGGCAGGGCCAGGCACGTCCCGAGCGAGACGTGCGGCACCAGTGGCACCGCAGCACTGTGCCCTGGCAGGGGGGGACGCCTCCCTCCAGCCGTGCCTGCTGGAGTCCAGCCTCCCGCTGACTGCGCCCACCGTCCAGCTGCCACTTTTTGGGGTCCCGAGTCCTCCAGAAGAGCTCCGTCCCTTCCTCTTTCTGCACCTCTGCCTGGCGGCCCCTTGCCAACCCACCTCTGCCAGCGGGAGCTGTGCCCACCCCCGTCCCGCTCCTGTCTCCCGGGCTCTCGACCCCCGGCATCTGTGGGAGTGGCCAGGCTGAGTTCCCAAGAGGAGAGGAAGGGGCTGTGTCCCCTGACGCTGCCCACTGCCTGGAGTACAGTGCAGGCCTGGGGTTTGTCGAGCAAATAGTTGTTAACTGTCTTTTTGTTTTGTTTTGTTGTTTTTTGTTTTTTTCCGGTACTGGGAATCAAACTCATGACCTTGTGCTTGCCAGGCAAGTGCTGTGCTGCTGAGCTAAATCCCCAGCTGCTGAGCTAAATCCCCAGCCCCAAGCTGTTAACTGTCTTTTTTGGGTGTGGGTTTCACTTGTGCTGGGTCCGAGGAGCCGGTGGAGGACAGGGTCACTTTGCAGCACGGCCAAAGCATGTGGGAGGGGACCGAAGTGCCTCGGAGAGCAGCACCAAGTTCTGGGGCCTGGCTTCTGCCTGAGCCCAGGGGTGGGGGACCGGGCCCCCTTGGCCCAAGCCCAGGTGCTCCCGGGAAGGTCCCCTCACATCTCAGTGCTGTAGGTTGGTTCGTTGCCCTGTGGGCCACGGCAAGTACTCCCTGTCCCTGTGTGCTGTCCTCATTCAGGCCCCAGGGGAAGACTTCTGGCAGGTTCTTTCTGGGGCACAGTGGGAAGTCACGCGGGGCTGGGGCGCTGCTGTCCTCGGGAAGGGCTCCCAGCCGCGCTGGACGCACAGAGCACTGCTGCCCAGCACCAGCTCCACGTGGCTTCTCTAGCGCGCGTGTCACTGCCGCGTGGGCCCCCCCTTCCCAGCTCCTCCACAGGGCTGCACCCCAGCATTGTGGCCCCCTGTGGAATGTTTCCGTCACCCTAGAAAGCAGCCCACTGCCCCTTGCCCACCCCCACCCCTGCCGCTGCCCAGCTGGTCCTTCGTGCTGCAGATCTGCCTGTCCTGGACCCTGTGTGCCACACAGGGCCCTCGAGGCTGTGCCCCTCCCCATCAGAGGTCCTGGCACCAATTCCCGAGGTCACCACTTGGCCTGTGGATTTGCAAAGGTGAGTCAGGGCTCGAGGCCAGTGTCACCCCGGCAACGGCTCATTTCTTCCTAAACTCCACCAAGGAAGAAGCGGCCTGGCAGGGTCCTGGAAGCCAGGTGCGAGGTTCCAGTTCTCTGGTCTGATGCAGCTGGGGACAGTGTGGCCTTCCTGGGGGAGGAGGGCAGCTCAGTTTTGGGTCCTGGGCTCCTGGCACTGTGTGCCAGGCTGGTGTGGGCCACCGGCTGGTCCCTGGCCTCTTCCTCCTTCTGGGGTGTGGAGGGGAAGGGTTTTGGGGCGTCTCGGACCAGGAGGCGGAGAGAGGGGCTTGGAGAGGTGTCTGATGGAATCATTAGGATGTGACGACATCCACTGGGGGACAGGGCGTCTGTCCTGTGGAAGGGGCACACGTGACTAGTGTTAATGGCACCGGCTCTCAGACACTGTCCAGGGACAGGAGGACTGGGGCCTGCACTGCACCGGCTGTGGCCTGGGCGGGTCGTCGCCTCAGCGGTCTGAGGGCTGCTTCCACACAGCCACGGTTCTCTAGGTGACACCAGCTCAGGGCGGAGGCTGGGGCCCAGGGGCCCAGGGTTCCAGTCCAGCGCTACGTGGCCACCCCTGTGGGACAGCTCAGCATGGCGGGCAGCGTGAAACAAGCGGCTCCAGTTGTGAGCGGGAGCAGAGCAGGGCGAGGCCAGGTCCTGTGTCCCTGCAGGATGTGGCGAGGCCCCGCCGTCCCCGCCGTCCAGGGCTTGTGCTGCCTCGCGCTGGTGCTGCCCAGGGACTGAGACACCGAGGTCGCTGCTCCCAGCTGCAGCACTGGGCGCTTTGCTCTGTCCCGGACTCCACACGGGGCTCCTGAGCACCTGCTAGGCGGCTGGCGATGCGACCCTGGTGCCGTTGGGAGGCGTCCACTGAGCGGAGCAGTTAGGACTTGGAGGAACGTCTGCCGAGGCCACTCAGCAAGCCCCTGCGGGAAGGTTTCACTGCCTTCAGGAGCAGTGGGGGGCCGTCTGCTCAGATGTGAGGCTGGCGGAGGCGGCAGAGGATTCGAAAACAAGTCCAGGGTCCTGGTGAGGCAGCCGAGGTGCGGCAGCCCCCGTCCCCCAAGCCAGGGGCTCAGCCCCTCCGCTGGCTCTGTGCCCGGCCTCCAGTCCAGGGTCTCTTGCGGGGGATTTTGAGCAAGTAAGTGAAGGCGTCTTTGCCGAGTCCAGGTGACCTGGAGGTGGGGCTAACCTGCGGGCTCAGCGAGGAGCGGCAGGCTGCTCCTGACTTCTGCAATGCGACCCATCTGCACTCCTAGGTTCCAACGCTCCCCAAGTTCAGGTGTCTCTGTGAGTTACACAGTTGGGCAAATTGAAGAACAATTGGAAAACTAAGCAAAGCTCTTCCCTACACCCGTCGCATGTGGCGTGGGCGAGTCCCTGAGCTCTGCAGGCCCTGGCGCGCCTTGGGCAGTGACCGGGCTCTCCAGGCTTCGCTCTCCCCCAGCCCCACAGGCCCTCTGGGGTGGACACCCCTGCCCCAGAGCTTGGGCTGGAGAAAGGTATGGGGTTCTTCCCTTCCCCCTCATGCCAGGGCTTGGCATCCTGAGCCCTGCAGGGCTGGGTGGGAGAACCTGTTGCCCTCAGCACCCAGGGTGGGCAGCAGGGACCACAGGGGCAGTGGTGCCCTGTGATCCAGGTTTGAGGGACAGATCAGGGCACTGGGCTGGGTCTCGGCTCCTGGGTGATAGTGTGGCCAGGGTGGGACCAGGAAGCCCGGTGGCTTGTGGTGGCTGCAGAGCCCTCATGTGGCCTGGCACTGGCAAGCCCACAGGGGGCACCCGCAGCTCGGCCTCCACTCCTGTCTGCCCACCGCACCCTCGAGGGTGTGTGGGCAGCGGGAAGAGGACATGCCACCCATGGCCCGGGGCTCTGGGGGCTTAGGGCCTGCCAGACCTGCGGCCCAGCAGGGCTGCACTGACGGGTCGGCTTCATGTCTTTGGCCAAGGGGGGACTGAGGGTGAGCACGGCTGTGTGACTGCTGGGAGCACACACATGCACACGCGCACATGCACATAGGAGTTGCCTGGCGCAGGGCAGGGTCACGTGGCTGCCGCAGTTCTGAGGGCCAGGGCAGGGCTGATCTTTGAAAAAGTCCTTGTATGTGAGGGGCTTTTCAGCTACAGAACGGTGCAATGGCTCAGTACAGTAGTTTATAAGCAGGTATTTATGGATCATGGAACCTCTGCCATCCCTTCAGTCCTGTTTGTCTGCCTGTGTGTCCACCTGTCTGGGCACCCAGGACTCCAGACCCTTTTTGCAGGGCAGTGGAGCAACAGATTGGGGGTCCTGGCGCCCCCGCTGGCCGTCACCGGAAGCGCAGCATCGCCCAGTGGCAGGCGGTCCCAGCGCCAAGCTGGTTGCAGAGTCCAGCTCCCCGCGACCCCGTGCTAGGTCCTGCGCTGTACCCCACCCGCAGAAGGGTTCTGACTTCCGGGGAAGTAGAGGCGCTGTCTGTTCCCTGGTGACCTCGGGCCGTGGCAGGGCGAGGGCAGGGCTGAAGGTGGCCCCAGGGCGGGGGGCACCGGCCTGACCGCGGTGGGCGCAGCTGGGGACCCCGCTCAGCCCAGGGTCACGGGGGGCGGCGCCGCGGCCGCGGGGACAGGCGCGGCTGTGTCCTGCCTCTATGCAGGGCCCTCATGAGCAGCGAACAATGGGGGATTGTGAGGCCGAGGTGGCCTGTGCGCGGCGCTCCTCGGGCCGCGGTGACGCACGGGCGCAGCGGGCAGCCGCACTCCGGCCGGCCCGGACGGCAGG
>NW_004955451.1:17133168-17147140 GCF_000276665.1 Chinchilla lanigera | reverse complement strand
GAGGGTCCCCGGTGCCCGCGCAGGCCCCGGGCCCGACGGGCCTCCTGGCCCAGCACCCCATGCGGGCGGGGGGGCCTCGCTGGGCCCCTCCTGTCTTTTTCCAGCCTCAGCTGCTCCCTCTGGGACCCTAGGAATGGGGCAGCGGGCAGGGGCTGGGGGCCGGGCGTGGGCCGCATCCCGGCCAGTCAGGGCTCCAGTCCTGAGCGCCACAGCTGAGCGCAGGTGACCGCAGGGGCAGCGAGGGCGCAGCGCGGGGAGAGGCCTCTCTGATCCCTGCCCTGCAGCGGCTCCCACTCCCATCCCTGCCTGATCCCTGCCTCGGTCGTCATGGCAACGGGGATTAGGGTTTCATGGGGGGGGCTGGGAGGGCTCCAGGCTGGGCATCTGGGCCTGGGTCCCCGCTCTGGGCGAAGGAGGGGAGACTGAGCCCCAGGAAGGCCCAGGGAGCCGCGCGGCACCCCTCCCTAGATGCCGTGTTTCTGGGGCCTCTGTGCTGGGCTGGGCCCGGGTTCTAGAAGCCGCAGAACCGGTGGCTTCTGGCTCTCAAGGACCTCTGGGCTGAAGTGCTGCCCAGTCCTGCTTTGGACTCAGTCCAGACCCAGCCTGGCCACCCCACAGTCCGAGCAGACGAGGTCGGCAGAAACACGGTCATCACTGGACTTAGAGTCCGGCTCCCTGCGGTCCTCCCTGCTAGCACCGATGCTGGCCGGCACAGTGGGCTCCGCTCCTGCCAGCCTCCTGTCCTCCACCCTTCCTGCCTGCAGGGACTCCTGGGGTCACTGCTGTCACCCGGCGCCCGGGCTTGGGGCCGTGTCCCCTCTGTGCAGTGCCCCTGGCGCCAGCCCTGTGCCCTCCCACCCCTCTCCCTAGGACGGACAGCACAGGGCCCTCACTGACCTCGCCATGCCGGTTGCTGCCACCAACTCTGAGTCGGGTAAGGAGGGGGCTGTGGCGACTGCAGTGGTGCCAGGCAGGTGGGCGCAGCAGCTGCGTGGACCTGGGGAACCCACCATTGCGGGGCGGAGGGCAGGGCCAGGCTGGTGAGAGAATCCGCAGTGCGGTGCCCCAGGCCGCGCATGCTGAGGGGTCAGGGTTGGGGCGGGGGTGGCCACGTAGCAGGTTCCAGCCGGGGGCAGCAGGCACTGGACAGGTGGGAGCCCGGGCCTGAGCGCCGACGGAGCCTGCGCCTCCTCCTATGTCAGCCTGGGGTGTGGCCCCTCCCCGGGTGAACCTGTCCCTAAGATGGGTGACGGGCAAGGTGGCCTTCTTAGCTCCGATGGGCCCGGGCCTCTGAGTGAGGATGCAGCCGGTACTGCTCACAGCGGGACTTGGTGTCCAAGTCCACGTCCCGCTCCGGGGTTCTGCACCGAGAGGCCCCTGGCCTCAGTTAGGCTCCGGTGCCGAAAGCTCTCATGGCTCGCATGCAGGCCCAGTGTCTGGTCTCCTGGCCAGCATGTCCCCTGAGCTGTCCCCTCCTCCGCTGCCCAGGGCCCCACCACCAGCCACTCGGGGGTCACAAGCCCAGGATCAGAAGAGGAGAGGCCTCTCCTCTCTGGCAGGGTGGTCTCGTGACGCAGGTGGGGTGGGCCAGGGCACTGCTCTCGGAGGGCTCCTGGCCCTGCGGCCCTGGGTCCCCCTTCCCAGAGCCCCCCTCGGCCACCACCCCTGGCCGCCTCAGCCCCAGCACACAGAGCTCACCACCAATTCTTCCGCTGTCACCTGCAGTCCCTCAGCTGGTGTTGTGATGCTTCCCGGGGACAGACAGGGACAGCTGCGCCCCTCTGAGGCCTGGCCGCCTCCTTCCCCAGGACGCCCCTACGTGGGGCTCTGCGGGGCGCAGGGCTGAGGGGTCCTTCTTGCCCTCCCGCCGAGTGGTCAGCAGGTTCTTGTCTTTTGGGGCCCGGCTCGGCTTGCAGGCAGGAGATGTGGGCGGGTCAGCCTGAGCTGTAGGGCTCCTGCCTGGCCCAGGAGGCCCCTCTCCCCTGGGTCACTCCCTTGGTTTTGGGGAATGAGGTGAGGGCGCTGGGCTGCTCTCCGCCAGAGCGGGCCCTTTAAATCTTTGGCAGGCTCGTTGGCTGCTCCTGGGCTGTTCCCGGTGTGTAATCCCTGCCTGCTGCCATGGCAACCAGGGTGAGGGGACCCGGTGGGTGCCGGCTGTCCTCGGGGCGCAGGGTCTCAGAGGAGCGGGCGCCATGGCGGAGACACGCCTCCAGCCCGGCAGCGCCAGGTCCCCAGCCCCGAGGTGCCCCTCCGCGCCCGCCCAGGTGGCTGTGGCACCCTCCTCCGGGGCTGCATTTGGGGGCAGCCCTGGGGACCCGAGGCTTCCTTTGCCTGAGGCCGCAGTGGGGAGGTGTCTGGGGCACCTCTCGGGGGCTTCCACGAACCCCGGGTGTGGGGCGAAGTTGGGGCCGAGACCCCTGGCCCGGTTTCCTGGCTGTGAGCAGCGGGTCTCAGAAGGGGCGTCCCACCACCTCCCTACGGTGACGACGTCACTACCACAGCCCCGCCCCTGGCCGCCACCCCCTCCCTGCCGGCGGCGCTGCCATTGGCCGGCTCCATGGCACCGCGCGCATCTCCTCTCCCGCCTTCCCGGGACGGGGCTGCGCCGCTGGGGACACCATGGCCGGCAGCTCCGGCAGCGGGGCCTCCCTGGAGGGTCTGTCCCTGGGCTCCTCGGAGGAAGCGGAGCTGCAGAAGGAAGGTAGGAGGGCCGAGCCCTCAGCTCTCCACCCGGCAGAGGGGTTGGGGTGCCTGGGAGGGAGGGCATCGCCCATCGGCCCTGTCCCCACCCACACCTGTGGCCAGCAGGCTGCGGTCCCTGGCGGGACGGGGATGTGGATCCCAGCTTCTCCCAGAGCCCAGGGACCGGAGGGGCGGGGTGGGGATGCGGTGGCTGGGGACCCTGGAGTCCACGCTGCCCCTCCTGGTGCCCCAGGGCCATGCTCCTCTGCCGGCTTCCTGGGAGGCAGTCTGTGGAAGCAGAGGGGGTGCCGCTCCTCCTCGGGGCGCTATTCCCAGATGCAGGCGGGGGCGGCAGGTGGCAGCGTAATGATACCCCTGCCCATCTCTGCCCGCCTGCGCATGCCCCCTCCCCTCCTGCAGCTGCCCCAGGCTGGCTCCCCAGCCGGCCCCTCCTCCTGGTTCCGGGCAAGGTCAGCCCCGTCCAGCCAGTCGTCTGCTACCCTGGGGCGCCTTGGCCTGACCACCACCCTTGGGTGCCCAGCGCAACGCGGGGTCTGCATCCAGCCAGTGTCTGGGGCCTTGGTGTGACTTCGTATCACCCAGGGGCCACAGGTCCTGGTTAGAGCCGAGGGCAAGACCCGGCCCGGCAGGGATGGCAGCGCCCCTGGGCAGGGCGCTGAGGCCAGGGCTTTGCCCCCTGGAGGTGCAGTGTGGAGCTGGTTCCCTGCAGCAGGGCAGAGCTGGCACCGGCACCCAGCTCTCCGAGCCCACTTCCCGCTGCCCGGGCTGCCCCGCTGGGGGCCCAGGCGGCAACATGCTCAGCTGGTTGTGGACGTACAGGCCGGTCGCCCGGGCAGAGCACCCGGGTGTCGGGGAAGGGGTTGCTGTCTGCAGGCATCTCACCTACTGTCCCCCCGCAGCCATGCAGCAAGTCCTGGACAACTTGGGGTCCCTGCCCAACGCCACTGGGGCCGCAGAGCTGGACCTCATCTTCCTCCGCGGCATCATGGAGAGCCCCATCGTCAGGTCCCTGGCCAAGGTACGGTGCTCAGGGGCAGCTTGTGGTGGGCGCCCAGCACAGGAAGAGCTTGCGGGGAACTTGACGTGGGCCTGCAGGCGAGGTGGGCAGGGGGAGGTCTGGGGGTCAGGTGAGCATCATACCTGGAGCTCAGGGACCTGCCAGCAGGGAATGCTGGGAGCCCCTGAGCCGAGGCTGCAGGGCTGGAGGGATTCACTGGGGTTTGGGGGTGCAGGGTCATGGGGTGGGGGGCCTCACGGAGCAGGAGACAAGGCCGGGCGGGGCGCATGGGTTTGTCCTCTGTGGGGCTCAGGGCAGGGGAGGCGAACAGCGGTCAGAGGCCGGGGCTGCCCTGGCGGTCCTGACGGGCTTTGGCCCTGGGGCGTGCCAGTGCCCGGCGGGCAGGAGCAGGGAGAGACCTGCAGAGAAGGATGAGGGCCGGGCCTGCCCGTGGGCCGGGTCTGGAGCTCCAGGTGAAAGACGCCCCAGGAGGGCGGCTGGGGCTCCCGGGGCAGCGCGGGGTGTGGCTGTGTGGCCGGGTTGGTCCTGGGGTCCTAGCGGCCCGGACGGGGGCGGCGTGGGCCTGGCCAGCAGCGAGGCCCACTTGGTGTCTGCCACGTGTTTGGCCGCCTCGCTCTGTGCGTCTTTAAACTTCACACACTGGAGCCGCGCCGGCTTGAGGCGTCAGGTGCACGCCCGGCGCAGGGCGACCTAGGTGGAGACAGAGTCCCCTCTGGGGTCGGGATGGCCAGCCGCCAAGCCGAGCGGGGACAGGGCCACCAAGGTGAGAGCAGGGAAGTGGGGTTTGGCGCAGGTGGCAGGGGTGGCCGGCAGCAGCAGGTGCTCCAGGAGTAGGCAGGGTCTGGAATCGAGGAGGAAATTGTCCCTTGTTATACCAGGCTGAGGGTTGTGAGGACGAAGTGCAGCGTCGCCTGCCGCCTCCCTGCGGCCGTCACTGCCCCGAGCCCTGCAAGGCTGGTGGAGCCGCGTGGTGGTCACACTGTCGGGCTCGAGCCCCTCTGCGGTGGTCCTGGCCTTGGACCCAGGTCCCAGGAGGCTCTGGCTCTGTGGGGAGGGGGCCGGGAGCCGGCTGAGCTGTGCCCGAGGAGGGTGAGGGTCCAGCAGTCGCTGAGACAGACCTGAGAAGGGAACTTACGGGCAGAGGCCCGGCCGGGTCCCCGCGTCCCGGCTGGGGTGGCTGTGGTGCCTGGGGTGGGGGTTTCTCTCTCCTCATGGCTGTCACTGTGGAGGAGGGCAGCTCAGGCTTCCTCACGGTGGTCTCCTGAGCCAGGAGGGCTGTGCCCCAAATCCCAGGACCCCGGGCCCTGCTGGAGAGTTTGCTAAGGTCCCTCCTGCCAAAGCATCACTGCGGTCAGCGCAAATCGAAGAGCTCTTGGCCTTGGACAGGCACACAGCTCTCGGGGCTCCGCGGTCTTTGAAGACTGAGGGACGCGTCTGGCTTCCGTCTTCTGCTCAGGCACAGATGGCCCCAGGGTCTGCACAAGCTCCCCAGGGTTGCGGTGGGGTGTAGCTGGGGGGACACGGGCTCCCCGTTAGCTGCCAGCGTCCTGATGCTGCCCTGAGCCTGAGCCCTGCCCTGCTGAGCCCTGGGATCAGAACAGGAGGGGGCAATGGAAACGGTCAGCTCAGAATTTGGAGTCACCCTTGGGCCCCAGGGTGTCCAGTCCTGCGGTGTGGATGGGGTCACTTGTGCAGAAGGTGAGATTCCATACGCAGCCGCAGGGAGTGGAGAAGTCATAGGTGAAAGGAGCTTTCACTCAGTAATAGTAAGCGAAAAAATTCTGGTCTCCAGGATTTTATATTTTAGCATAGCAGTTCAGGCTGGCCTTGAACTCACCTTGTAGCCGAGACTGGTCTCAAACTTGGCAATGATCCTCCTGCCTCAGCCTCCTGAGCACCGGGATTATAGGCATGCGCCACCACGCCTGGCGCAGTCCCTGTTTTGAAAGACAAAGATAGCTGGCCAGGTAACAGCAGCACTCTGGGAGGCTGAGGCAGGAGGATTGAAAGCCCAGCACAGCCCGGGCAGCTTCATGAAAGCCCAGCCCAGCCCGGGCAGCTTCATGACTTAGGGAGACCATCTCAGATTTTTAAAGTACGTAGCGCAGTGTGAAGGCCCTGGGTTCAGGCCCCAGTGTCAGGAAAGCAAGAGGCTATAGACTGTGTTAGTTCTATGAATTCTGTGTGGAATTCATAAAGACACGGTAACTATGAACAGGAAGCCAGGGGACGCACAGGGAATTGAGGAGGGGTTTCTGGGAGAAAGAAGGAAAGAGACGGGGGCCGAAGGGACAGCGAGCCGAGCAGGGTGGAGTCGCACTTTGCTGGGCCCTGACAGGAACGGCTTTGGTGGACCCAGCCGAACGGAAGAGGTGGAGAAGCAAAACCTGAGAAGTAAGCTGGGCCGCGTCTGGGAGCAGAGCCGAGCTAGAGACCTTCACACACATGACGGCGACAGAGGCTCTGCCTTGAGCCTTAGCACAGGAGAGAAAGAAAGACAGGAAAGCAGGGGACAGAATGGCTCCCCAGCCCCGGCCTCCCAGGGGCCCAGCCTGGCAGGGAGGCGGGCGGGTGGCCGATGGTGGAAGGAGGTCAGGGAGGTGGAGGGTGATGACACAGGGCAGGCGGTATAGCTGATAAACATCCGTGCCCTTGACGATGGCACAGATGAAAAGCAGAATAACCAAAGCCACTCAAAACACGGGCGGCAAATTTCCCAGGGAGATGGAGTCCAAGAGGGGGCCTCGCAGGACTCCAGAGGGGACCGAGTCCGCACAGCTGAGCCGCAGGGCGGGCCACGTGAAGAGACGGTCACTGACCTGTGTGTTCAGAGACGCCTCGGGGACACAGCCCACAGCCGCGAGGGCTGCGAAGAAGCCTCCCGCTTCGCTGGGGGAGCAGGAGAATCAGAGGAAGGCATGTGCAGTAAAGACTGGTTTGCAAAGATCAGACCGGAAAACCTTCCAAGTGCGGGAAAGAGTTCAGCGTACAGAACCCCACATGGCCATCATCAGAAAAGAACCTCACCGCAGCGCATCACAGCAAAATCTCGGAAATCTCACGCAAGGACAGAATCTGAGACGCCGTCGGAGAAGCCGGGTATGGTGGCACGTGCTTGTGTCCCAGCGCTCGGGAAGCTGAGGCAGGAGGGCTACCCAGTGAGACCTATCTCAAAAACCAACCAACCAAACACAACCAAAACACCTTTAAAGGTAAGCCCACTGGACTTACAGCAGGCCTCTCAACATAAACGTTAAAGGCCAGGGTTGCTTCGGCCAAAGTGTTTCAAGCTCTGAAAGAAAACAGCTTTCAGCCCAGCCTAATCTGCCCTGTGGAATGGTCTTTACGAACTGACAGAGAGATGAGACGTCCACCACAAGGAGGGCAGCGTGGGGTGGGGCTGTGGCGAGGATCTCGCTGGGGTCCCTGGTGTTCGGAGCTGATTCCTAGGTCTGTGCTGTGTCACTAAAGAGAATTAGATCTCTTTTCTGGCCCTGCTTGTGTTGTCCAGCTCAGAGGGTGGATGCCCAGGGCCTTGTTCTTCTTGAAACTTAGTCCTTGGCCCCGACCCCCGGCACTGCCCTAGGGCACAGGGCCGTCAAAGAGCTGCAGAAGCCACCTGGTCCACTCAGGGCTGTGTCCACTGAGCACAGGGACGGTGGCTCCCGTTCGCTCTGGTGGAGGTCAAGCTCTGGAGCCTGGTCCCCGTCCCCGTCCCCGAGTGCCGCCCCTCTGTCCTTCCCATGTGGCTTCCCCCAGCAGGAGCGCTGCCCGGCCAGGAACAGGGCAGCTTTGGTGGCTGCTGGGCCGGATGGCACTGCCCCTGGCATGTTTGGGGAAGACAAGGCAGAAAGTTTCTGGTGTTATCAAGCACCTGTGTGTCACGGCATCCTCGCAGGATGTGATTAACACTGTCTGTCTTGAGCTGCCTTAGTCCCAGCTACGGGGGAAGTTGAGGCAGGAGGATTTCCTGAGCCCAGGAGATGGAGACCAGCCTGGACACTATAACAAGAGCCTATTTCAAAAAAAACAAGGAACAAAAAGCAGCCTGTCTCCTGGGCCTAGCAAACTTTATGGGAGGTTTCAGAAATGCACCCCGAGCCCACGTCGTCTGTTAGCCAGTCATCACCTAACGGCTCAGGACCAATCTTGCTTCATCTCCACCCACGTCCTGAGTCATTTTGAAGCAAATCTCAGACGTAGTATAATTTATCTACAAGCACTTCAGTGTGCATGTCAGAAAACGATGCTTCTGAAAATGTACAGGACTATTATCACACCTAGATGCTCAAAAAATTTTAGCAGATTTTTAATAAATACTGGGGCTGGGGATTTAGCTCAGCAGCAAAAGGGCCTGCCTGGCAAGCGCAAGGTCGTGAGTTCGGTTCCCGGTACCAGAGGAAAAATAAATAAATAAATAAATAAATAAATACCATTGGGATGTATGCAGCCATTCCGAAGGGCTTCAGAGTGGATCTGTACCTCTCTCCACGTCCGAGCAAATGCTGCAGGACCCGAGGAGCAAATGCAGCTACACTTGTCCTGGAGGCCAACATGGGGGCAGCTCCCCATTTAAAAATATGCCTCAAGCTGGGCGTGGTGGCGCACGCCTGTAATCCCAGCACTGGGGAGGCTGAGGCAGGAGGATCCTTGTGAGTTTGAGACCAGCCTGGGCTACAAAGTGAGCTCAAGGCCAGCCTGAACTGCATAGCGAGACCCTGTCTCAAAAAACAAAAAACAAAACAAAAAAATATGCCTCAAAGTTGGACACATGGAGGATTAATAAATTCAACTGCATTACATTTTTATTTTTTCTTGGCATGGCAAAAACTTAAGGAGAATCAAAAAACAGATGACAAGCAAGGGAAAATGATTTGCGAGACATGTCACAAGTAAAGGGAGAGAAACTTTAAATAAATGTGAAGAGAACATTTAAAAATGGGAAAAGGACAAAATCAAACACACAGGAACATCGGCAATCGATGTGCACAGACAGTTTCAGCAGGGGTCAGACGGGGGAAGCTCCTGGGAAAAGCAGATGTGGATCCCGGAGGCAGACACTGAGGTCTTCTTTTTTTTTTTTGGTTTTTCTCCAGTACCGGGAATCGAACTCACAACCTTGCAGGCGCTGTGCCGCTAAACTAAATCCCCAGCCTGACACTGAGGTCTGATCGGTATCAAAGGGCTTCCGGGAAATCTCTCCTCCCCTCGGCCGGATGGTGCAGGGGAGAGTGTCCTATCTAAGGGCACCTCAGAAAACGCCACGTGTACAAACGGCACCCAGTGAGGTTTCTAGGAACTGATCTCCATCTGTTCACGAATGCCCAACCTCTGCTGGGCTAATCGTGCCAGCATTGTCTGTAATGGTGAAATGCTAGAACCAACCTGAAAATGCATGCACGGGACAGGTTGAGTAAGTTACAGGCCTCCTGTCGTGCTGCAGTCAGATACCGTCGCTAAAAAGTAGTCATGATACGGCCTGGTACCGTGGCACATGCTGTCACCCCGGCACTGGGGAGGCTGAGGCGGGAGGATCGCCATGAGGTCGTGGCCAGCCTGGGCTACATGGTGAGACCCTGACTCAAAAACAACACAATAATAGTGGAAGACCAGTGTGCAGCGGTGTGCAGTGATTTCCAGTGTGTAATAGGTGTAAAACCAGGCAACAAGCCAAACCAATCAGAAAGACTAACAGGCAAATCCAAGGCATTCCTGCAGTCGGGGGACGGGGCCAGGGCCTGGGAGCGCGGGTGAATGCTGGGCCACCGAGCTCCACCCTGCCTGGTGTGCTCCCTTTTATGTAAGACAGAGAGAGAGAGGTTCATTTTTGTCAACTCTGACAGAATAAACCATGCATGAATGAAAATGAGCCTCTCGGGTTTGGGTGCGAACGGGGCTGGCAGGACGGGTGGAATTGAGACTGAGTTTATCGCTGACAGAGATCGACACTGAGCTGTGTCTGCGTAGCACTTACTAACTGATAAAGTTAAATGAAGAGGAGTGAAAAGGCAGACCCCCGAATTAAGTTTGGATGAGCGCTTCTATCCACGCAAGTCACGCTGGTCACACAGGACAGGGAGTTAACTCAGGCGACTGTCCCGAAGTACTCTCACCCCTCACAGGAGGGCGGCGCGGGCCAACACCGCCGTGCTGTTTAAACGCCTCACTGTCGTCTGAATGTGTAATTCTTGGTGCTACAGTAGTTAGGGGGGCCTTTTATGTTATTTTTCTTTTTTTTTTCTTGAGACAAGGTCTCGCTCTGTAGCCCAGGCCAGCCTTGAACTCAAAAGCAGTCCTCCTGCCTCAGCCTTGCGAGTGCTGAGATGACAGGGAAACACCACCACGCCCACTGAGGCAGCCCTTTAGGAGGTGGTTAAACCAGGCGAGGAATGGGCAGCAGGAATGAGACCTGCACCCCTGAGAGAGCGTGGGCATTCACAGCCCCTCAGCCCTCGGCCTGCCCCGCCTGGGCACGGGTACGGGCCCCGTGGCCTTGGCCTCCCAGCCTCTGAGGAAATAATTTCTGTCATTTATAAATTCCTCAGGCTTAGAGGTGCTTTTGTTCTAGCACAAAAACTAAGACAAAACTTAAAAGGCTTCAGTAAAATTAAAAATGTAGCTCCCTGGTTGTTGCTTCCGCGTCTGCAGCGTCGCAGCCCCGTGGGCTGGAGGCAGGGAACAGCGGGGGACGATGCTTCCACTGCCCCGGACGTTTCGGGGAACAGCAGCTGCAGGCAGATCTTGGTTCTGACAGCAGATCTGCAATAGCAAGTTCTCCGGGAGGCACCCGCCTAAGTGAGTCCCACAAGACAGAACAATAATTACATGTGATCTTAGCAAAAGGCTGAGAAGTGAGCAGAACAAATAATTAAGTAGATCGGTACCACTGCAAAATCGGTTTTCACCAGAGGAGGAGAAGGAGGTGTGAACGCAGAAAGGGAAGGGTGGGGAAACACACAGTTTGATTTTAATTGGAACTCTGGGTTGACCAAGGCCCTAAAGGAGTGACACCCGTGTGACGCCAGGCATCACAGCTGCACTCCTGTAATCACACCCAGCTGTAATCAGAGCTTTTCAGGAGGCTGAGGCAGGAGAATTGCAAGTCTGAGGCCAGCCCTGAAATGGGGACCACTCTGGAAGTGTAGTGGGTGGGTGGAGTTGGTGAGCACCGTTCTGCAGCCCCCAGTAGATGACCCATTCTGGGAGGGTCCTGTGGGTGCAGAGCCCACTGATGAAGGGTGCCTGGGAAGTCACGGGGTCCCCACATGTGGGGTACACAGGTCACCTCTGCAGAGCCCTGCCAGGCCGACCGACCTCAGGCTGATCGCGAGGGGACTCTGAACAAACCTCCTGGAGCAGGGCTGCACCCACCGGAGCCTACGCCGGGGGAACCGAGTCCCATTCCAGCCGGGGCCACACAGCAAGACCCCTTCTCAAAAGGAAGAATAAAAAGATGGGATAGTTGAAAGCAACCCACGACGCTTGCTTAGATCCCGGACACACAAACGTGGAACTAGAAAGGACACTTTAGGGACAGTAGTGACCACCCGAACACAGACTGTCAGGTAGAGGTTAAGCTTCCCAGTGTGAATTCATCCTGCGGAGGGGGCTCAGCTGTCTAACCGGTGCTCAGGCGTGCGCCTCTCAGAGAGCGGAAGCTTCAGCGTGATCGTGCAGTTGGACTCACGCCTTTCGGGCGAACTGTCCTGTCCCCTCTGAGGGCTCCCCCTGGGGGCCCACAAGGCCTCTCCGGGCACTAAGCGCTGACTTCCTGTCCCTTCCCGCACTAGGAGACCGGGCCAGGGCTTGGAGGTCCACGCTGGAGTCCAGGTGACCTCGAGGTTCCTGGGCCGCAGGGTCTTCGGCCTCACACCTGCCATGATCTAGGGGCGGACGTCGTCCTTGAACTCGGATGCTGTGGGGTCTTAGGAGCGGGGATGGTGTAGTTCCGATGGCCCTCAGGGGCCGGGGTGAGGGGACGTCTGTCCTCTGGATTCTCCTTTCCCAATCTGGCTTCAACCGAGGTTCCAAAGAGCCGGGGCACAGCGAGGCTCCCGTGCGCGCATGCGTGGCCCATGCGGGGTGGGGCCGAGGGGTGCGCTCCGGGTGGGAAGGCCACACCCCCGCGGGTGCCGGGCGTGGGCTCCCCTGCTCTGCCGGCCTCACCTGCTCTCCGTCCCAGGCCCACGAGCGGCTGGAGGAGACAAAGCTGGAGGCCGTGCGCGACAACAACCTGGAGCTGGTGCGGGAGATCCTGCGGGACCTGGCGCAGCTGGCGGAGCGCAGCAGCCCGGCGGCCGAGCTGGCCCGCATCCTGCAGGAGCCGCACTTCCAGGTGCGCTGTGGGTGGGTGTGAAGGTGGCCGTGACACGGTGGGGCGGGGCGGGGCCCGGCTGACCCTGCTGCGGCCTCTTCCCCGCCCCGCAGTCCCTCCTGGAGACGCACGACTCGGTGGCCTCCAAGACCTACGAGACGCCGCCGCCCAGCCCGGGCCTAGACCCCACGTTCAGCAGCCAGCCGGTGCCCCCCGACGCGGTGCGCATGGTGGGCATCCGCAAGACGGCCGGAGAGCACCTGGTGCGGCCCGGGGGAGCGGGACCATGGGGACAGGGACAGGCTGGCTCCCTGGGAAGGGCCCTCAGGGGACCAGGGTGGAGACGCAGCGTGGGGGGCTCAGCTCACTGCCCCCCGCCCCGCCCAGGGCGTGACCTTCCGCGTGGAGGGTGGCGAGCTGGTCATCGCGCGCATTCTGCACGGCGGCATGGTGGCACAGCAGGGCCTGCTGCACGTGGGCGATGTCATCAAGGAAGCCAACGGGCAGCCGGTGGGCAGCGACCCGCGCGCCCTGCAGGAGCTGCTGCGCAGTGCCAGCGGCAGCGTTGTCCTCAAGATCCTGCCTAGCTACCAGGAGCCGCACCTGCCGCGCCAGGTGTGCCAGCCCCGCCCGGCACAGAGCCAGGGCTCGGGCTCTGGGAGACCCCTGCCCACCCCGTCAGCTTGAGGCAGAGCTGGTAGCTGTCCTGGACCACCCAGAACCTCCATACGTGGTGCCAGGTGTGCCCGCATTAGGGCGAGGCCCCCACGGGCCAGGGGCTGTGCGTGCCTCCACCCCAGCACCTGGGCCCAGCGAGTGTCGCCACCTGCCGGTCTGTGCCCAGGTGCCCAGTGCCGTTGTCACGCCCCAGGCAGCTGCCACCCGCTTGGTGGGCTGTGGGGGTCCGGCTGTCCCCTGCCTTCCCCGATACTCCCCGGCTCGCTCCCAGCCCGGCCCCTGTCCCCAGGGGAGGTGGGTGGAGTGGGCAGTCAGGGGCCAGCGTGCCAGCGGCCCTGCCCGCTTCCTCTTGGCAGCGCCCACAACGCTCCGCCCCTTAGGCGCAATGCTGTGGGGGGCCGGGCCAGGCGGGTCTCGGGGTCAGGGGTGGTCTGCGTGCCGGCTGTCCACGGCGCCGTCCGCTTTCCCCTCCCTTGACCTGCGCCTGCTCCGAGAGCAGGTGTTTGTGAAATGCCACTTCGACTACGACCCGGCCCGCGACAGCCTCATCCCCTGCAAGGAGGCCGGGCTGCGCTTCCACGCGGGCGACCTGCTGCAGATCGTGAACCAGGACGACGCCAACTGGTGGCAGGTGGGGCCGCAGGTCCCGGGGCGGGTGGCAGGTCGGGGTGGCCCTCTCCAGCCAACCCTGCGCCCCTGCAGGCTTGCCACGTGGAGGGGGGCAGCGCCGGGCTCATCCCCAGCCAGCTGCTGGAGGAGAAGCGGAAGGCGTTCGTCAAGCGCGACCTGGAGCTGACCCCGACCTCAGGTAGGGACGGCGACACCCGTGGGGACCCCGTGGGAGCCGGCACGGCCCTGCCCGCCTCGCTCACCCGGCTCCCACGGCCAGGGGCCCTGTGCGGCAGCCTTTCGGGGAAGAAGAAGAAGCGGATGATGTACCTGACCACCAAGAACGCAGGTGCGTGTGGGCGCCCGCCGTCCCCTCCCGGCCCCCGGCCCCGCTCCGCGCCGCCCGCGGAGCAGCCCGACGGCAGTGCCCTCTCCCTGTGCCCAGAGTTCGACCGCCACGAGCTGCTCATCTACGAGGAGGTGGCCCGCATGCCCCCGTTCCGCCGGAAAACCCTGGTGCTGATCGGGGCGCAGGGCGTGGGCCGGCGTAGCCTGAAGAACAAGCTGCTCATGTGGGACCCGGACCGCTACGGCACCACGGTGCCCTGTGAGTGCCCGCGGCGGCCGGCGTGGGCTGCGCGTCGCCCTGC
>NW_004955451.1:17125718-17132401 GCF_000276665.1 Chinchilla lanigera | reverse complement strand
GCGGCGCCGGGCGGCCCTGGCCCTGACGCGGCGCCCCCCCGCAGGAGGCGGATCTGCGGCGCACGGTGGAGGAGAGCGGCCGCATCCAGCGGGGGTACGGGCACTACTTCGACCTCAGCCTGGTCAACAGCAACCTGGACAGGACCTTCCGCGAGCTGCAGGCCGCCATGGACAAGCTGCGCACCGAGCCGCAGTGGGTCCCCGTGAGCTGGGTGTACTGAGCCGCGGCCCGCCCCGTCCCCACCGGCGGCCCCAGCCGCGACCCCGGGCCCCAGCGGGCCCTCGACCCCGTGTCAGCGCAGAGCGCGCCCTGCCAGGGAGGTGCGCATTCACGGGGCACCTCCGTGCCCGGTGCTGCCCACTCCCCGTGCCCCTTGGCCCCCAGGCGTTCTCTGTGGGCCGGGCAGGACCCAGGCGGTCCCCGGGGCCGCCGCCACGGTACTCAGTCCAGAGAGGACGCGGCTTTGAGACCCCACGGCCCGTCGCTCGCTGCCGGCCCCCTCTCCCCGCGCCTGTCCCCGGACGCCACCCCCGCCTGCTCCGGCGCCCGTGCCCCTCGTCCTGGGAGCCGGCTGTCCCCTGGGCCGGTCGCCCCCACGGTGAGTCCCCTTCCACCGCAGCTTCTCACTGCCGAGCCCGCTGCTGAGGGCTCCCCGTCCCTGACGGCAGAGGGCTCTGGCTGTGGCCGGGGCGGGACATGTCCTGCGTCCCATCCCCGACCTCTGCCCGGTCTGGCCGGACACGCTGGGGTGCGCTCCGGCAGCTCCTGGCGGCCCAGCCTCGGCCCTCAGGGCCCCGGGGTGTGGCCTGTGGCCCGGCCTGTGCACCTGGGCCCTGAGGTGCGGGGGCTTGCGGAGGGGCCTGTCTTCGGGCTGCGGAGACCCTCACCCGGATGCCGGAGCCCGGCCCTCTGAGATGTCCCCTCCGCCCCTGCCCCCTCCCCGGATGTCACCCCCAGTCCTTGGGGAGGGCCTTTGTAAAGGAGGAGAGCCCCGTCTCGGGTCCCCTGACATCGCACCCCTTGTCCTTCCCCGTGGTCCTCCCAAGCCTGTGCTCACAGGGGACCCCGGGGACACCCCCATGCCATCCTCAGAGGGACCCCTGGGACCCTCTAACCTGTGTTCACAGGGATCCCCCGAGGATGACCCCCAAGTCTCTCCAGGACATCCCCACCCTGTCACGGGGGACCCCTGGGACACCCCCTACGCCATGCTCAAAGAGATCCCATAGGACATCCCCCAGCCTCTTAAGGGGTCTCCACAGGACGCCCCACCCCATCCTGACTTCCCGAGGACTCCCCGACCTGTCCTCACAGGGGACCCCCAGGAACCCTCACCCCGTCTTCACGGAGGGTTGCTTAGGACCTCCCACAGTCTCTCAGGGGTCTCCCCAGGATGCCCCCGCCCCACCCCCATAGGAGGCTCCCGAGAGCACCTGCGCTGTGCTCAAAGGAGACCTCTGGGGCACCCCCACCCCGTTCTCGGGAGGCCTCAAAACACCCCACCCAAGCCTCACAGCCGCCGAGGGTCAGACTGGTCTCTGCCGTGGCTTTCCTGAGAGACGGAGAGCAGCATCTGACATGTCAGAGGCGTACTTACTCTCCCAGCAGCCTCGCTGTGTCCATGGAGGACATGCGGGGGCTGGCGACCACGTGTCCCTCCTTGCCTTGGCCCTGCCCCTCCGTGCAGCCCTCCCTGCTCTTCCCTGGTGGGTCACCCCAGGCTGCAGGGCCTGGGTGGGGGAGGGGCTGTAGTGTCGCTTGGTGGCCCCCTTTCAGGAAAGGACCTGCTCCCCGTTAATCTTGCAAGCCCCCAGCTAAGCAGATGAGATGGGGGCTGTGTGGGCACCGGGCCTTTACGGTGGCTCCAGGGTCCATGCAGTCCTGCAGCTTCACCTCCAGTGACCCTGAAGTGGCTCCCCTACCTCCCTGCAGAGCCCTGCCCCACTGGGCACCTGACATGTGTGTGACCCCAGGTGGCCATGAGCCCGCCTTCCGCCTGCTTTGGGGTCCTCAGGAGGAGGAGGACCCTGCCCCCACGGTCCACTCAGTCACAGCCCAGGTCCCTCCCTTGGCCATCCGATTCTCAATTCCTGACTCTGGTGTTCTTTGTTTTCCTTTGATTAAATGTGAACGTTAGTGCTGGGCTCTGTCGTCTCTGGTCAGGCTGGGGACAGCTGTGGGGATGGAGAGGGCCAGGGGGCAGAGACAGGGACTTCACAACCAAAGCTGGGTGCGGTGTCCTTGGTCCCTGTCCCCTCAAGCTGCTCCTCCTACACCCTGTGCCAGGAGCATGAGATCTGGGGGCTGGGGGTGGCTCAGGTCCACGCCCAAGCTGAGGGGTTCCACTGGGGACCCGTGTGGCCTGCGGTAGCTTCACTGCCTGGCTGGGCTCGATCTGCCCTCATGAGGGTGCTGCGCCCTCCCCAGAGCTGGGACTAGCACTAGTGCCAGAGGCCCAACACATCACGTTGATGCCACCACGGTGGGTGTGGTAGACCCTGCTGCAGCTTGAGGGCACACAGTCCTTGCACCCTGGAGCTCTCTGGGGAGTCCACAGTGCTCAAGGATTTGCTGCGGATTCCTGGGGCGGGCCCCAGCCACGTGTGGACCCATCCCTTGCCTCGATTTCCCAAAGGACAGTGCTCAGGCTGGAGCAGCGCCAGCCTGGCCAGGGGTTTTTGCGTAGCTACGCGGCTTGTGTCATGGACTCACAGTGCTGGCGAGCATCGATACCTGGAAGTGCCCTGGACTCTCCTGGCACAGAGGTCTTTCTGCTCGGTTTTTTCTCTGAGTGTCTGCCTCCTCTCCTGGGGCTGGGCCCTTGCACCTCAGGCTGATCCAGGAGACATTTCTGTAGGATTCCCAGCAACCCTGCACCACAGCTGTCCCCGTCCAGCGGTTCTGTCCTCACGTGGGGGTAAAACAGCTGTGGGGGCCGCTGCAGCTCAGAAATTAAAGACAGAATTGCAAACCTCCAGGCCTGGTCTGGATCTCAGTGGTGGTGGTCCCTGTCTGTCAGCAGATAGATGGATGAAGAGAATGTGGTGTTTACACACAAAGGAGTACTATTCTGCCACAAAGGATGAACTCTAGTCAGTTGATGCACCTCGAGGCTTGCATATCACATGGTTTCTCTTCTGTGAAAAACCCCAAGTATAAATACAGAGTAAAACAAAAGACCATAGGAAACACCTTGTGCAAATGCGGAGGAGAGCAAGAGGTGAGGAAGGGGAAAGGGGAGGGGAAAAGAATTAGGGTGTACTCCGTACATGTACCAATTCCCAGCCGGGAGTGGAGGCACGCACGTCATCCTAGCAGTCTGGAGGCTGAGGCGGGAGGCGCACCGCAAGGTCAAGGCCAGCCTGGGCTAATGGGACGATGTACCAGCTCCCTAGGATGGATAATCACTAAGCACCACAAATGTACTAATGAAAAGCTTTACAAATCTCTGCTTGTCTTTTTGAGACAGGGTCTTGCTCTGCAATTCAGGCTGGGCTCAAACTCACTTTGTAGCCCAGGCTGACTTTGAACACCCAGCTGAACGGAAGTTTTAACAAAGATAGGATGGCAAATAAGTACCTGAAGAGGTGGTCAAGGCCATTAGTCCCTACAGAAATACAAATGAATGCTGCAATTTTGGTGCAATTTATAAGGATGGTTAAAAAGACTGTCATAAAAACAGCCAAACAAAAGAGATCTCAGAGCTGGACGTGAAAGCACGCACCTATAATCCTAGCGCTCTGGGAGGCTGAGGCAGGGCGACCACAATTTCAGATTCAGCCTGGATGATTTAACCAGACCTTATGTAAAAAAAAAAAATTCTTTTTAAAAGGTTGAGTACGTAGCTCGGTGTGAAGGCCTTGAGCCCAACTGCCACACACCCACACACACACACACCCTGGAAGAGCACACCTACAGATAGGAGGAGAGAGTGAAAGGCTCTGTGATCCTGTGTTATCCAGGAGCGAATGAACACAATACCAGTGGCCTTCTGTGTCCATGGGTTTGGTATCTGCTAATCCAACCACCTCAGATCTAGCCAAATGCAGGTGGAAAATGTTAAGATTGCATATGTACTGGATACCACTGAGGTTTCTGTCAGTATTTGCTGCACAATACAATGTAGCAAATGTTGACCATTTAGCCTGTGCTGGAGCTGTGGAGGCTGTGCGGTCTGTCTCGGCTGCTGCTGCTGGTTTATTGTGTGCTTGGGCGTGGGTGGAGTTGTGTGCTCACAGGTGGTCCTGGAACCCGCACCCCTGGGTACCCAGAGACAGCTGAATTAACTGCAGTCTCTATGAAGGATGTAAAGATTAGAAATAGAGGGTAAAGCCAGGTGTGGTGGCGCACACCTGTCATCCCAGCTCTCAGGAGGCTGAGGCAGGAAGCTGAGGCAGGAGGATCACTACGAGTTAAGGCCAGCCTGAACTACATAGCAAGACCCTGTCTCAAAACAAACAAAAAGGACAGAACCTTCATACGGTACACAGAGAAGGAAGGCCCCAAAATGAGCAATGATCCGAGCAAAACGTTAACTAGGCAGGAGAGCCCCAGCCGCGTGGCGCCCTTCTGCCCTCCCCTCCTCGCTTCCTCCTCTCCTGCCTCTCCCTCCTCGGCTCCTGCTCCTTGTGGTGAATTCGAAGACCCTTCTTTGTGGGCCTCGAGGGATGGGAATCACAACGTCCACGTCTCCACGGCCGCTTCTCGGTGGGGAGCCTGGGACCCCGATGACGTGGGGACAGCAGGCCACTCCCTTCAGGGCAGCCCCAGCGGAGGACCTGTACAAAGGGTAAACGGGGGCTCTCGCTGACCCCTTGAAACAGCACCCAGCTGCTCCCAGGGGCACCAGAGTGGCAACCTGGGCCCGACTGTGTGGTCTCACTCACCTGCCATCCTGCGGGGAGAGAAGCACAAAGGAGAGAAAGGAACAAAGCCGAGTCACAGTCTGGCCACAGTGGAGGCAGCCAGGTGCTCCCCCAGATGCAGGAGGAAGCTCTCGGCTTGCAGGAAGGGCTGAAGCACAGCTGGGAAACAGCTTCTCCTGCACATCCTCATTTTGAAAGAGCTCCCTGGTCCAAATCCCCGGTCTGCGGACTTGGGCACTGTGGCACCCGGCTGCTCAGTGATCGCTGTCACGGGGATGCCACAGCAGGCAGCTGGAGCCTAAGGCAGACCATTAAAGATCGCTCCACAGCGAGGCAGAGGGGTAATCAAGTCAGAAGCTGGCTGACAGCTCCACCTACTGGAGTGTCTTGGGGTGGGTCTGAGGAGGCCCCGGGTGGGAGACGGGACCTTGCCCAACCCCACCAACCGCACAGGCCACAGCGTCCCAGCGTCCACCACAGAGGAAGGATTTTCAGGACACATGAGGCATAAAGGCGTTCGAGGCAGGTTTTTAAAAGGGTTTTCCAAAAAAATATAGAAAGTGCATGCCTGAGGGCGAAGGGTGGGGAGGGAGGCTCTTACAGCCTTGGGCTGGGGACGTCATGCGGGACAGGGTAGAATCTGCCGGAGAGGAGATTCCATTGCCAGGGGAGAAGCAACAGCCCTTGCTGCAGGGGAAGGTGGGCAGCCAGTCCCCGGGGGACAGCATTGCAGGAGACAGAGCTGCAGCCATTCGCGGGAAAGGCCCTTGGCCGGGTGAGCGGAACCTGCCAGGCAAGGCGACTTATGGCGTCTCTAAGGACCTCAGGAGTTTTGCAGCGAGTTTGTGTCCTCAACTTGCATTTTTTATTACAAGTATAATTTTAAAATAATTCTTCTTGAGGGGCTGGGGATTTAGCTCAGCGGCTCAGCGGCACAGCACCTGCCTGGCAAGCACAAGGTCGTGAGTTCGATTCCTGGTACTGGAAAAAAACAAAACAAAATTCTTCTTGTCTCCTTTCTGCCTTTATTTCTTCTACCTCAGAAAAGCTTTTGCTTTTAGGCAAGCCTGCATACACACCCTTTGTGCTTTTTTTTTTTCCCCCCCCTCTTTTTTAGATCTTGATATGTAGCCCAGGTTGGCGTTGAGTTTATTTTTATTTATTTATTTATTTTTTGGTATCAGGAATCGAACTCACGACCTGAGGCTTGCCAGGCAAGTGTTATGCTGCTGAGCTATATCCCCGGCCCTGGACTTGAGTTTATAATCCTCCTGCCTCAGCCTCCCGTGGGCTGGGGCACAGCCCTGCACTATCACGCTCCTCTTAGAACTGCTTTTTCTATGACTTTTGTGGCTCTGCGTATTTCAGTAGGGTCAACATCGGTGATCCCTCAACCCCGAGAATTTGCACCCATGTCTCAGTGTGTTTCTCTTCACGGAGGACACTGCTAACTAACCGCCTGTGGGTGCTGCTCCTTGGCGCCGGCCTAGCTTTCCTGGGGGCCAGTCACCCCCACGTTGGAGGGGAAGTGACAGCTGACGTCATGCAAACTCTAGCCAAATGTAAGCAAGAGTGTAAGCTGAGGAAGAGCAGACCTTGGGCTGAGTTTACTCCGCGCCGACTTTAGGGTTAATCTCACCCATTCTGCGGTGACTGCAGCTTAAGACACTGGGCAGCAGCTACGGCGCTCTTCGGGGGTCGCAGCGGCGCACCTCGTCTGCTTTGGGGTCGGGCTGCGGGCGCCCTGCCGCCGGGGCCGCCCCGAGCCCGTGGTCGCGAGCGCAGCCACTTCCGGCAGGAGCGAAGGGGCGCGAAGG
>NW_004955451.1:17112318-17123107 GCF_000276665.1 Chinchilla lanigera | reverse complement strand
GGGCCGGGACAGCAGCCCTTTTTAATCTTTGAGACAGGGTCTTGCTAAGTTGCCAAGTTGCCTGGGCTGGGCGTGAACCTTTGATCCTTCTGCCTCAGCCTCCCAAGAGCTGCGGTGACAGCCGTGCATCCCAGCCTCTCCTGATAAACGCTCCCTTGGCGCTGGGCTGACAGGAAGCACGGCTCAGCATAAGAAAGCTGGGAAATAGCTTCTCTCGAACAATCCTAATCCCTCACCACTGACCCAACACCGGGGGGTGCACACAGCCAATTTCCTGGAGCTCAGACCCGGGGTTCCCTCTCCCTGAGGTGAATGGCACAGCCCTCCCTAGCCTGGGCACTTGCCGGCACATCCTGGGGGCTCCTGCGACTCCCAGATTCCCTGTGGGTCTCCTGTCCCCATCCCGTGACAAGAGCTGCAGCCAGGACCCCCCAGAACTGCCTGTGGTACAGCCTGGTGCCGCTCAGAAAGTGGGGGACCGTGGGTACTGTGACCCTACATGGTCTCCCTGCAGAGCCCAGCCGGGTGGGACCGGCCTGGCCTGGTGTGCACCAGCCTTGGGGCCCAGTTCCCAGCACTGCAAAAAAGACCAAACAAAAAGAAATGTTCTCTCTCTGACCTGACACTTGGGTACGTGCAAATTCTTCCTTTCCTCCTGGGGACTGAACCCAGGGCACTCTACCATGGAGCTATGCTCCAATCCCTTTTTGCTTTAATGTTATAAACATTTTTATTTTTACGTTTTGGTTTTTTGAGACAGGATTTGCCTATGTAGCCCAGGCTGGCCTTGAATTCGCAGCAGTCCTCCTGCCTCAGCCTCCTGAGTGCTGAGGTTACAGGCGAGGGCCACCATGCCCGGGGACAGGGCGTTGGTCCAGCAAGTGTGAGACCCTGAGCTCAGTCCACAGCACTGGCAAAAGCCCTGAGACACCACAGAGCCACTGAGCTGGAGCCTGCACTTCAGAAACCCTGATGAGGGCTGAGTGGAGCTGGTAGCGCAGCGACCTCGCTGCGTGTGAGGTCGGCCGGGCTGACCGCTGCTCTGTTCGCCGTGTGCACCGGGAAGGCGGGCGCGTGTGAGTGGTGGAGCACGTGGCCTGCCTGGGCTCAGCAGAGCCGGGCTCGGTGACAGGAGCTCAGCCCCAAGCAGGCACTTGTAGCACAGGACTGTCAGGCCCCGGTCTGTACTCAGCGTTGACGGCACCATGGCGCTGACTTGCTTTCTCTGTTCTATTTCTTTGTTTTACATTTATTTTTTATGAGTTAGGGTTAGGGTTAGGAGGCCACATCCCTGTGCAGAGCTGGCCCATACGCACAACACGCCCAATTCCTCTCTCCTCCACTCTCCCTCCATTTTGCTAAATTGCCCAGGCTGGCCTTGAACTCATGGTCCTCCTGCCTCAGCCTCCCAAACAGCTGGGATCACAGGTGTGTGACACTACGCCCTGCCCCAAATCTTTCTCGTTTTTTTTTTTTGAGACAGGTCTCACTATGTAGTTCTGGCTAGCTTTGAACTCTGTCACCCAGGCCGGCCTCAAACTGGTGGTGATCCTCCTGCCTCAGCCTCCTCAGTGCTGGAATTATTGCTGTGCATCACCACACGGAGCTTCCAGATCCTTCTTAACGAGGACTCCGGCTACAGATAAAAGCCCTGTGCTGTTTCCAGCCACACTGTTACTCTCATAGCAGAAGGAAGTGAATGAAGTAGCTAACAACAGGGAATTGGTTCAGTAAATCAAAGCACAGCAGCAGGATGAGCTCGCAGGCGGCTGGGGAACACTTTATTTGAGAGGTGCGTGAGGCAGGGTGAGGAGCTCATGGTTCCATGGCCGGGCAGGAGAGGACAGGGGGGCACAAGGTCATCACCCTGAAGGGGGGACAGCCGCAGACCTCGCGGGGGACGATGGGCCCGAGCACACAGAACCTGCTGTCTCTGGGGAGGGGAGACTGGGCCCCTTTCTTTCCTTCTGTTTTTTTCCCCGGCTTTCTGAGCTTTGTACGCCGAGCACCCCACTCACCTTCAACGAGAAAATAGAAAAAACACATCTATATGGCTCTCCTTCTTGACCCGGCCCTCCAGGGCGTGGTCTCTGGGTGCTCTTCCATCCTGCCCCAGGAAGCCCCGGTGGGCCCCAGCGTGGACCCCTCAAGTGGGCGGTCTGGGGTTCCCTGGCTGGGGAAGAGATGGGCACTGGCCCAACCTCAAGATGGTTCTGGGGGTCCCGGTGGGGCTCAGCATCCCCCAAGGCCAGGTGCAGGGGTTCACAGACTCATCCTGGGGTGAAGTCAGGGCTCACCCCGTGCTGGTCTGAGGTCCCGGGAGGGCAGAGGGCGGGTGGGGGTTTGTCGGAGGGGAGACAGCGAGTGACTGCTGGGCCCTGCCCACCAGGTGAGGGTGCACAGCCGTGTCCTGGTCTCTTGGTCACGCGGGTACCGGGCATGATCCCAGCCCTCTGGGAGGCCGAGGCAGGAGGATTGTAAGTTCACGCCCAGCCTGAACAAAGTAGCAATTTAGGGAGACCCTGCCTCAAAGTAATAAAAGGGCCGGGGATGTCGCTCAGTGTGGGGGCCCCCGAGTCTGGGGAGGGCAGGTGCGGGCTGGAGAGAGCTTGAGCAAGGCCACCGCGCAACGCCCCTGAGTCTGCAGCTACACCGCGATGACCTCCGGGTTGGGGCAGCCCGGCTCCTCTGACGCCGTGCAAGGCACAGGGCCTTCCTCCCACCCTTGGGCCTGGAGAGACAAAACGCAGAGCTGAGGTGGCCGTGACGGTGGGGTCTCTGGGCCGCAGCTGTGCCCACCCTACTGTCCCCCAACTTCCGGCCTCTGTCAAGCCACGGGCGCAGGGACACAACTTCTCCCTGAGACCCCAGCTTCGACTCCTGCCTCTTCCACCTCTGGCTTTGTCTTAGGCTTCTCAAGGTCCATCTGGGGCTCCTGCAGCCCAGGGCTCATTCAGCAATTCCTAAGAGCCTGCAATCCCAGCCCTCGGGAGGCTGAGGCAGGAAGATCACCATGAGTTCAAGGCCAGCCTGAACTACACAGAGAGACCTTGTCTCAAAAAACCAAAAAAATTTTTTTCTGGATAAAGAGGAGAGGTCAAGAGCCCTGTCCTGGGGTGAACAGGCTCTGGGGGGTGGAGGGGGGGGGGCGGTCCCTGCCTCCTCGTCTGATGGAGCCAGCCTTCTCCCACCTGGCTCAGGCAGCTGATCTCCACAATGGAGCCCGGGGAGGAGCTGGCAAGGGGCTTGGGGTGTCGGGAGGGGTGGCCATGGCGTCCCCGGGCGCCCAGCTGTCGCCAGTGGCTGCAAGGGAGGCAGAGTCAGGACGGTGGGAGGCTGATCGGGGGCTGGCCACAGCCAGCAGCGGGGTGGGCCGGGCGAGGGGCTCGGGCACAGAGGTGACTCCTCACGGGGTCCTGGCCGGGAGGCTCTGCAGTGGCCACCCTGGCCCTGTTCCTCCACCGGGGTGGCTTCTCCCTTGCTCCCCGACCACCTTTGGCCTCACCCGCGGCTTCCTGAGACAGCAGCGGCTTCCTGAGATAGCAGCTACTTCCTGCACCGAGGGAGCCACGTTCCCACCGCCCTCCCTGGGAGCCCAGGGATTCTTTTGTCCTTGTTGGCGCCAGGAAAGAAGGGGATGGCAGCCCCCCTTTCCTGCCGGGGCTCAGGGGGTCTGGGGCGTGAGGCAGGTGCGGCCCCAGCTTCCTGCCCTGACGCTGCGCCCCCTTCTGGTGCAGGGGCGGCCGGGAGCCCATCCTGGGAGCTGGGCCCAGGTCCCTGACGCCAGGCACCACCCTCACCTGGGTCTCAGGGCCGAGGGGGCTCAGGCGCCCGCAAAGAGGAGAAGCAGGCCCCCCCCACCTGCCTGCGTGGGCGCCTGCACTGTGGGCCTCAGTGCCTCCTTTTGCAAAAGCACAGACTCCAGTGGTCACATACGTCCCTGGCACCAGCCCTGGAGGGGTCAGCCGGGGCCAGTCTGGTCCCTGAGGGCTTCCTTCCTTCCTTCTTCCAGCTCACCTTTCTCTCTTTTTTGCAGTACTGGGGACTGAGTCCAGGGCCTTTGCACTAAGTTCCATCCCCAGCCCTTTCTATTTTTTATTTTGAGACAGGGTCTCCCTGAGTGATTAAGGTGTCCAGGCTGGGCTTGAACTTGGGGCCCTCCTGCTTCAGTCTCCCAGAGTGCTGGGGTGACAGTTGTGCACTCCATGCCTGGCTGGGAGAGGGCATTCTAGGTCAGCTCCCTGACGGCCAGGTTTGCAGAGAACCAAGAGGAGGGCTGGAGCAGAAGACCTTGAAGCTCCGTCTTTGCTTCTATAAGGGATGAGAAGAGGGTGCCAGGCCCAGGGGAGTCGCCCCTCTGTGTGCCCCATGCGGTGGCTATCGGGTGACTGGCACCCGCCTCAGGGCTCACGGGTGCTTCCAGGTGGGAACAAGCCCCGCCTCTGGAAGACAGGCAGGGCCAGGAGAGGACAGAGGCGCTGGGACCTGAGTGGGGGTCCTTACCGCTGCCGAGAAGTGGACCTTCTCACCCCGTGGTGTCCCTGAGGCCAGCAGAGCTGAAAGAAACCGAAGAGGGTGTGGGTGAAGCCAAGCAGCTGCCTAGTGTGGTCATCACCCGGGCAGCAGGGCTTAGCCTGGGGACCTCACGTGCTGCCACGGTCACAGTGCCCCTCCGAGGACCACAGACCAAGGCCTGGTGCCCGCTCCCTGCCACTGGGAGGGGAGCACTCTCTGGGGGGGCCTCGTGGGGCCTGGGGTCACCAGAGTCCTTGAAAGGAGCAGGGACGGCTGCCCAGAGGCAAGGGGCTTTCCATGGCCCAAAGGGACAGGGCTGGAGCCTCCTAGGCTGTGAGCCAGGGAAGCCTGTTTGGTCAGTTACCAAGAATTTGCTATAAGAACAAAAAGCTGAGGTTGCACAAGGACGCTGGACATTTTCTTAAAATGCAGCTTGCAATCCAGTGGGCTGCATTTCATATATTTTGTTTTCCTTGAACTTGCAATCCTCCTGCCTCAGCCTCCTGTACTAGAATTATAGGTGTGAGATGCTGTGTGTCTAACAGGATGAGAGGACACCTCTGAGGCTGTGGGGACCAGGGTCTGAAGGGCGAGGTGCTTGTGGCTTTCGGACTGTGAGCAGGAAGGCGGTGGCCCTGTCCCCTCCGACTCCTCTGAGGGACTGGGGGGCATGGGGAGAGCTGACATTTTTCCCTGGGGTACTTCATGGGGATGCCACCTTCCCCTCTATTCCTTCAGAGCTCTGCAAACCCAGGGTAAGCGGCCGAGCTGCTCTGTGCCTCAGTCTCCTCTCTGGAGGGTTTGAGAAGCATCAGCCCTAGAACTGTGCCTGGGCCCCAGCAGCTCTGGTCACCCCGACTTCACTCATCCTCTTGGGCTGTGCCCGCCAGCTCAGGAGCTACCACAGCCAGCATGCACCAGAATGAGGCTTCTCCAAGTCACACTGGTTCTGGCCCAGCGGGAAGGAGGAAGCGTAGGCCGCAGATTGACCCAAGAGACACAGTCTCACTGTGTTGCCCAGGCTGGGCTCAAACTCTGAGGCTCATGTGATCATCCTGCCTCAGCCTCCCAAGAAGCTGGGACTACGGGTCTGTACTTCCAGGCCTGGCTTTCATTAATAATTTCCTATTAGTCAGGCATGATGGGAAATGCCTATAATCCAACACTCTAGGTGGCTGAGGCAGGAGAACTGCAAGTTCAAGCCCACTCTGGGCAATGTGCTGACTTATTGAAACTGTATGTGGAAATAAAAAATAAAAGAGGCCTGGAGCTACAACTCCGGTGAGCTAAAACTCACCCCCAAATCTCATATTGACTCCCTGTTGAGTTGATAATGGTTTGGACATGCTGAGTTAAATAGACTGTCTTGTTAAAATTTAGTAGCTTTTAAAAATGTGGCATCTGGGCCAGGGATATAGCTCAGTGGCACAAGTGCCTGCTTGGCAAGCTCAAAGTCCTAAGTTTGATTCTAGGTACCAAAAAAAAAAAAAAAAAAAAAAAAAAGACTACTAGATTTTTTTTTTTGAGACGGGGTCTCACTATGTGGCCCAGGCTGGCCTCAAACACATAGTGATCCTTCTTACAGGCATGCGCCACCACGCCTGGCTAGATTTTAAATGACATATGTGGCTTGTTCCCATTCGGGGAAACTGAGGCTCGAGGTGGTCAAAGCACAGAGCCTGGGAAGAGGCCTGGTGCCTTGTAGACTCCAGGGTGGGCACTGAGCTCACCCTGTGCCCCAGCTGGGCCCTGCACACGGAGCTGGACCTGTGGAGAGGACAGGGCTTTGCCAGGGTCAGGGGGACGTGGCCAGCCGCTTGGACGGACATGTGGGCTGAGGTTGAGGCCCCACGTGCGGGTGTCTGCCCCAGCCAGGAGCTGCGGGGCCCTTGGAGGGGAGCAGCCAGGCTTGGGCCGCTGTGCCTGGGGACACACCGGGCCCCGGGTCCTTGGGGGGGCTCCCTCCCGCCCACTGCCAGGCCCCACTCACCTGACCTCCGGCCCCGGAGCACATGGGCACCCAGGGAGATGACACCTGTAGCCAGCAGGAGGGACAGGAGCACCAGGACTGGGGCCAGCTGGCGGGCCGTGGGGATGTACATGCTGGGGACGAGAGGGGGCCGGAGGCCGTCACAGGGAAGCATCTGTGTCCCGGGCCAGAAAGCCAGTGGCCAGAGTGGGCACTGCGTGTGGCTGAGATGGCAGAGACCCTAGTCCCACTGCTGTCTGCACTGTGGACTGGGCAGGGGGCCTATGTGGGGTGCTGAGCCCTGCTGCGGGGCAGCTGTGTGAGGACCCCGGGGCGATGGTACGGCCCCTAGCGGTCCCTGTGTCACCAGGCGGGAGTGGCTTCATTCACACCGGGAAACTGCCGTGGAGGCCCTCACACGGTGGGACGCAGAGACGCAGTCACCAGCTCGGGCACAGGAGGTGCACAAGCTCTGAGTCCCTGTCCCCCCAGAAGGTCAGAGGGCACGGGGACCCTAGCGTCCACCCAGCCAAGCCATGGGCGCCCAGTCCCAGGCAGGGGACCCCAGCACACGTTGCTAGTAGCCACCTGAGCCCTGAGACCGCCTAAGCCCCTCTTCCAGGCCGGGGCTGCAGGTGGGGAAGGAAATGAATACTGACAGGTGCCGGGTTTCCCTTTCTGTTTTTTTTTTTTGGAAACAGGGTCTCGGTGTGCAGTTCAGGATGGCCTTGAGCCCACTATGGAGCCCAGGCTGGTCTCAAACTCACAGCAATCCTCCTGCCTCAGCCTCCCAAGTGCTGGGATTACAGGGACGCACCACCACGACCGGCACAGGTTTCCGTATTATTATATCCGGCGAGGCACTGATGCAACACATGCAGGCAAATATCACTGAACCGAGGTGGCTGCACCTGAGGTCAGGCAGGGATGGGGGTGGGGAAGGGGCAGGCTTGGACCTTTCACCTTGAGCAGGCCATGTCCAGGCCAGTGGGGCTGCTGGCTCCTGTGGTTCAGGATGTGCACTGTTCAAGAGCCCATCTACAGCGGCATGGGGGCTGAGATGTGCCCCAAGTCCAGGGGGTCAGGCCCACGCAGGAGGAGTGGCTTAGGGATGGCCTGAGGGTCGCCTGGGCTCACCTGGGCATGGAACTGAGGCTGCTGGAGACAGGATCAGGGTCCCCCGGGGCGGTGGCAGAGAAGTCAGGCACCACGGCTGGGCGGGAGCTCCCTGCAGGAGGAGACGCGGCCGCAGCGTGAGGAGAGGTGGCCGTGTGGCTCGAGGTGGCCGTGTGGCGTGAAGTGGCCGTCTCTGTGTGTGGCAAGGCCTCCACCCCACCGTGCCCCTGCTGGGGGGCGGCGACTGTCGGATGCCGGTCAGGAGAAGCTACGGGTCCGAAAGCCATGGCTTAGCACCCCTGAGCTGGACTGACCCTTGACCCCTGAACTCTGGCCTCAGGGACCAATGTCTCGGAAGGTCCTGGGCCGAGAGCCACCTTGCAGGCAGGGTCAGGTGGTGCCATCAAGAGGCAACCAGCAGACGTTGGGCACAAAATATGCAGTTCTCACCCAGGCCTGGGAGGGGGCGGGCATGGCCCTGTCCCTCCAACCTGCTCCAGTGCCGCTGAGAGTCACCCAGAGGCCTGGCCGCCTGGCACTGCCCTCTCACAGGAAGGGTGCTGTCCACAGCGCTGCCTCAGAGTCCCCTGCGCCCCAGCGAGCGCTGGGGACAGCTGTGGCCACCTCCGGGCCGCTCCTCCCGTGGCCTCGCACAAGTGAGCACAGCCCCGAGCGGACATCTGGGTTGGGGCGGTACCGATAAACTGCGGGGCCTGGCGCCAGGCGGCGCCTCCCGTCGGGGACAGAAAGCTCCACTCACTCGGTGCCGGGGCTTGCGGGGGCTGGGCTCCCGCCCTGGGCCGAAGGCTGGCGGTGGCGGCCAGAGGGGGCCGGAAGGAGGGGGCGGGGGAGGGCGGGCAGCAGGCCCTGGTGGTTGCCCCGGGTCTCTCTGCTCCTGGAGGAAAGGGGAGGCCGGCCTCAGTCTCCCTGTCAGCCGGCTCCTTCCACCCCCAGGGGTCTTGCTCCTAGATAAACACCGGGCCGGCCCTCCCTGCACCAGGACATCGGCAGCTCCCACGTTGGGGCAGGCCCGCCTCAATGCCAGCTGGGTCACCGCTGCCCCGAGCGCCAGCCACACAGCCACCACCCAACTGGCTTTCGGGTCTCCTGCCTTCCGCCCCACGCCGTGCCGTTCCGCTGGCCGGCGCCTTCCTCTCAGTTCTGCCAGTTTCAGCACCAGCCCGAAGCGCAGCCCTTCTGTGGAGGTGCAAACCCCTCCCTGTGCCCCACAGAACCGCACACGCCCCACAGGGCTGACACGCCCAGGGCCACATGCCTGTCCCCTGTGCTCATGGAAGGCGCCGCTCCCGCCCCCCCGCCCCCCAGTCCCTTCTGACCACGGCCGGAGCCTGGCCCGTCCTGGTCTTTCTCTGGTCTAACACAAGGCTGCATTGGCCTGACTTTGTCTACGCAGACGAGGGAATGTTTACAATGCTGCCTTTTCCAGGCACTGGTGCGGCTGGCGTGCTCGTCCTGCTCGACCTCTAGAAATCCTCCTGCCACTTTGCCAGACCCCGGCTGAGCTGCGGGCAGCTCTCGTGGACTGGTGGAGCTCACATCGATGCTGGTGGATTTGGGAACTGGTTTTCAAACCTCTGGTGGACAGGATCCAGCAACGCCACAGAACCAGCCAACGTCAGACTCAGAGCGCCCCTCGCCCACTGCCAAGGGAGCCAGTGCCAGCCGTCTGCAGCCTCCCAGCTGTCACCAGAGGCCAACGAGGTGTGACTGGGAGGTCACACGACCGTGTGCATGGCAAACGGGTCCAGAGCAAAATGGGGAACCCCAGAAACAGGCAGAATTGGTCACAACTAGGCAGAAACCACGACTGAACCCCATAAGAATTGGCAGAGACTGGAAAATGCTGAGAAAGCGGAGGCTGCACTGAATGTGGGTCTCATTTTCCCTTCGGCGGCTCTGGGCGTGGAGGTCAGGCTGTGCCTGAGGTTCCTCAGGGAGTTTAACTCCAGTTCCCGGAATGAAAACAAGGCCTCATGGAGGACACAGGCCTGGCGCTGAGGGTGGGTGGGCCAGGGATGGGGGTTACCCACCCGACGAGAAGAGGAAGAAAACCAGTGCCAGCAACGGCCTGTGGGCAAATCCCGGCTGTCACTTCCTGCCATGGGACCCTGGGCAAATCAGTCTCCTGCACCTCAGTTTCCCATCTGCGAGGCAGGCTCTGAGCTCAGGCGGAGCTGTTGCCACCCTAGACCCTCTCTGGCTTCTTCTGTGGGCTCAGCGGGTCTGGATGGGCTCCTAGGCCCCCGGGAGCCCCATGTTCCTGGCCCTGGGCTTCACGATCGGGCAGAGGCAGCCAGGGTGAAGCCACAGTGGCCAGGGCCGAGGTGACACTGGCGGGCCCGGCCTCGGGCAGCCGCAGGAGCCTCCCTGACTCCACGTGGCCCCTACTCTCTGGGACGCCTGTCTTGACCCCAAGATCTGGCTCGCTGCCTTAGGCAAACCTGGACATGGGCTGGCAGCCTGCCTGGCCTCTGCCAGCCCACGCCCTGCAAGGGCTCATGGGCACTATCTGTGCCCCAATGCTGCCCAGCAGGGCCCCGGTGACTGCACGAACCCCGAGGGGCCCCGTGAGGCTGGCACCAGCAAGGCCTCTGCTGGAGCAGCCACCCTGCCTCCATCCTCCGGCCTGGCGGCCCCTCCTGCTGGCAGGGCAAGGGCATGTTGGTTACCTGGGAAGACCTTCAGGGAGACCGGGAAGGCATAGCCCAGGCCCACGTTGGAGGCCCCGCACCAGTACTTCCCGGAGTCGGCTAGCGTGAGGTCCCTGAGGGTCACCGTGAGCACCAGCTCCTGGGGGCTGTCCCGGATGGACACGCGGCCCTGCCTGGCCTCCTGCCCGTTCTCTCCCACGGAGATTTTTCTGGAGCAGCGGGAGATGATGAGCCCGCCCTCCCTGCACCAGTACTTGGAGCGCGTCCGGAGCTCCTCCCCGTAGGTGCAGCGCACGGTCAGGGTGTCGCCCTCGAACCCGCTCATCTCCTTCGGGCAGGTCAGGGAGGCAGACGCTGAAACACAGCCGGAGCGAGGCCAGGGTCAAGGCGGGGAGGGGAGGCTTCCCCGCGGCAGCCGCGACGGCCCCGGACCCTCCCCACGAGGGCACCGGTGACCGTGCAGCCCGCTGCAGCGTCCGCGCAAAGGCAGGGCGGGCTGGGCAGGGCCCCGCGGGGC
>NW_004955451.1:17110094-17112218 GCF_000276665.1 Chinchilla lanigera | reverse complement strand
CCCACCTCCCGGCCACGGCGGCGGGGAGCCAGCGCCCCGAGGGGCCTGCGCCCGAGGGTCTGCCCCGGTGACGCCGCGCCCGCCTCCCCTCGTTTGCGGCTGGGGCGCACTTGGTTTCTCGGGCCCGCTTTCTTACTTTTAATCGACCCGCTTCCCCGGTCTCTAAAGCTGCCTTCCCCACAGCTTTAGTTTCTGCAGGCCACACAGGGGCGGGACCATGCACACTGGGGCGGGGCCAGGCCACACCGGGGCGGGGCCAGACATACTGGGGCGGGGACAAGCCGCACTGGGGCGGGACCGGAAGTCCCTCTCCCTCCTGGCCCGCCTTCCGAACGACTTCCTGCTTGCCATGCGATGCGCTGCTCCCTTCCGCCGGGCCCTTCCGCCTGACCGCCCGAGGGATTGCAACTCCCGTCTTCCCCAAAGCTGCGGGGCTCAGTTATTTCGATCCAGCCACTGGGAAAGTGACCACGACAGACTACAGGAACTAACGCCTCTTTACTGAGGCTGCACGCGCATACCTGTCAAGTCCATCTTAGGTGCACTGTGGTCTGCACAGTGGCCGCGATAGCGGGTCAGAGGACTTCCGGCGGCAGAAGCACGCGCCCCTGCGCAGGGTCCGTGATGCCGGGCGGCGCGGGTGGAGGGACCTGCCCCTCCGAGGTGTCAGGGCAGACCCGCGGCGCGAGGCGTCCGCCGGGCCATAGACTGAGCCAAGTCCACGCCCAGGGCGTGTGTTCGGGGTGTCCGGTGGGCGGCCTGGGATGCACACAGTCCGCACGGGCGTGACGTCCGCCGGGACAGTGGGGTCATTGTCCAGGGAGCAGACCTGGCCTGATTACAGCCTCATTGTGCCTGTGAGACTCTTAGGGTTTTTAAAAAAAGTTTCCTGGAAAAGAAAGGCACCGTGACCTTGGGCAGTGTGACCTTGGGCGATATCAACTGTATCCTGAATCTACAATTTTCCTTTTTTTTTTTTTTAATCTTTTTTGAGACAGGGTCTCGCTATGCAGTTCAGGCTGGCCTTGAGCTCACTTTGTAGCCCAGGCTGGTCTGAAACTCACAGCAATCCTCCTGCCTCAGCTTCCCGAGTGCTGGGATTACGGGCATGCGCCACTATGCCCGGCTTACAGTTTTCTTTAAAACACTCATAAAGTTATGTCCCGTGTGTCCTGTCTACCTGCCTTTATTTCTTCTACCCGATCTCATGAAGGCAATCGGGACTGCCCGGCACCAGGACAGCATCCTTAAAGGAAAGCAGGGCATGTCGCACTCCTGGGAAGAACCTCGTGTGAGCACCACAGCTGCACACCCGAGGGTACCGAAAAGACCAAGGAGAAGCCTAACAGAAGACAGTAGACAATGGAAGAAAGTATTTCATAAAAGAGGGGACCTTTGTTCCTTTTTTTTCCCGGATACTGGAAATCAAACTCACGACTTTGTGCTTGCCAGGCAGGCGCTGTGCCACCGAGTTAAATCACCAGCCCGTCCCCAGCCCGTCCCGTCCCGCGCGTCCCCAGCCCTTCTTTTTTTTTTTTTTTTGTACTGGGAATCGAACTCAGGACCTTGCGGTTGCCAGGTAGGTGCTTGTGCCACTGAGCTGTATCCCCAGCCCCGGGACCTTTGCTCTTTAAGCTAGTTCTTCTGTAAATTTTACCAAAAAATTAATATTTTAAGAAAGATGTGTTGTTTCATACATAAAGAACCAGAGATTCTGGCTTTGTCCCTGTGTATCACATTTTGATTTTGAAAAGCCTTTGTCATCTGAAAACATCTTTCCTTAGAGTAACTTGTCTCTAATCAGAACATACTTAACTGTTTTACTCAAAAAGATAGACTGTACTGTTAAGGTATATGATTAGTTTACAACAAAAAACATAATTTTTTTTTCTTTGCAGTACTGGAGTTGAAGGTGGGCGTGGTAGGGCACACCTGTAATCCCAGCATTTGGGAAGCTGAGGCAGAAGTATTGCCTCGAGTTTAAGGCCACCCTGAACTACACAGTGAGTCCCTGTCTAGAAAAAATGTACTAGGGGGTTGAACCCAGGGCTTTTGCACTGAGCTGCACCCCCAGCCTGTAGGAGACCGTGACTGACCTCCATTGTATATTAGTAGCCCTCTTAC
>NW_004955451.1:17098989-17106617 GCF_000276665.1 Chinchilla lanigera | reverse complement strand
TCCCGGGGCGGCCTCCGTCCGGGGCTGCCGCGCACTTGGGGACCTCGCGTCGCGCGTGTCTCCTAGGCCGACTTCAGGCGCGAGCATTTCATCTGCAGGGGTCAGGCCGATTGCCGGGGCGCCTGGCCCAGAGCTTGGGGCCCCTCCCAAGGGACCGCAGTCCTGGGGCGCAGGGCCGCTTTCAGCCGCCTGGCAGGGTGCTCAAGAGGAGCCAGCGATGCCCCGGGAGTTCCGGAGGCACGGGTCCGAAAGGGCTCTGCCTCGGCTTTGAGCTGTTTTTGTTTTTGTCTTTGTGAGACAGGGTCTCACTATGCGGTTCAGGCTGGCCTTGAGCTCACTTTGTAGCCCAGGCTGGTCTCGAACTCGCAAAGATCCTCCTGCCTCAGCCTCCCGGGTGCTGGGATTGCAGGCGTGTGCTGCCACGCCCGGTTAGGCTTTGGGTTTTTATTGCAAGGCGCACACGGATTGTAAGTAAGACATTCATAGAATTGAGAGAGAGCGAGGCAAGGAAAGAATAAATACTCTGCCGGAAGCCCTGGGACCTGGCGTCTCCTCCGCCTCTGTACCTGAGGCTCGTCGTCAAGGCGATGGCCGGTGCCCCGGGAGGGGACCCGACCTGTGGCCACTTCACCTGGCTGCCCTGTGGCTTCACAGTGCTCCGTGGCCACGGCTGTCATTGAAAGACAGGGACATTGCGTCTCAGGGCCCTGTAGCACGACCTCCGCCTGGAGCCCCACGTGTGTGCACAGACCACAAAGGATGAGGTGTTTCCCAGTTGAAAAATGAAGTAAAATAATATCTATTCTAGTATTTCACAAGATCTCTGCTATTTAGTCCTTACACAGAATAGTATGCAGTCGTGTTCCTCCCTTTTCTTGTGGGGGACCGGGAATCGAATTCAGTACCTTTCACTTGCCAGGCAGCTGCTTGTGCTGCTGAGCTGTATCCCCACTTTCTTTCTTTTTCTCTTTTAATTTTTTAAAATTTTTGATACAGGGTGTCACTAGACCCCACCCACTTGGGCCACGCCCACCGGCTCACGCCCACCAGAATGGGGGAGGGGGACCCTCAAGCTTTGTCCTTGCAGACCTTGCCCATCTGCCCACAGGTCTCTGGCTTTGAATTCAGTAGGTAGCCCAGGCTGGCCTGGAACTCTCTGTGATCCTCCTGCCTCAGCCTCCCCGGTGCTAGAATTACAGCCGTGGGTCCCCAGACCCAGCTTCTGTTTTTCCAAAAGATAAAATACTCATTATGAGCAGGGACCAGCATCTGACACTTAGGTCTGTTTTCAAGTGACATGGAATCTGGGTGCTCACAGTTTGAAGTATGTTAGCTGGTACTAAGTTGTTCTCCTGTTACTTTCTCCCCAGTACAGCTCGGGCATTACATTTTGATTTAAAAGAAGTGAAGTGTGCAAGAAGGCAGGCTGCTGGTGGTGTCATTTCAGGAGCGTGATCAGGGCCCAAGCTCCGGAGCTGGTGAAGACACAGCTGGACTCAGCGCTGCAGATTCCGCACCTAGCATGCAGCTGCAGTGGACGGAAGGCGTTGGAGGAGGAGCTCCAGAAGTTCCAGAGGACAGCACTGAATTCGCCTGGCACCGGGCCCTCCCTGGAGCCCGATGCCGAGGGGACTCGGCATGGTGCCCCAGGGGCCTGGAACCCACTTCCTGTGGACACGAGGCGTGGATGACTGGGTGCTCAGAAAAATCTCAAAAGCCCTGACACTAAAGGCCCAGGACAGAGAAAAGCGTTAGTGGGGGAACCAGTGATCAAGTCTGGAGCCGACAGCCGGCACCAAGCGGCGTCCACATCTCAGCTGCAACACTGTGTGGCTCGTGTGAGCTCCCCAGAGGCACTGGCCAGTATTTCTGTAAATCGAACATTCTTCTGAAATACAAGGCTTATTCAAAGGTAAACCATGATGAGCTCACAAGAGCCGGTGGGATCCTCGGCCAGGAGCTAGGAGCACACAGAGGCTCAGCTCAGGGGCCAGTGCTGTCCTTGGGACAGAAGCTTCGGCCACAGAGACCGGCAAGTGGGGAGCCGGGCGCCAAGGCACAGGAACCAGGAGATGTTTTTATCACCCTCGGCCGGGACCCGGAGGGCTGCGGGAAACGAACAGCTTGCAAACAAACCAGGCCACTGTGGGCTTTCGGCCAACTTCTGTCACTCGGTGACTTCACACCCTGGCCTTGGATTGAATCTCAGGTGACTCCAGCCTGATAGTGCCGTCCCCGCCCAGGCCTCAGGACCCCAGAGACGCCAGGAACAGAGCCTTTCTGGGGGAAGAGCGTCAGCCGAAGGGAGCTCCAGGAGGTGTGCAGAGTGGGTCGTTGCAGATGTGCCCGATTTAGGAAGATAACCGTGGTACGGGTGGATGGTGAGAGGCAGTGGGCACTGGGGGACGCTGGGGTCCTGGGCTTCCGCTCCCCTCAGACAGCTCTGCCCTCTTCCCGGCACCTGCTCTCGCTCACCCTCCACCCCCAGCTCTACCTGTGCCTCCCCACGTCCCCCAGGTCCCTTGGCTGTGGGACGTGGAGGTGGGATGATCAAGCAGACATTGCTAAGCTGTCCTGCGGGAATTCACAGCAGCTACCAAGCCTCCCCATCCCATTCCTACAACTTCCATGGCACCGAAACATTTTTGTCTTAACAGGCCAGAAAGGGACATCGCTTTCCACTTTGCAAGATTTTTAATGCAAAAATTGTTTGCAAAATTTTTGTATCTTGGCTGTAAACATTTTTTTGAACATTAATGCATTCTTTGGGTAACAGACACTCGACCATTTTCCCAATTTCTGTCTTTCCTATTGACTTGTATGAAATGTTTTAAGTTAGGAATTTAGTTATCACATTCCATGTACGATATTATATATCACGTTACAAAAGTAAAAGTGCTTACATTTCGTAATTTATGTTTTATTTCATCACATGCCCTTTTTCTTTATTGGTCTGGGTTTGGGTTTTGCTTAGAAAGTCTTCTTTCACTGCAAGAGTATAAAATTAAATCTACTGGGAAAGTACTTGCTGTGAGGAGTGAATTTGATGTCTTTCTCCTTTTCTCTTCCTTCTTTCCCCTTTTTTTCAAAAAGAATAGCGAGTTTTGGCTGTTCTCACACTTTTTCTAGGCGCTCCCCTCCTCCCATTTCTCACAGTGGCTATAAGAGCTGGTGCTCTCTCTGCACACGCAGAACTGGCCTTTGGTTTGTGTGGACATCCCTTGGTGGGATACCCCCACAGCTGCCTTGGTATCAGAGACACATTGAATTTTTCAGGGCCAGGGGCACCTTACACCCCAGCTCTCCTGGGCCCCTCTCTTCTCTTTCAGAATTTTTTCTGCTTTTCACCAATGTTTATTTTTCCTGATGAGTTGTAGAAGGACTTAGGAAATTTCCCAAGACACTGTTTTTACATTTTAATGGGAACTTTAGAATGAATCAACACAGTTACTGTATTGAACTGTCCTTCCTCTATGTTTTGTCGTGTATGTCTTTCCCTTGCTACGGCAAGTGGAAACACCAAAACGACACCCAGGATTTGGAGCAGATTTATTTACATCCATGGGCAATGATTGGGGTCATTCCCAGAATATCAGGCCCTGATCTATGGTGGTCGTGGGCTTTTATATGATGCACAAGCAGGAGGTACAAAGGCGAGACAGAACAGCCTGGCAGTTCTTCTGATTAGCTAGCAGGGTGAGACCCTTGGTTACAATGGCAGATTAATGATCATCAGTTCATGGAGCTTGGTACAATGGTACAATGATGTTGTATGTTCGGTTACACTCTCCTGGTTACAGAGGTCAGGAAAGTATTACAAAACCATGAAGCAGTTACAGAGCTAAGCAGTTCAAAAGAAGAGTGTTAAAAAGAACAGTTTCTCTTGGACAGTTTTTCCCTTTCACCCTAGCATTTCCAAGCCCCTGATAGGTCTTTCCCTTTTCCTACTAAGCTTATAATTTAGTATTTTATCTTTTTCTTTTTTAGTGCTAGGGATGGAACCCAGGACCCATTGTGCTGGGCAGGTGAGTCCCTCCTAGAAAGCACACAGATAAGTCTTGCTCTTTCACCTGTTTAATAATCTATGCCTTCCCTTTATTGGAGGCTGTAAATCTCTGCCCCCCTCTCTCTCCCTCTCTCTCTCTCTCTCTCTCTCTCTCTATATATATATATATATATATATATATATATATATCTATATATATATATCTTTTTTTTTTTTTAAGATGGGGTCTTTCTATGTAGTCCAGGCTGATCTTGAACTGTGTGACCCCGGTTGGCCTCAAATTCATGGCAATCTTCCTGCTTCAGCCTCCTGTGTACTGGGACCACAAGTGTGCACCACCATGCCCAGCATAAACCATTTATTTTCAAGAACAACTTTATTGAGAGATAATTTACATACCATAATAGTCATTCATTTATAGGGTGTGTTTCAACTTTTCAAAGTATATTCATGGTTTTACAACTATCATCATAATCCCATTTTAGGACATTCTCATCATTTTGGAAATCCATTACCATGAAAACGCCCTGAGGCATCGCCTGGCCTTGGCCACCACTCATCTACTCTTCTCTCTCCAGAACTGCCTGTTCAGGGATTTTCGTATAAATGGCACCAGGCAATGTGTGAAGACCAACTGTTTTCATACTGCACTCAATCCATCTGGGCAAAGGCCCTCCACTCGCGGGAAAGTTTGTTTTTTTTTTTTTTTTTTTTTGTCTTTTTGAGACAGAGTCTCACTATGCAGTTCAGGCTGGCCTTGAAGTCACTTCATAGCCCAGGCTGGTGTCGAACTTGCAATAATCCTCCTGCCTCAGCCTCCCAAGTGCTGGAATTACAAGCATGTGCCACTACGCCTGGCTCAATGGGCAAGTTTTTGTGAGGACATATTTTTATTTCTCCTGGGCAGATACCTAGGAGTGCAGTTGCTGTTTTATAAGGTAATTTTGTGATTAGCTGTGGTTCAACTTCGATTTTTATCTTATTTTTATTTTTTTGACACTTGCTTTAGAAAATCGTGTATGGGTGCCTTATAGCATCTATGGATGTAATAGAAAAATTACTCTTATCCTATTAATAAATTCCTTTATTTACAGTGAGATTAGTAGACTTTCAAATAGTAAACAATGTAATTTCCAAACATTAAACCATTTTAGAATGCCTTCTACCTGATTGTGGCATATTATTATTCACTTGGTCTCATGGTGAAATTGCTAGCTAGTGAAAGTTTTTAGGATTTTTATATCAATATTCATAAATGAAACGTTTGCAAGGATTTTTTCCTCTTTTTAAAGAACGTTTTATTATCAACTCTTTTTATTGTAGCATGGAGAGAATCTGGAAAACTTTTTATTTTAATGTTCTAGAAGAGCCAGAGGTGTGTTCCTCAGACTTGGAGGTTTCTCCTGTTGAACAGCCAGGGCCTGGGGCTTTTTCGGGAGCAGCTCTTTGACAGCCATACTCTGTTCAAACTGACCCGCTCAGATCTTCCCTTTCTCCTAGGCTACTTTTTTTATGTGTGTGTGTGTTTTTGATTGTTTGTTTTTGTTTTTTTTTCCAGTACCAGGAATCGAACTCATGACCTTGGCTTGCCAGGCAGGCACTGTGCTGCTGAGCTAAATCCCCAGCCCTGTGTGTGTTTTTGAGACAGGGTTTCACTATGCAGTTCAGGCAGGATTTGAGCTCACTTTGTAGCCCAGGTTGGCCTCAAACCTGCAGCAATCCTCCTGCCTCAGCCTCCTGAGTGCTGGGATTACAGGGGTGCACCACCATACCCAGCCTTCCCGGGCTACTTTTGGTACTTTGTGGGCTAGTGACAGTGGTGCTGGTGATAAGTACATTTCTGGACCAGCCAAGGCCAGGCCTCTGACCATAGCCAGGGCACTAGGCACCTGGCAGGTGGTCCAGGAGTCTCACAGCAGGTCCTTTTCACACTCTGTCACACTCTGTGGCCATCACCCGTGAATTAGTCTGTTTCTCTTTACTGATGGAAGTGTACACCTAGTCACAGGCCCATCCATCTACTCATGGGTGGCCCCTTAACAGGACTCCTGGCCTCACACAGCAGCCACAGGAGGCCCTGGTTCCGGTGGCCGCGGCCATTTCATGAGGAGACAGCGGTCACCTTTTACACCTTTATGTTCCCTTGGGCCACCCAAGGCCCCTGTGTGGTGCCATCTTTAAGAACAGGCCCTAGCCAGACCCGGAATCCGTGAGCCCCTTGACTTTAGACTTCGGACTTCCCATGAATAATAATAAATTTCTATTATTCAAAAAACACCCAAGCCAGACTTGGTGGCACATGCCTGTAGTCTCAGCACTGGGGAGGCTGAGGCGGGAGGATCGTTGTGAGTTAAAGGCCAGCTCCAGCTACAAAGTGAGTTCAAGACTAGCCCGAACTGCCTAGCGAGACAATCTCAAAAAGACAAAAAAACAATAAACAAACAACAAAACCCAGCCCCAATCTTTTTGGATAGCAAGAAGAGCTAAGGTTTTAACGTGCTTTTTCTCATGACAAACGATATTGGATGAGCATTTGCTCATATGTCTACTGGTGTTTATCTTCTTTCGGGAAATACATACGAATTTCTTTTGTCTATCTTTGGGGTCAGGTTGTTTGTCCTTTTATTACTGAGTTGCGGGGTACAAAGCCCGTTGTCAGTATTTACGGTGTGACTGTGTCTTTCCCTTACCGTCTATTTTCTTCATACTTGTTTGATGAGCACAAGTGTTAAATTTCGAAGTCCGTTTATCAGTTTTTAGGACATCTGTGCCTACTCCAGAACTGGAAAATACCTCCTGAGCCGTGCACGCGGTGGGGGGCGCGCGCGCGCACACACACACACACACACACACACACACACACACACCACACACACACACACGCGCGCGCGCTCTACCGTGGCCGTCCCATACCATCTGCTGGTGACTTTCGGAAATCAGCCGGGCGGCTCGCGAGGTTCCCAAGCTCGGGGGCGGGCGCGCCGCGGCGTGGGGTCCTCCCGCACCCAGTCTGCAGAGGGTGGCGGCGAACACGAGGGGCCCTTTGCCGCCCTCGGGGACGGGGACGGGGACGGGGACGGGGACGCGCCGCGCTGCGGAGCCACACGCGCCCTCTCCGGGTCGCGCTGACCCGGTATCCGAAAATGAGCCCGAGCGACGGCCCCGCGCGTCCTCCTCCCGCGCCGTCCTCCCAGCCCTGCGGGCCCGGAACGCTCAATCCACACGGGCAAAGGCGGATTCCCGCGGCGCCGCGGGGCGCCCCTCCATTGGTGGGCGCGCGGCGGAGTCCTGGAATTCCCCGCAGCGGGTGGAGAGGGGGACCCAGGCCTTCGCTCCGCCCCCTCGTCCCGCCCCGCCCCGACAGCCTGTAGCCCCGCCCCTCATGCCCGGGGTCCGCTCCTCCCAGCCTTCGTCCCGCCCCTTAGTCCCTCCCCTACAGCCTTGTCCCGCCCCTTCCGCCCAGTGCTTCTTCCCCAAGGCCTGCGCCGCAATACGGGTTTGTGCCCGCCCCTTCCGCCCCCTGCCCCGCCCCTATGCTCTACTCCCCGCCCCCTTCCGCCCCATGCCCCGCCCTTTCTGAGCAGCCCCTCCAGGCTCGCGCCCCGCCCGCGCCCCACCCCCG